>NC_136410.1:62135733-62735733 GCF_051521515.1 Lactuca serriola | reverse complement strand
GTGGGAAAACGAAAAATCAAAATGAAAAAAAAACTGAAGCGACCAGATTGTCACTGGAAATGTAGAATCAGTTGTCATAACTAGGGGACCCAAACACCGTAAGTTGGAACCCCGACTTTAGATAATAAAAAAGGGGCATACTGAAATGTTTTTGTGGGTGGTAATAACAGCTTTAGGATGATTTGCTTCTGAATGTTTAAAAATAATTTTTATCGACAACTCTGGACCCACAGAATGCGAACCTATTTGTTGACACGCATTACCCTCACGGTAATAGAGAGCTTAAGTATCAGATCCAAACAGTAAAGAAGGAAGAAATGGTACAATTGTCACATCCAGTACCCAAATCAGAATTTCAAGCATCCAATCGAAGAAATTTTAAGAGATTCAAAATAAATAAATAAATAAGTTGATTGAAGAACTCAAAGCTCAAAATCAAAGATACAAATCCAAGTTCAATCAAATTAGAAGCCATCTCAAAGTCAAATCTGGCGAATAAAGAATTGTGTGATATGATACTTGTGGCTCTCGAAAAAGTGAAAGCATAGGAGCTGGCCCCTTCGGGTGGACTCGCTGCTTGAGCGAAAGCTGATTTGCAGTGACGGGTTCTTAAGGATGCGTCGATTCTGATTCATGACCATCTAGTCTTAAGTACATGAGATCTCAAACTATGTTATTTTCGCTCATAAAGCTAATCAAGGTATAAAGTTTAAATAAAACTATGGTTGGGTTATTGGGTTACACCGTTTCGTGGTCTTCCTCACTTTAGGAGTCTGTGATATGTGGAAGGTAGCAGGATGGTCGCCTAGTTATTAGTAACTGGAGCCCCATTGATGTAAAGTCTGATCGTATTTATATATATTTATAAAAATAGATAAATTACTTGTGTTCTTAAATTTTTCTCTGGTTCATTTTGTTTCTTAAGTTTCTTTTATTCATGTAATTCTTTTTCATGGTTTTCATTGCATGCATTCATTCTTAGCTTTTAGGATCTTTTTGTCCCCTTTTGCTCTATGTTTCTTTCTTCTATCTAGAAATTGTCATGTTCATCCAATTCTTGTTCTTTCTTGAGGACAAGAAAGATCTAAGCTTGGGGAGATTTGTTAGGTGCATTTTATGCACCTTTTGTTGAGAGAAAAACTTTGAGACGCACTTGAACAAACGTTAGAACAAGTATATTGTGGAATAGTTAATCTCGAAGGATCTAAAAGCTCAACAATAATATTTAGAGTTAGATAGTTAGAGAGTTAGATGCAGAAAAGTAAGGAAATGGAAATGACAGCAATTGTTATATCAAGTATACACTTAAGCTTATTCATAACGAGGAATGCATTCAAGCCAAGTTAATAAGAGAGATCAAACTTAGTGATTAAGTCACAAAAGACTTGCTCCGAAGAGAGATTGTAATCGATTATGAGAGTAAGAAGAGTGAGTAAGAAAGATAGAAAAGATAACTTCAGAGATGTGTATTCAGAATTAGATGCGTTTTTTAATTCAAGTGAATCAACTCTATTTATAGAGACTCATGAACTACA
The DNA here is from genome assembly GCF_051521515.1 of Lactuca serriola. Lineage (NCBI taxonomy): Eukaryota > Viridiplantae > Streptophyta > Magnoliopsida > Asterales > Asteraceae > Lactuca > Lactuca serriola. Next base: position 62,734,198 of record NC_136410.1, on the reverse strand, counting down.
CTAGATTACATCTCTAAGAATAGCTATGCAAGGCATACTAGACAATAGAGAGTATTACAAAAAGATAAGTAAAGTAATCTAGTAAAAAGAACTACGGTAGATAGAGACTGCGGTTGCAGTTGCTGATGAAGAAACTTGACTGCGGGGGCTTGACGGCTGCGGAGAAGACATGTGCTCCACAAGGTTTTTGAAGTGAGGGGGAGTCTCTGGTTTCTCAGGAGTGTTTTCCTGTTGCGGTGGAGAGTTATGAGGTGGAGTGTGATGAGATGGTTGCTGTGAAGGTTGCGGTGTAGGAATATCTTTTTTTGTAGTGATAGGGGGAGTTTGATGTTGTGAGATGGAATGGTTGGAGTGATGGACTTCTTCATCTTCACTTCCCCCTCTTGAGGAGTTCAGACCCGGAGCCTCCTCAAGCCATTGATGAAGGCCATCAACTTTGGCAAAAACCTCTTGGAATTGAGCTTTGAGGGCTTCGGCCAGTTGTTGATTGTTGGGGATGGTGGGGTTGAAGAGTAGTCTGTGAATCTCCTTGGTGAGATGAAGGATTTCGGGACCATGGAAATTTGTAGACAAGGATCTCTGCAAGCGGTTGATTGTAGTTTGAAGGACTAAGATTGCGGACTCATAAGCAGTGTGAGTCTCAGCAATCAACTTTTTAGAGTGGGAGGCTTGATCTGCAACGGCAGCTTAAAGATCTTTCTTGATTGCAGTTACCTTAGAGATGAGGCGTTCCGTAGCAGCCATGAATTCTTTGTGATTTGCTTGACGATTATTGTCAAGGGGCCGGATTCCCATTTCCACCTTTAGTGAGATACGCTCAGCAGCCAATCTCTCACGTGTTTCCAGTTGTTCAATCCGTTCGATCAGTGACTGCGGTCCAAGGATATCTTCTGGTTGCGGTTGAGTTGGCTTGGCCGCAGCAAGGATTTGATCAACCTTGTCTTGAAGACTTAAAAATTCTTTCCTGGTAACAACATTCTTCTTCTTTTTCTTCTTCTCTTTGGGCTTAGAAGTTGAATGATGAGAGCCACTGGATTCTTCTTCTTCATCGAACATCATAAGATCATCATCAGAAGGAAAGGGTGTGTTTACCTCTTAAAGATCTGCATCATCAAATCCGAAGGTGGGAGCAGAGCTTACTTCGATTTTGGGTCCTTCTTCTTGTGATCCTTGAATAGTGCGAGTGGGAGGAACTTTGGAAGCATGTTGGTCATCAGTTCCTTCCTAAACCTTGAGGAAGGTTTCGACCATTTCGGACATCCAGTCTTGAACTTTCAGAATGGTGGCTACAGTATGGGCATTGTTAATTGCATCTGCCCAATACTTAGCCACAACTTGGATTTCTTGTTCCTTTTGCTGCTGTTGCTTGATTTGTTGATCCTTGCGTGCTTAGAATGCCCTACGGAAAGCGGCATATTTTTGAATCTCGGCTTTTGTTACCGGATTGTAATTCAACCAAGAATCATTGGAGTCTTCACCGTCAAATTCTTTATATCGCACTGAGGTGTCCCTCGGGTCCATGGATCCTTGCACAATTGTGCTCACTGTGCCTAAACCACCTGTTACGGATGTAAGCAGAGTAGGATTTCCTGAGCTTCCTTGGTCTCCTTGACCCGTGGTCAAGTTTAGCCTCGGCTCAGTTCTGGCATGGGCAGAAGAAGTGCCCTGCGGTTAGGAAGGTGTTTGAAGTGTATGGGTTACATTCAAAATGATGGAGTTCAACTCCTCAGGAGAAAAGAAATGCAGTTGGGAAGCCCTGGAGACTTTAGAGTGAGAACCTGTATTATCCTCTTGGGATTGAACATGGGGAGTCTCCTCGTTGCTGGGAATCAGACTCACTTTCTGAGTTTGAAAGGTAGAAGATGGTAGTTTCAAATGGATGTGTGGGCATCCCAAGGACTACCAGAGCCTGTTGAGAGGCTGAGGTATATGTCCGGTCACGCATATAGATAGAGGGATCAGTTTTGCGTTTCTTGAGGATTGAAATGGGTTGGCTATCCTCATCTAAATCACTGCTGGAGTCATGTTGACTTGGTTCCACAATAGTGATTACTGGTGGTGTTTTCCTTTTCTTGGAGGGTTTGGAAGCATCCTTTTTAGGAGTTCCTTGTTTATTGGTGTTGCGGGGGCCATGAAGTGTAGAGACTTTATGTTTACGTCTTTAGGTATGAGAAATATTGGAGAGAGTTGTGGAGGAAAGGACTGTGTTGCCTTCAGGGTTAACGATTGAGGTTGGATTTGGAAGAGTTGGGGTAGGAAGGTATGGGTCAATACCTTACGCAGCCTCAATATGGTCTGAGACATCAGCAGTCTCAAGACCGAGGGTAGAAAGAATATGGGTAGGAAGTCTTCGGATTGGTCCAAACATCGATTGATCAGAGGAAGGATTGTACATTTTGAGATCCTTGGTGACAAAAAAGTTGATGTCACTGCCCATGTTGATCCCTGCGTCCGCATGTAGGTCTGAAATGCAAAGGGACTAGAACCTTGCAAAGGTGAGTTCGGTTGGGTTTTCCCTTGGGCTCTCCTTGGGAATGTATTGAAGAAAGTCATCCTAAAGGATCTATCCGTAGTTTACATCGTGGCCTGTGAAGATGCTCCACACCAGCTCTAACAATCTGAGTCCCATATTATTCGTGCCTCCGGTTATGTCGGATAGACTGCGGATGACAAAGTGGCACACGAATTGCCAGACCGCAGACAATTGATTCTTCTTGAATTCACCAATTCCTTTGATCTTTTTCTAATATCCCATTTGGGAGAGTGCCAAAGTAATGTCCGCCATTGATGGGGTGAAAATCTTGATGGAGGGATGAACCAGAAGATTAATGGCAATAAGAAACTTTTCTTTGGACAGAATGACCAAAGAATCATTAATTAGGTTGAGATGAACTTCGTGGGGGTTTTCGAGTAGGCGATAGGCGGAAAAGACACATTTGAAGAAGGTTGAGATTGGGACAACATCTGTGAAAGCATCGAAGGGACCAAACAGAGGGTGATTCTTCAGGAATTTGATCATGAATTTTGTGTGAGCATTGTAGGAAGGGTGTTCTTCAAAAATGGCTCTGAAATTGCTTGAAGCAATTGTGGGAGAGTCTAAACCAGTAGGGTTCACTGATCCAGAAGCCTTGGATTGTTTCTTCGATACACCGGATTTCACCATTGTTGTGAGTTTAAGAAAGCTTTGAAGAATGCAGGAAAAGGTTGAGGGTTTAGAGAGCATAAAATTTTCTTTGTGGAGAAGAAAGGGGTTTTATAGTGGCTTAAGGGAGCGAGAAACATTTTTGACCTAAGTGAATTTGGGTAAAAACGTTTGGGTTTATCTTTTGAATTAGCATCTTTAATCTCAGCCACATATTGATAAGAGAGGGATTTAATCTGAAATTGGGATTTACCAAAAACGGGTTTGCATTTAATAAAATGTTAGATTTGATATCACGTCTGGTGAACGTGTGGTGGGGGAGAAATTAATCCGTTGGATAAAGGGGAAGTTGTAGCGGATGTGATGTTTTGGGGTAATAGGAAAAGACATATTAAAATGATTTTATTTAGAAAATCTTTCTTTTTTGTCATCATACCTAAAATAGGTCTGACACGAGGTTTAGAGAAAAAAGAATGAGACAGTTTCTCAAAGGAATGTTTTTATTTAATGTTTTATTTAATGAAGGATCATTAAATAGCACACCATGTTTTTTTGTTTTAAAAGAATGAACAGTCTGAAAATCAATTAATGTGACTGCGGATGGACACATCATTGCGGATGGACCCATTGCCATTGCAGATGACTACAGTGGAAGAAACTGAGAAGAGCACTTGTACAATAAGTTAGTAATAACAAATAAGAAAGACCAGTGAAAGATAAATATAATATATGATTGCGGTACATAGACCGCGGTACACAGGATATACCAAAACCATCTATTATAAATAAATTTCAGTTAGCACCGCAATGGATACCAAGGATGGTCTGCGGTACCTATCAATTCAAGAAGAATTAAGGGTTCGGATTCATCATTCCTAATATTTGCAAGAATGAGTTGAGTTTGGTAGAGTCAAGTGCTTTTGTAAATACATCAACAATCTCTTCATGAGTAGGGATAAAGATGAGTTCAGTGTTACCTTTCAGAATGTGGTCTTTGATGAAGTGATACCGTAATTCAATATGTTTCGTCTTGGAGTGTTGAATAGGAGTATGAGAAATCGCTATGGCACTTTCGGAGTCATGATAGATTGGTATCCGCATCATTCTGTATCCGTAGTCTAACAGTTGTGTCTTCATCCATAGGACTTGAGAGCAACAGCTAGTTGCGGCCACATATTCGGCTTATGCGGTAGACAATGAAACACAGCTTTGTTTTCTTGAGGACCAGCTGACGAGTCTACCTCCCAAAAATTGACATCCACCTGAGGTACTTTTTCGATCAAGTTTGCATCTGGCATGATCCGCACCTGTAAACACTTGAAGACTGAAATCGTTGCCTGCGGGGTACCATAAACCAAGAGATTTGCTTCCTTTCAGGTACCGGAGAATTTGTTTGGCTGCGGTCATATTTGAGACTTTTAGGTCAGCCTGATACCTTGCACATACACCAATTGCAAAGACAATGTCTGGTCGGCTTGCGGTGAGGTACATTAGAGAGCCAATGATACCTCTATAAGTCTTATGATCCACAGATTCGCCAGAGGGATCAGCAGAGATCTTATAACCGAAGGCCATGGGGACCTTAGCCGAGGAACAGTTGTCCATAGAATACTTCTTCAATAGTTTAGTGGTGTATTTTTCTTGATGAATGAATATCCCTTAATGAATTTGTTTGACCTGAAGACCTAGAAAGAAATTAATCTCTCTATTCATGCTCATTTGGAATTTGTTTGTCATGAGCTTAGCAAATTCATCCACCATTCCTTGATCAGTCGATCTGAATATGATATCATCCACGTATATTTGTACAAGCATAAGGTGGTCACTATTTGCTTTTCTAAATAAAGTGGGATCAATCACTCCTCTTTTGTAACCTGAAGAGACTAGAAATTCAGAAAGAGTCTCATACCAAGCTCTTGGGGCTTGCTTCAGACCGTAGACTGCTTTTTCAAGATTGTAGTAGTGGTCAGGGAATTCAATACTTTCAAAGACGGGAGGTTGCTGAAGATAAACCTCTTCCTTTAATTCCCTATTGAGAAAAGCACTCTTAACGTCCATTTGGTGTACCTTGATGTTTTTGTGGGTTGTATATGCTAAGAAGATTCGGATGGCTTCCATTCGTGCCACCGGAGCATATGTTTCATCGCAGTCAACACCTTCAAGTTGACTGTACCCCTTTGTAACTAGTCTAGCCTTATTTCTGATGACCGCACCAGATTCATCTAACTTGTTTTTGAACACCCATCTTGTACCAATAATAGTGTGACCTTGCAGTATGGGAACGAGTTGCCACACCTTGTTCCTTTTGAATTCTTTCAGTTCCTCTTGCATTGCATAAATCCAATCAGGTTCCAATAATGCTTATTTGATCGATCGTGGCTCGACTGCGGACATAAATGTTGCATAGTGACAATGATCAGATAAGTCCTTGGCAGATCGAGTCTGGATTCCTGCTGATGGGTTGCCAATGATTTGACCTGGTGGGTGGTCCTTTGTCCATACGTGTAGACGGGGTTGAAGATGATCAGCAGCTGTGGTAGAGGGAATGTCTTCAATATCAGAGGTTTCTGCGGTTGGAGATGGCAGTTCCCCCTGGATTTGAGAACATCCTGCGGAATCATCTTGGCTTGTTGGAACGAGAATGAAATTTTCTTGAGCAGTTTGGAGAGGTTCCCCCTGGATTGCTGATGGGAGTTCCTCTGGAACCTGAGAAGGTTCCCCCTGGACTGTGGATGGGAGAGTGAAAATCCCTGAATCGGTTCTAGTGTCAATGTTCTCTATGAGTTCATCATCCGAATCCAAAGATACATTTGATGGTAATGATTTTCTGTGGATAGGAACTTGAGCATCATGAAGTACTGGAACCTCGATGGTTGTTGCTTGATCTGGAGTACAGCTTTCCCCCTCAACTGGAGAGGTGAAAGTATTGAGAGATGCTACTTCGGATAGAGATGGACCCGATATATTAGTGTGTTGTTGTTGAGCGGCTGGTGACACAAGAACTTCGGATAGTTTCACCGTTTCAATAGGGTCGAAAATATCGTTATAATTGACTTCAACTAGATTTCAAGGACCTGAAGAAGCTGGAATATCGCTTTCCATAATTGCGGTGGTTTCAGTGGATGGAGGGGCGTTGCGGATGTGAGAATCATCAAATTTCACATCGAAGCTTTCAATGATTAGCCTTGTACGTCTTATGAGAACCCGATAAGCAACCTTGTTCGTGGAGTAGCCAAGAAAGATGCCTTCATCTGACTTCGGTGCAAATTTGTTAAGCTGGTCTCTGTTGTTGATCACAAAACATCTACACCCAAAGATATGAAAGAAATGAACATTTGGTTTGCAGTTGTTAAGGCCCTAATATGGTGTTTTATTGAGACATTTGCACACAATGCTTTAGTTTTGAACAAAGCATGCGGTTGCTACTGCTTCAGCCCAAAAGTAAAGAGGAAGGTGTGCGAAGTTGATCATGGATCTGACTGCTTCTACGAGTGTATGGTTCCTTCTCTCTACTACTCCATTTTGTTGTGGTGTATAAGGAGCTGAAAAGTTGTGAGTGATACATTTAGACACCAAGAAGCTGTTTAGAGGATGATTAGTGAACTCAGTGCCATTATCACTGGGGATGTGTCTTACCGGTAGCTTAATTTGAAGTTCTATTTCTTTGATGAAGTTGATGAGAATTTGCGGTGTTTCAGATTTGAGACTGAGGAAGCAAATCCATGTGAAGCGAGTGAAGTCATCTACTATAACCAGTATATACTTTTTGTGATGGAGACTTGCTACAGTTGATGGACCGCAGAGATCAATGTGCAGAAACTCAAGTGGTTCAGATATTGAAGAGTCAATCACCATGGGGTGACTTGCTTTGGACTGCTTACCACATTCACATGCAGGACAGAGAGTGTCATTACTGAACTTGAGAATAGGGAGTCCTCTGACCAACTCTCCAGTGACCAAGGTGTTGATGTATCTGAAGTTGAGATGAGCGAGCTTGCGGTGCCATAGCCACCTGACTTCGGATACAACTTTGGAAAGGAAACATAATTGCGGTTTGCCAATGATCAGAGAGACATACAGAGGGTACATTGTACCCTCGGATCATGACTTGATCAAACAGATGCTTCTATCACTTGTCATTACATAACAGAATTGATCATCAAATTCAACTCGATGACCTGCCTTACATAGTTGACCAACACTAATGAGATTGTGTTTAAGGCTTTCTACATAAGTAACCTTTTGAATTGAGAAGTTCCCCATAGTGGGTACACCGTAACCTCGGATGATTCCATTCGCATTGTTGTCGAATGTAACATTTCCAACGTTGCAAATTGGCCTGAAATTCCGAAGGTATTCTAACCTTCCAGTCATGTGCAAGGAGCAGGCACTGTCAATTAACCATTCATCTTCTTGTTCCTCCTTACACAAAGCCTGAGAATTACACGGTTAGTTTAGGCATCCAAACTAATTTGGAGCGTGGAACAACAGATGAGTTTCTGAGTGATGCACGGACCGGGGTTGCAGGGACTGCTTTCGTGTCAACTTTTAAACCTAGTCCTGGGTGTTTGTGTAGTTTTGGAGTGTTGTGTGTTTTTACAAAGCTACGATGTTTCTGATTTTGGCAACTACACTGACATTCACAGGTTGAGATTTTGTCTTTTGTTCTGACACCACGTTTGGTCAGCAGTCTAAAGGATGAGTTGTTTGGCTTTTGACTAGTCCGAGGTTGAAAAGATATGACATGAGTTTTGTTCGTTTTCTGAAAAGTTTGTTTTGAAAAAGGTTTAGCACGTGTAGATCTTTGTGTCCTTTTTGTTGGATTTGGTAGAATACCCTTCCACCTGTTAAAATTTTGATGTGACTTTAAATGTGTTGGTGTGGGTAAAATACCTTTCCATTTCGGATCATCTGAGGAATAGATTTGAAAAACACTGTTTCGAAAAGACTTTACACTCCTTTGAGTTGTGTCAGATGAATTAGGAATGACTGTTGAAACTATAAATTCCTTTTTGGATGTTTTCTTGATGGTAGAGTTTCTAGAAAAATAGTGAGAGAAAACAAATTTTTCTGGACTTTTGGATTTTTGAGATCTGACATGCTTTTTGTTTTTTGAAAACATTTGTCTATTTGTTCTTCGGGAGCGAATTTCTTCTTTGAAAGCCTTTTTAGCTAAGGATTTTGGTGAACCGCAGTCTCTGTTATTCAACTGCGGTTTCCTAGAATCCTTTGAAATTTTATGAAAACGTGGGCTTGATTCATCAGAACTTGAAGATTCTGGGATTTGAGAACATTGACCCACTTCAAAGTTTTCTATGGTAATTCATGATGAATCGTTTGAAGAGTGGTAGAACTTTTGTTCAAAGACTGCGGTAGGGATGTCTTGACTACCGCAAAGTAAGTCTTAGTTGGGACTTCAGTGGGGCTTTTGTGGGACTTTTGACTACAGTAAGGAACACCGCGGTCTGAGGACAGGGATGGAAAGTCTTTCGAGACTTTAGTGTCCTCAATGACAATTTCTTCATCAACTACGGATGAGTTTTGAGAATTTGGGAAGGTAGTGCCACAGATAGGAATTTGATCACATGTGTGACCCGAAACCTCAGGCACAATTTCCTCAATGACACAATTGTTGCTTAGATTGTTCAGTCTACTGAAGTGAGTTTTGATTATCCAGTCATCCTCTCACATGGAACATCTCCTGGGATGCAATGTTCTTCTCATCTAAGGCTTTGTTATAGTCTGTAAGGACGACAACACATGTGTCATTAAGATCATCTATGTAAGGTTGACAATCATGCATGCTATAGTTTAGAGTTTGGATCATGAGTTTTACCTGTTCGACGATGCTTAGAGTTCCATCCTTTGCCATGTAGCAGTAGTTTTTGTCCATCTCTGTAGACCCATCATCATCCGCAGTCGCAAACATGTAGATTTTCCCTTTTCCATTGACACTGCTGATGGCTTCATTCGTCTCCGGATGACCAAACTTGATGGTCTCTTTTGACATGGGCTACATATGCCCTTGCTTTCTCCTTTTCTTCCAACTCTTGAGCCATTCTAAGGTAGAATGCTTTGTCTTTAACTACATTGGCCTTTCAATCTCTTGCAAAGTGATTCTCTTTGTTGCATTTGTGGCAAACTACAACATCAGTCTTGTCTTCAGAGGGAGTACCGGAGTCAGTGGTTTGAGTAGACTACAGTGCTTCCTTTGGTTGAGTATTGAGAGATTGTGGTGGTGGATGATAACTTTTAGGATAATGTGAGTGATTGTTTTGTGGGTTGAAGTTACGATTGAAGGGTGGTTTGTTGAATTGTTGATTTTTGCGAAAAGAGTGAGGTGGTAGTCGGTTGAATTGTTTGCTAACTAGAGCAATTGCCTTTTGAAATTCTTCTTCATCATTATACTCTAAATCAGCTTCGTATGATTGCGGTGAAGTGTCATACGAGGGAGAGTAAGATTGATTATGTGGAGTTTGTGCTATGAGAGCAAGAGGTCCTCCGAAGTCAACACAGTCTTTGAGTACGGTTGATTCCTATGCTTGCAGTTCCCCATAGAGTTTGTAGAGTGACAAGGAATGAATTTTTCTATCGCCTTGAACTATCATCTTTCCAGTAGTCCAATGTCTTCCCAAGCCATTAAGAAACTAAAGATTTGTTTCATGGTTACTGCAGATGGTGCCTGCATTGGATAACTTGGTGACAATCAGGTTGAACCTTTTGAAGGAGTCTTCCAAACTTTCGCCGGTATGAGCTTTGAAGCTGTTGAACTCATTGAGTCTAGTTGTAAGCTTCTTGTTTTGTGCTTGTTCTGACCCTTCGTACAGATTCTTGAGAACATCCCATATCTCTTTTGCTGATTTGCAATTTATGATAATATCGAAGTTGTCAGGAGCGACTCCACATGAGATTTCATAAAAAGCAACAACATCATTTTCCATTTTATCGAGATAATCCTTGGTGGGACGATTCATAGCTGGTTGACCTCCTCCTAGTCTGGCTGTAGCTCCGTCAGTTTGGACTGGTGTAAGGACAGGGACATGTGGTCCTTCTTCTACGGATCGTCATACATCTCTACCAAGTCTCCTTAAGTATCTTTCCATTCTTTGTGACCAATGATGATATTCATTTGCAACCAGTATTGGGGCTCTATTAGAACCAACAACACTGTTGGAAACATTCAGAGATAATGACTGTGCCATATTTTTGAAGTTTTGTTTTTTTTTTGTTTAAGAAATGAGCTTCAGTGATATAGAAGGCTCTTCGAAAAATCAGAGTTTCGATTTTCAAAAAGCAACCACTATGGCTCTGATACCAATTGTTGAGAGAAAAACTTTGAGACACACTTGAACAAACGTTAGAACAAGTACATTGCGGAATAGTTAATCTCGAAGGATCTAAAAGCTCAACAATAATATTTAGAGTTAGATAGTTAGAGAGTTAGTTGCGGAAAAGTAAAGAAATGGAAATGACAGCAATTGTTATATCAAGTATACACTTAAGCTGATTCATAATGAGGAATGCATTCAAGCCAAGTTAATAAGAGAGATCAAACTTAGTGAATAAGTCACAAAAGACTTGCTCCGAAGAGAGATTGTAATCGATTATGAGAGTAAGAAGAGTGAGTAAGAAAGATAGAAAAGATAACTTCAGAGATGTGTATTCAGAATTAGATGCGTTTTTTAATTCAAGAGAATCAACTCTATTTATAGAGACTCATGAACTACACTAGATTACATCTCTAAGAGTAGCCATGTAAGGCATACTGGACAATAGAGAGTATTACAAAAAGATAAGTAAAGTAATCTAGTAAAAAGGAATGCGGTAGATAGAGAATACGGTTGCGGTTGCTGATGAAGAAACTTGACTGCGGGGGCTTGACGGCTGCGGTAGCTGAAGTTCAAGAGGGTCACTTTTTATGATTCAACACCTTTTTTGCACACCTTTTAGTCCCTTTTGTGCATCCATTTAACATAGTTGTCTTTCATTTTTCTTGTATTTCATCAAAGTCATGTTAGTCTCTAGAACAACCTTATTTTTACGCTTTTATGGGCTTTTAAGGTAAACCGGAGGTTGAAACACGTTTTGGGAAGTGCCGGGAAGCACGGGTGAAGATTCTGGGATGATTGGATGCAAAACGAAAAAGTTGGAAAAATTAAGATCAGACTTGGAAGCAGGAGCGTACATGGGGCGTGTTAGATTTTCATTGAAAAACGTACACGGGGCGTGTTTGAGCTAAAAGGAGTTGTTGACCATGCTGAACACGACCCGTGTCATGTTAGCCTATTTTGACATGGGCCATGTTGACCATGCTAAACACGACCAATGTCAGTTTAGCCTATTTTGACATGAGTTGTGTTCGACCCAAAAATTGCGTTTTGACAGTTTTTTTCTATCTTTCATATTACGAGATTATGGTCATTTTTCCACACACACATCATATCAGAACACTATTGCTGAGAGGATTTCGAAGGTTTTTGCTCGGGTTTGATCATTTGTCATTTGGAAACATTATTTCTCTTATTTGTAAGTTGTAATTGCATACCATTTTCATCTTTTGACTTGTGATCCTGTTCTAGCCACGTGTGGCTAGAACCCTAGTTTCTCCAACTTCATGTTTTGACTTCTTGGTTGTGATTTCTATCATATGACCTTTCTATCTAGTGAATTTGATTTTTCTTTAATCAAATGTTTGATTCTAATTGTGATTCTTATTGGCCATTTGAATTAGGTTTAGGTCGTTCAAGTTATCTAATTGCATAATACATAATTGTTTTGTAAATTGGACTAAGTAACAAGCACTAAACTGATTTCCATTGAATGAATTTAGTGTAAATCTTATTCACACATTCTTACACTCCCGAGCTTGTGAGACGTATTGGGTGTTGTTAGGAACATTCACATAAAGTTTAATGCAATCTTTTGATCTAATTCTAAGAGCTTGTTAAGATTAGGTTTGTAAGGTTAGGGTTAATCAAAGAGCTTGTTTTGGTTAATTAATGTAGTGAATGGGAAGTGTTAGAGCTTGTTAACACTTTCAAGTATCAACTTAGATAGACTTGAGCAAGTATCTAGTCATCTTTGGATCGCATTGCTAAGTTGCCATACATCGAGTTGGAGTCCTTACAATTTCTGAATTTAATTCACTCATTTAATTGCTTACTTGTGTCTTTAATTATTTTTTCTAATCATTGCATTCAAAACCCCCCTCTTTACTGTTGGTGACCAAAGTACCTTGCGTAAATAGGTATAGACTGATTGTCTCGTGTGTCCGTTGATCGACCCTACTTGCCTTGTACTATCTTTTAGTGCAATATAATAGTGTTATTTTGGAGTATATCGTACCCTTTATTTGTTGGGTTTGACACGCCTAACACCCGACATACTTTACTAGGCTCTTGAAGATACAAAACAGTGAAATACATCATAATCTATGTCAAAATTTAACTAAGCACATATGACAATGACAATTCGAAGAGCACATATAACAACGAAGAGGATGAAGACGTAGACGATGAGAACAAGGCCGACATTGAAGACAACGATGACGACGAGTAGTAATTTTTTTATTTTTTTTATTTCAATGTTTTATTAATGTTACTTTTTTTTTCTTAGTAAAATTTATGTTGAATTTTAAAAATGTTATTTTTATTTAAGTTAATGTTTTTTTATTTATAAAATATTTATTTATGTTTAATAATTGTGTTTTTTATTTAATATAATATAAAAAAAAGATAAATAATATGAATGAAAACCATTTCCAAATACTAGTTAACATATAATGAATATGTAATGAATGTGATTTGAGACACAGATGACATCACTTTTCTAGTAAATATATAATTACCATACCTCATGACTATATTGTAACAGAATTGAGCCGATGATTTTTACACATTCCACTTCACATTTTCACAGTCATCAGTAGAAAACGACGTACTTTTCATTTAGAAAAAAACAATTAAAGATTTTACAAGCCTTGTCAAATTTTGATGATATATCCTGTAAAAATTATAACTATTTTAAGCATTTATCGTTTTCTTGACTATTTTGCAATGTTTTAAAAACCGGTTTGAACCGGACGGTCGAACCAGTTGGACTGGAAACAGGGAGAGGGAGCGGTTTAACTATCACCGGTTTTATATTGATTTCTAAACTGGATTGAACCAGCCGGTTTTTAGAAAAAACCAGTTGAACCGGTTAAACCGAATAAAAACACATGAAAACCTTTGGTGATTTTTTTTCAAAGGTTATTATGCGGGGGAAGTTAAGTCCCCATGGAAGGGCGTTGTGCGTTTTGGTAGGCGGGGGAAGTTAAGTCCTCGCTACGTTGGACCCTTTATAATTAAGGAACGAGTTGGAGAGGTGGCCTATCGATTGGAGCTACCAAGGGAAATGCAGGGCATTCATAGCACATTCCATGTCTCTAATCTAAAGAAGTGTCTAGCGGACGCCGCCATGGAAGTGCCACTTCAAGAAATTAAGGTTGATGAGAAGCTACGATATACAGAAGAACATGTTGCAATTGTAGATCGAAAGGTCAGATAGTTAAGGAACGTGGAGATACCTCTAGTGAAAGTTCAGTGGAAGTATCATAAAGGTTCAAATGCAACATGAGAGACCGAGCGAGATATGAAGGCTAAATACCCTCATTTATTTGATTAATTCAAATTCCGAGGATTTTTCTAAGGGGGGAAGTTTGTAATAACTCACAATATATATATATATATATATATATATATAATCAGATTATAATTAACTTATATATAGGTTCTTTTTCTGTAAATAAAAGCAGGAGTAATTAGTCTTGATTAGGCAAAAATAATGAGGTTTAAACCTAAAACCCGTCATCTTCAATGGAGGAGTAAATTGAAGTAAATCATAAGTCTTTAGCAGTTACAATGTTAGGCACTATATAAAGCTCGAAAAACCCTATTAAAACCCCACTGGAATTGCAACAATCGACTGAGAATCAAAGGAGAAATAGGGTGTGGAAGTTCGTGAAGATTTTCAGTCTTTTGCTTTGAATTGAGGTATGTTCTTGGATTTAAGCTCGAATTAGTTGTTTGTATAGGTTTATATACGAGTCTTTCATGTTTTGGTTCCACCTCATGTGTCCATTCGGCCCAATTTTCGTGAGTTTGACGAAAAAATAAAATAAAAAAAACATAAGTTGAAATTCATCTTGTCAGTGATTGCTTTCAATAATTGGTAATTAATATATGTTATAAGAAAATGGAGACGATCGATGGTTAATTTAGATATTTATTTGAAACGCACAACGCCCTTCCATAAAAACACATGAAAACCTTTGGTGATTGAACCAGCGAGGACTTAACTTCCCCCGCCTACCAAAACCAGTTGAACCATTTGCATAATAACCTTTGGTGATTTTTTTTCAAATCTATTTAGTTTATCTAAATAAATACATATGATAAATGTTATAAATTCTTTTGATGTGTTTGTTTTCATCAAAAACTATATTTCGTTTCGGTATTATACTTTTTTTTTACGTATATGGATTGATGTAAAACACTAAAAATTATGGTTATGTATTATTTAATGTATTTGGATTCATTTACAACTTATTTTTATATGTATTTCTAATGTTTGAACTTGTAAACATCAAATTCATAATTTCTATATGTATGTATGTGTAGGAAAATAGAAAAAATCATGAAAAATATAGAAACCAGTTTACCCGGCGGTCAAACCGGTTACCATACCGGTTCAACTAAAAACCTGGTTTTTAAAACATTGCTATTTTGTAAAAACTATTAAAATGGCACGAAAATTTTGATAGTTTTCTTTTATTTTTAATCACAGCCTAATTCTATTTATTCTTCATGTAACTATATTCACAAATTGATCTTTCACATACACTTCTTAATAAGATAATTACTTAAGTTCTTTAATGCGTTATTGTTCTTATTAAAAAGCTAGGATTAAAATTTAAAGCATACAATAGAAGCCGAAGGGTAAATGTTAAAGTTTGTAAAAGGTGTTTAAAATGTCAACATCCCATATACGTTATGGGCGGTGGTTGGCAGCCGCCGACGTCAGATCATGTGCTCGGTTGCGGCGGCGGGCCCCTATGATATAAGGATAAACATAAAAATCAAAACCTTATCATAAGCAAAGGTTCACATGAGCTTTCTTTCACCTTCCCTTTATTGTTTTTCTTATTTGTTATTATTTTTAAATAAATTTAAGTCATATGTTACAATTGAATATTGTTTTCTTTGCCACAAAAATTCAATAAACATAGTAGTTGTTACGATACCAAATTTGAAAACCATCTCATACGAATGATTAATTTTTTTATATAATATACGACCGTTGATGTAGGTCGATATCAATTATTTATTTAGATTTTTATTTTTGAAGCTAGTCACCTAATTGTTATAGGTTCTGTTTGTTTTTAACAGCTAACATACAGATTCTTTGAGGTTTGCAATCATCTAAAAAACAAAAATAGAAAATGTTTGCACATCGTTTTGCTCAGCATATACAAAAAAAAAGGTCAGAAAGCTCGTATTAAAAAAAAAAAAAAAAAAAAAAAAAAAAAAAAAAAAACAGCACAATATTGTATCATTGGGATTGCACTTAATATTTGTGATATAATAAAACTTTTTTTTTTTGTATATTTGGTATTAAATTATAAATCATCAATGTAAGGTTAATTGTTATTATATTTAAGTCAACTGGATGATGCAGTTTTAAAACACTTGTTACTAGTCACAACTAAAATATATCTGCATCACTACCCGTACTTTTCACCTTTTATTTTCTATAAGTTTTGAGGAAAACTATTTGTTTTTTCAACCATGTTAAAATTTACTAACGTGAATATAGTCGACATGTAAATTATATCTTTTTTGCATGATATAATTATTTCGTAGCTACATACGTATTTTACAATTTTTACAACGTATTTTAGTTTTTTTTTTCTTATATTCACATTAATAGCAATGTGTAACTTGAAATTCGAAAAATATTCGCAATATTTACTATATTAAGTGTACAGTACTTGCAAATTGCAATATTGTTAAACGGTTGGCTGCTAAGCCCAAAAAGTTGGGCTTCAAGGTCCAAATTGTGGTCTATTTAAATATATATATTTTTTTGTTTAGTTCGGTCAATATATTGTATAATTTATCACTTGCTAGCTGCTACCACGAGTATACTTCATTTTTTATTTATATTTTTATACTTTGATATTTATTTGTATATGCTTTCATATTTATTAGCATATGTATTAATTTTTCTATCATATGTAAAAACATGTGAGAGGATTGGGCTGAAGATGTAAGTTTGGAGTTTCTTATAACTGGTCCTAAAAATGATTATTATTCTTTGGCCCTTTTCCACTAGAATTTACTCAATTCAGATGTAAAGGAAATTGGCGAAACTCTATTTGATCACTTTTAAATTTTGGCCCAGTCTTTTCTTATTTATATTTCCATTTTTAATGTTTTGTTGTTATTATTTATATAAATTATTTGAAAAGTTATTTAGAGAATGATCTTATTTTCTTAAATTGTCATGAGTTTTGTTTAGAAACTGTTTAGTTTTTTCATTATTTTATAAAAGATTGTTGGTGCAAATATGAAATTTCAATGTTTTCTATATATATATATATATATATATATATATATATATATATATATATATATATATATATATATATATATATATATATATATATATATATATATATATAGGGAAGAGTTATATGGAAAATGAATGATTAGGGCAACACATATTTGAACCAATAAAAACATGACAACACATCACTTCCACAATACATTATTTGTGAAGAAAGAAATGGACACGTGTCATTTGATTATTGGTTTCGGAAGATGTTGCCCTAGTTATTTGTTTTCCATAGAACTTATTCATATATATATATATATATATATATATATATATATATATATATATATATATATATATATATATATATATTATCGTTGTGGGACTTGTCTTATATTGGAAGGAAGCAAAAAAAAAAAAAAAAACGGTTTTTTTTATAAGGCTTTAGTTAGTATCTTTACTAAAATTGACAAAACGTGGGTTAAAGGGATAGAGTGTAGATTATGGTGATTGACGAGTCAAAATGGTCTTTTAGTTAGTATCTTTACTAAATTTGTTCTTAACTCTTTTAATAATTACTTTCTGTTTCTAACAGTTAATTCAGACAATGCAATTATTATCCCTCATTTGATAGTCTATATAAATAATTAATCACTAGAGAGACTTTTGAGGGCTAGAAATATACACATAAAATCTTCTTTATATTTTCACATTTTTGTATTAAATATGGGAGCATTGAGCATTTTGAATCAAGAATTATTCTTGATTGATTATTGTATCTTCTGAACAAACTTATATTTAGGTAATTTTTGTTTTAGAAAACTACAACTCCAGACCTCAATCTTACTTATTTTATGTTTTTAATTTGTCATATGCATCAACATTCAAGTACATTTTTTGATTTGTATCTCTATATTTATATATAAATTTCGATTTATAAATGTCTTTGTTAAATTTGTGTTTGATTATTTTTATCATAAATTTACTTCCAATTGTTTAGATAGTTGATTAATAACCCTTTCACCAACGATCTTATTTCAGATATTTGTGTGATTCAAATAAACTTTGAAATTTTTTTAAGAAATTGTTAAACGTATTTTAATTGAGAAAAGGAATACGTAGAAGTTGGTCGGGACTTGTGGTTGTCAACGTCATTATTTGTTTGAGATAAGTACTTCTGTTAAACGTTGATGGAAAACACTTAAACACACATACCTTATCTATCTCTTTTTTTTTTTTTTTTTTTTTTTTTTTTTTTTTTTTTAACTTGATACCATTTAATGTGGCATCATGACAAGAATTAGTTGAAGTTCAAAAAATAACGTCTTTGATATTGATTGGGCATATATATTTATTTAAAATATTTTATACACGAAATCTCAAAACACATGCATTTGATCGTTTGAAAATAAAGTTGAATGAAATATCTTATACATAATTACATATATTTGCCAGTTGAAAGTAATTAAAGCTCTTATATTCTAGCTTATAGGATGATTGCACTTCTGGAGTGATTTGGACTACTGTGAGGATTCTTTAAAAACAATATGTACAGACTTTGAAGATGAATTAGATTTAGGATAAGATTCGTGTAAATTGTATGATTATTGTAACTTACCATCATACATTAATGGCATATGAAGAAAGTAAAAATGAGATTTAAGTTAGCTAAAGCCAACGAATGACTCCCCAACTTGAGTTTCATTTATTATCATCGTCTACTCTTCATTTTGAACCAAACATAAGAAAAGAGGGTATGATCATGAGTTGATTATGGAATATAGTAATAAATGACAAATTTGGAGAATTGATTTATGAGGTATACTGGTAAATAGAAAGACAAAATTGCAAGAATGGTCTTTGTGGTATGTCAAAACAAGCAATTTTGGTCCAAAATGGGTTTGGCTCGTAAGGATGATCCAATAGTTTCATTTTGTTGCGAGTTTAATTCAATTTCCTATGAACTTTTTTATAATGAGAGATTTGTCTCTTATTATTTTATTTTCCATTTTTCTTTTTTATAAATCTGTGACATACGTTCCTCAAATCTTTCAATATATACAATCTCAAATTGAGATGGATATAAAACAATTAAAAATAAAAAAAAATAAAATTTCTCTCTCTCTCTCTCTCTCTCTCTCTCTCACCAGAAGAAGAACAGCCAAGGAGGCCACCGGAGCAGCGCCCTCGCTGTAACAGTCGCTCGACAGTGAAGACAAAGAGTAAACCCACAAAGGGTCATCGGTCTCGACGGACCCCCGTACACCTCATCGCGATTTCCCAGCTGCACCGAAGCTCCTGTCGATCTGCCTTTCGTTCGAATCAATGGTGGGTTTTCATTTCAGGTAAGGTTTTGTGTGTGGATTTTGTTTCAGATCTACCCTTCTTCATATTCGTTTCAAATTTGGAACCAAGAACATACCTACCTTCAACTTTTGGATTTGGGTTCATTTCAGATCCAAAATCAAGAGCGAAGAACACCCATTGTGGATTTAGATTTGGGATGTTGGATGGTGGTGGGTCACAACAAGGGGAGGCGGAGAAGCTGCCATAGTCGACTGTGGTGGCTCTCTTCACCGGAGAAGTGAGAAACGATGGAGATAGACGAGTTGGAGATGAAAGGGAGGTCGAGTAAGGGATTCTGACGGCATCGGCTATGGTTGGTGGTTGGGCTGTTGCAAAACGAGGGGAGGTGTTGCCCTTTTCCGGTGATGGAAAAGAGGGTGGATTAACGACGACGATAGGCAGTGATAGTCAGAAATTATGAGGGCAGTAGGGTGTTCTTGATCGTAAGTGAAGAAGGAAGAGGAAGTTTTTTTTGATAAGATACTAACGAGATGAAGAGATTGTTTGAGAGAGAGAGAGAGAGAGAGATTTTTTTTCTTTTTCTTTTTTTGATTTATGTAATTTTGTTTTGTATGTTTTTTAATTTTTTTAATTAAAAAAATGTAAAAAGAAAATACCCAAACCCACCTACCCACCTCTCTCTCTCTCACTCACTCTCTCTCAATACACGTATCAATATACTATCTCCTCTCAAATTTGCATCTCTCTCCTATCTCC
This sequence comes from Lactuca serriola, assembly GCF_051521515.1. Classification (NCBI taxonomy): domain Eukaryota; kingdom Viridiplantae; phylum Streptophyta; class Magnoliopsida; order Asterales; family Asteraceae; genus Lactuca; species Lactuca serriola. The sequence goes on along the minus strand of NC_136410.1, from coordinate 62,714,397 downwards.
TCCTTTTAACGATCTCACCCGTTGCTTGCTCGGAGTCTGTAGCATGGCCCTAATTTTCTGGAATTCCGACGAACAACAATTTCACTTTGAAGGAGGTGATTTTCTCCAACATTGGATTCAACTTGGTGGTCTTCTCTTACCACCCTCATTCAACGCCCCTCTGTTATTCTTCGTTGAAAGGTGATGCATTTTTCCTTTCCAGACTTTGAATTCAAGAAAAGGATTCAGTCGGTTGTTAACTTGTTCATCTGATATGACAGCTAGCACAAAATGGTTGCCGGGAACATTGTATATTTCTAGGGTTTATTTTTGGGATAAGATATATTTATGTTGTGATGTAATTGGAGTTTTTTTATTCCTACTATCGTTCTCTCTTTAGCTGCAACAACAATGGCGAAATAATTTTTTCTTTTCTTCTCCGATTGTGTTTGAAGTTAGGCTTGTTTTTATCATCGAGTGGGGCATGCTTTTATTAAAATTTACTCTGTAAAAGCGTCGCCCATAATGTGTTGTTACTGTTGGATTAACGTATGCATTGAATGACTAGGATTGAAATTTGGACGTAGCACATGGATCATTGATAAATGTGTTTGGAGGGACACATTTAGCAGTGACATGCTAATCGCATATGGCTTGGTTTCGTCACTAAAAGTGTCGCCTATAATGCACTTATTTCTTGTAGTGATGGTTTCATTGTGTATATTGTATTGTTGTAATTTTTCACAAAAATATATATACTTCTCATTTCATGCATGTAAAAAAAATTTAATTTTCTCATGAATATTGTTAAAGTTTATTCAACTACAAAATAATGAATTTATTTATTATTCGAAGGATCTTTATATATATATATATATATATATATATATATATATATATATATATATATATATATATATATAACATTTATTATGTAGACGTGTTACAATGTTATTTTATGAGAATGACTAAAAAAATTTTGTTGTTTGGTAATGTGAATATATTCAACCTCACATAACTATTATCATTATCACATATTTTCATTAATTAAATCGTCTATAAGGGTATTATGAACTTTTTTATGATTCTCATTTTGTCAGAATGTGTTCTTAATAATCGTATTCCGTGATAATAAGAATGAGTGAAAAACGATGTGTGAGAACAAAAATAAATAATAATTAGTGAGAATGAATGATAATGACAGTATTTATGTGAGATTGAATATATTTTTCATCTACTTTTCAATATATATATATATATATATATATATATATATATATATATATATATATATATATATATATATATATATATATATATATATATATATATATATATATATATATATATATAGGTAAAGGTTCAAATGAGAACCAAAAAAGATTAAGAACCTAAGAACCACTTATATTTAGATTATCACTAATGTATTTTCGTATTTAACCCACTTCTTACATAATACTCGTTATATTGAAAATCAGATCTAGACTTGGATTTGCTCTCTCTCTCTCTCTCTCTCTCTCTCTCTCTCTTTATCTATCTATCTATCTATCTATCTATCTATCTATCTCTCTCCCCCCCCCCTCTCTTTCTCATCAAGCTTCAATAACTCAACTAATGTCTCATTTTGATTTCCACCACCGTTTACTCCTTAACCGCCGTGACAACCACCAGGGATGACGATGCGGCCTCCGACGATCACCACTGTCGATGATCCGGTGACCATTGTTGCTGATAACGTTAAACCAGCATCAGATCTGTAACATTGATGTCAACTACTGCCATTACTTCACTGTTTGCGACGAGCATCTAACCTCCAATGACCACCATTGTTGTTGCTTCGATTAACCGTCTTCATAACCATCGACGTCATCCTTGTATACCTTCAGATCTCTGAGTTATGCTTCATTTCCGACCACCTTCCGATCCTTGACCTCTCCAAACCACTAGAAAACATTGTGTTGCCTCTCTCAATCTTTCAGATCTGAAGCCAAAGACGTCGGAAAAGTCATCAACTGTCATCGATCTTTCAGATTTGAAGCAAAAACATACCACTTTCTCGGATTTAGTTAGATCTGGTCAGATCTGATGGGTTTGGTGTAATTTCAAGCGTAGATCTTGTTAGATCTTAAGTCAAAGGCACAAGGATTTCTCAGATCTGGTTAGATCTGTTCAGATCTATAATAACCGGAGACTCTAAGAACATGAAAATCTCTGATCTATAAATCACATCAGATCGAAAACAATATGCACTCAAGGTGTTTGATGAAATATTTCAACGAGATCTGTAAGTTTTTAATTTATGAACAAGTGTTCAAAATTTTGTATTAAGCTGTGAATTGTTGTCTGAAGTGTGTATTATACTATGAATTCTGATTTTTTGATGCATTAAGTTGTGATTTTTAGTGTTTGAAAAATTGAATTAAGTTTTGAATTAATATCTGAAATATTTTATTAAACTTTGAATTCTGAAACTTTTGTTATCTAGACTTGAATTTTATACATGTAAATGAGTTGTGAATGTAGTGCATTAAAGTATGAATTTTGTATCTTAAGCTGTGAATTTTTTTCATAGTTTAATATAATAAATTCATATTTTAATACATATAAATGTCTCTAAATATAAATGTTTAAATATAAGTTTTAAGTTGAAAATATGGATCTAAATATATAATTTTGTGTATTAGATTGTGAATTTATTGTACTTAACTTTGAATACGCTTTATTAATCTATGAATATTTTATCTGAAGTTATAAATATTAATTTTAAGTTAATAATATATAACTTCATGTGTATTAAATTATGTATTTGTTATATCAAGTTGTGAATTTTGTGTATTAAACTGTGAATTTTTTTATTAAACTGTGAATTGACTGTATTAAATTGTGAATGTTTATCTGAAGTTATAAATATAAGTTTTAAGTTAATAATATATAACATTTATGTGTATTAAATTAAAAATTTGTTATATTAAATAGTGAATTTTATGTATTAAACTGTAATTTACTATATTAAGGTGTGAATTTTTTATATAATTTTGTGTTAAAATAAAAATGATTTGTGTATGAATTTTTCTATTAACTTTATTGTGAATGTATTTTTTTTGTATAATTACGTAAGAATATATTAGTTTTTAAATAATTATTTTGCATTAAATTCAAATTGAGGGAATTAATATGTTTATTAAACTGTGAATATAATATTTAAGTTGTAAATACATGACTTTATACACAGATATGATTTTCAATGAATGATGGCTGCGACGGTGGCACAAGATGGTTGATGACAGCATATGGTGGTGGTGATAGAGTTTTAGTTTAACTTATGTGAATATGCCAATTAGTGTAAAATAGATTGTATTAAGTTGTGAATTTTGTATATTAAACTGTAAATAGACTGTATTAAGTTATATTTTAATAAATTGTGTCTTAAAATAAGAATCTATGTATAAATGAAAATATTATACTATAAAAATTACAAATTTCCTTTTTTTTCATACCAAAATGACAAATATCATAATTTTTAACATATTTAACAAGTATGAATAGGGGTCTTAGGGTTTTTAATCTTTTATGGTTCTCATTTGAACCACTCCCTATATATATATATATATATATATATATATATATATATATATATATATATATATATATATATATATATATATATATATATATATATATATATATATATATATATATATATATATGAAAGCTTAATCTTCTCACGAATAGTGTTAAAGATTATTCAAGTACAAACCAATGAACTTATTCATTATATATATATATATATATATATATATATATATATATATATATATATATATATATATATATATATATATATATATATATATATATATATATGAAAGTTTAATCTTCTCACGAAATGTGTTAAAGATTATTCAAGTACAAACCAATGAACTTATTCATTCTAAATACTATTAAAAGATTCTTTAAATATAAAAAACTCTATGAACTTTATTCACCAAACATAAGTTACTATTGCAGATTGATCTATATCCGATAATTATAAAGCAAAAATGGATGGTGGGTTGTGTAAGTGTGAGACACGATTATGGCGCATTCTAGCACAAGGAGTTACTATTGATTGTGGTGTGATTACTCACCATTCACAAACCACTTGCAAAAGACGAAAGACTCACCTAAATCAAGCCATGCCAAAGCGTTCGTTGTTGAAATGTCCTTTTCAATGAGTTGACCTCCACTTTCAATTTGAAGCAAGTTTGTTTGTGTGGGTTCTTTCAAAATTACCAAAATACCTTTTTTACAAATTATGGATCTCGGATTTGATATTTAGGTAGGATTTTCATGTGATTGAGTGTGAGAATTAAATATTGAAACAACACGAACATTGTTCACTCATAAGGAATATGTTCGCTAAAAATATTGGTTAAAAGAAATTATATCAGATCAAACAGACATATAAGAAAAACGACAAATAATATTGAAAATTATATGTTGATTAGTTGCAAATAATAAACCAAATTATTATTAATAGTTACTAGTTTCATCAATTCTTGATCTAATTATAAGAAATGTAGAATAAGATTGTCCATTTATCAGACAAAATTAAACGACATAACAATAAAGTAAAATGAACATCGTAGTTGCAAATGTCGACTTGTGTGAAATGTCCGAAAAATAGTTGTAAAATTTTTATTTTTCAAACTCCAAAAAGATACAACCAATTGTTCCAAACCAATTATAGTATAAATATTCTCGACATCAAAGTGAAACCAAATAAGAATGTGGAATAAAATCAAGGGGATGATGTGCGATCATTTTAGGCTCTTCCCTTTGGAACTGGAAGTACCTGAAAATGGTTAGACCACAAACCGTAATCACAAAGCTTAGTGACTTTCTCAGAATACTGATGGATTTTCTAAGTTATAAAAACTAACATGTGGCGAAAAACACTTAAACTGTAACATCCCAAGTTCCAGAGTAAGAGATCGGGGGTGTTAAGTGTTAATGGAGGTCTGGACTCGACGAGTTAGAAAGGTAACTCGGCGAGTCGAGTCGCGAGTGGATCGCGTGAATAAGTGACATGACTCAGCGAGTCGAGGCTAGACTCGGCGAGTCGGTGCTGGAATATGAAACCCTATTTTCAGGGTTTGCACCCTATTTAAAGAATTATATGCCTTCATTTCAGCCTTTATCTTCCCTGAGTGTCCCAGAGAAACCCTAAATCGTGAGAGGCTCCATTGTTGAGAAGATTGAAGCTTGGAAGGAGAAATTGGAGAAGAGAAGTTGGAGGAAATTGAGGATAGCATCAAGAGGGCTTGTGGATCTGAAGTCTACATCAGTTTAGACTCATCTTTGGGGTAAGAAGCCACTGCCTTAAGCCTTTTTCCTTATTGTCATCCATGGTGGTTGTTTTGGGGATTCTTTAGCTTGGTTTGGATCCATTTCAGGTTTAGAGGTTAGATCTGAAGTTGCAACTTCAGATCTAGGTTGTATTGGAGCCATAAGGGCAGAAAGCATCAGTCTTGGGGCTTGTTTGAGAGTGCCTTTGTCCCAAAACCTTCTTGTAGCTTGGTTGGAGCTTGTTGAGCCTTGCATGCACGTAAAGTTGCTAACTTTACGTGTGAATCTGCCCTAGGAGTCCAGATCTATGTATTGGAAGCAATGGAATGACCTGTGATCGTCTAAATGAAGATGTCACGTTTGGACTCGACGGGTTGGAAGAACAACTCGGTGAGTCTGTTGAAGATGGCCTTGGACTCGGCGGGTCTGGTCGTGGAACCCTAGCCTTTCGGGTTAAGCCATATATCGGTGAGTTGAGCAGGATGGGACTCGAAGATTGTTGGACTCGACGAGACTTGGGGTGACTCGGCGAGTTGAGTCGTGATTGGGAGTTTCTGAGTATAAGGACTCGGCGAGTCAACGGGTTGACTCGGCAAGTAGGGTCAACTAGGAAGGTTGACTTTGATTGAGGACTTTGACTTGGACCAAGGGTTGACCAGTTTGACTTCTAAGGGTATTTTGGTAATTATTGGTGTTTATTGGATTTGGTTATTTGGTAATGATCAGTGGTGGAGTTCGTGCTGGTGGTCAGAGCAGCGTGATCTTATTTCTTCAAGTCGGCAGTTGCAGGTGAGTTATCCTCACTATATCAATAGGGTCTAAGGCACCAAGGCCGACCCTTTATCGGATTGAAATCCGGGTATCTGTTTGATACGTTACTGCTTGCTATGTCTGTATCCTGATATATAAGGTGATGCTATGTTAGTGACCGGTTAGGTCGGTATCCTGGTTAGGATGTTGTTATGATATGTGATCTGCTAGATCGGTTTGATTAGATGTGAATTGTTATATGATTATATGTTTATGTGCACATGGCTGTTTGGACTGGGGTTGGGTTGAGGCGGGTCCTGCTTTGTGTTGTAGGCCAACATACCCAGGGTGGACCGGTTAGACCGAAGGCCCGGCGAGTGGTCCGGATAGGCTGAAGGCCCCAAGAGGGCGGACCAGACGTGCCAAGGCTCGGTGAGTGGACCAGACAGACTGAAGACCCGATGCGGGCAGACCAGTCATATTGTAGACTCAGAGAGTGGACCAGTTGGACTGAAGGCCCGGTACGGGCAGACCAGTCATGCTGTAGACTCGGAGAGAGAGTGGACCGGGTGGACCGAAGGCCTGGTGCAGGCGGACCAATCACACTGTAGACTCGATATACATGGCTACTCATTTTATCATACAATATGATATGTGTATGGTTTTGTGGTTGGTATTTTGGGGGTAACTCACTAAGCTTTCAGGCTTACAGTTTCAGTGTATTATTTCAGGTACTTCAGGAGACCGTGGCAAGGCGAAGGCGTGATCGTACCGCTCCTCAGTTTTATGTTGATGTCCTGGGATACTCTGATAATAAATGAACTGAAAACCTTTTTGTAATAACTTAATGGATATGGGTTGTTTTTTGAAAAGTTTAAATTGGTTGTAAATTTTCATGGATGTTACATAAACCCTTAAGTTCACATGCAACCTAGAAATGATCTATGTTTTCTCTATTGAGCAACTAACTATGAATATCAAGAAACCGTAAGAGAGAGACTATGAAATCTAAATTCATATCAAATTAGGGTTAGATATATTTTGATTATTATTATAAATAATCAAAGTTGAATCCTTATTCAAGACTTTGAAAAGCTATCACCAAAGCTATGGTACCTCTAATGGCTTGTACCCAAAACCCTAGTAGCAAGAAGACTTCAGGAGAGAGGAGGCTTGAGAAAAATTTCGGCTCTTGTGAGAGTGTATGGAGTGGACGAAAATGGGATCCCAAGGGGTCCTATTTTTTGATGGGTTTTTGAGCATATCTACATTCCTATGTGATCATGCAACCTTAATTGCTTTGGATCTAAGTTTTTCTCTATTGAACATACAAATATGAACGCCAAAGCAATAACCCTATAGACTAGCATACAATTTCGAAATCATGTATAAAACTAGGGTTAGAAGATTACCTCACTTGTTATGTAGTAATGACAATAACCACCTTGACTCTTTAAAGCTTGGTGCCCCAAGTGTTGCACCTCTAATGGATTCACAAACACCCAGTGCAAAGAATGATGATGGAAAGATGAGGAAATCGGCCAGGTTTCTCTTAGAATAGCATATGGCCGAAATTCCTTAGGTTAAGAGGGTATATATAGCTGTGGCTGCTAGGGTTTTCAGGTGGAAACCCTAATTTCCTTGCTTAGGCTTTAAGCAGTCCATGGACCTCCACAATAGAAGCCTTGGACGAATTCTATAGGGCCTCCTATAGATTTCCTCCAGTCCTCCCATAGGATTCCATCAGCAAAACTTTGCAACTATCAATGATTTGCAAAATAGCCCGTCTATATTAATCAATTCCTTTAATCCCAAAATTAATATCAAATTAATTTCTGATTAACTACTAATTAATAATATGATTTCCAAATAATATATTAATCTTATAATATATTAATAAAATCATTATGAGTACCAATTTAATATTCATATAATAAATCCTACTCTCTCTCTCTCTCTCTCCACTAGTTATCCTATCAATTTGCATGAGTGAAGGCAACCCAAAAGGACCATGCTACAAATTAAATCAAGTACATACCAATTATAGTTATGGGCTTAGACACCTAATCCAATAGTTTCCCACTTGGATAAGTCTAATAACTATTAATTTAAATATGACTTCAGAATATGACTAGCAGTCGTAGCTTTCAAAAGCCATTGTCAAACTCTAATCTTATCAGTAACTTGTCCTTTAGATAAGTGATCAAACATTCCTCCGTTTTACAAGATATCATATGGACATGAGACACGGATTACAATCATTCTCTCTCTCTCTCTCTCTCTCTCTCTCTCCAACGTTTGTTTCCTAATTTCCGATTTATGACGACTGACTCAGACTACAATTTAACACATCAACTTAGTCCAGGCTTGGCCAAGCGCTTAGGGTGTCATCACTAAGGGTTTTTTTTTTTTTTTTTTTTTTTTTTTTTTTTTTTTGTGAAGATATGCGCAACCACTTATGTATGCACCGTGCAGACATATGCCCTCTTAAAGTGTTTGTTTTTTTGGAAGTGCGCAGATCAAAAAAACGTCTGCGCGAGGTCTTCCTGGCGCAAGCATGGTCCACTGTCTTCAAAGGTCTTCAGACCTCATTTTAACATAAAAAAACATAGAGCACCAGTTTTTTTCTTCCTTTTTTATGCTGAAAATGCATTTTTAATGTTTATGACATGAAATTAAGTTTCAAAAATCAATTTATTTCAACAGCTGTAGACGTTAAAAACAAACAGTCTTCTTATTGCAGACTGCAGACATTTGGTCCACCACTTCTGCTGCAAAGGCTTGCAGATGTGGTCTGCAGACTGCAAACATTTTGGCTTAAAAAAACAAACAACACCTAAATCATCGAGAGGCCCACATATATCGCTTTTATCCCATTTAGGGTAAAAGGAACGGATAAACTTCGACTCATATGCTTGTACTATTTACTCATCAAATCACACACAACAATACGTTTTATAACATAAAGTTACTGATGTGTTTACGTATTATCAATGCGCAAACGACTCACAAACAACAACTATATGTCTCCGTTTCAAGAATATAAGATATTATCATCTCACAATCACTCGTGATAAAATCCATGAAGTGATTCAAATGAGTGTGGGTTTAATCCAATACTCAAATTCTTATTTCAGGAGTACTCACAAACACTGCAAACAAACATTTGCTATGTGTAAGCACTTAACATTCGAATTCATGATAGTCTTACCTCATTATTACTTCTAAAGTATGATCGACTGTGGATGCTCGAACAATCTTATTATCCGGGAAGTAAAAAACATGCAAAGTGAAACACAAGAACAACCTAATTCAATATGGTCTTAAAAGTTTTGAATATAAATAAAACACTTATTATTTAATCACCATATTAATTAGACCTTATTCATTGTTTATTGTTTCGACTAATCAACTCAATACTTGAATTAAAACAATAGTCATCCCATGCTCCAAGCATGCACACTATATTTATATATGGTCCTTTCATTGTGAAACAAATCAATTGAACATATTTCCAATGATGCTCATTTCACAATTTCAAATCCTTATCATAAGTGTAAGAATACCAAATTCTTGCCACTACCAAAATCTATTAGAGTTTAAACTTACATGCGATGGTCCTTTTGTAATGTCAAGGCACCAAAGTCACAGAGACTTTGCCAATGATATTACAAAACATTCCATTTGAGATTGTTACAAAACAATTCCCCATAAATGAAGTCTCACATTCAAGGTACACTCCTTGAACATCCTTCTTGCATAAAAGTTTCTAACTTACACATAAATTCTTAATATCCAACTCCCATTATGGAAACATTTCCATAATTTCCATATGACAATCCATTCTTAATAGAATCCTATCTATTCATAATTATATCAATATGGTCCATCCATTACTATACTTCCAATTGTCCACAAGCAACCAAACTTCAGTAAACCTTAGATTGTCCTTGACAATTGTTTAACAACTTTAGTTATATTAGGGTTTATTCCTTTTTCCTTCTTAATGCTCTAGGTATTTGGAAAAATCAGAACTAGTGAATATTATAGCATATGCAATCGATCCTATACCCAAAGCATATGGGATACAATTCATAATGTCTTACATAAGGACATGATACTTGACCAGTCTCTTGCTAAAATATTCCCATATATAGAATTTCCTATGTTGAAACATTTCAATATGATATTCATATATGACCATGACTAAGCTTGATTAAAAATTTCAATCTAAGCTTTTATATTCGAAATGAAGTATACATGTCCTCTCCCTTAAACCTTACTATAGAGAAACAATTTCCAAATTCTGCAACTTTGAAAATTTTGAACTTTGTTTCCTATAAATAGCATTGCTAATTTGCAACACTTAACATAACAATTATGCTCCCACTAGCATAAGAATTATGTTCTTATTAGCATAATAATTATGCTCCCACTAGCTCTGATATGTATCGAGAAATCAACCGGACTTCTAGAAATCAATACCTATTGACTTTCTTACCAATGTTCAAATTTCTGATACATGGTGCTTCGATAAGTCTCTATCTAGACTTCTCAAGCTCATACACCTTTCATTAGACAACTTATGTGTGTGTCTAAACCTTTTTTAGAAATTATAACAATAAGTCCCGAATGTTCAAACTAATTGCCATTCTTCACAATTCGAACCATGAAAAGGGATGCCGTAATCATATTCAATTTTGAGAATGTAATAATCACAACTACTTACTTTAATCATTTAAAATCTATTAGTGAAAGTGTTTCCTCACAATCATTTTCTTGAAGTAGATAGAAACCTATTGCCACTTAGATTTTACGGTGTATGTTTTCCTATCCATGTGAACTTGTCATTTCGAACTACTATCATAAGACAAGGTTTATGAAAAAATTAAACTCATATGGATGGAACCTGCTTATTCTTAATTTCTTGCCATCCGACAGTATAAGGGCTTACTAGTGCTTCCAGGTTATTGACCAGCTCACCCACACTGATCAATGTACGTTCACTAATCAAGGTGCCTTGCCTTATGCAATCAAAATAGAGCTCATAGAACTCACATGCATAGTTAATTTAACTAGAATAGGCATAGAAATACAAATATGTCAACACGATAGGTAGTTAACCTCAGATCGTGCTCTAGTGATAACTAAAAGGTTTATTCTTGATTAGTTCTTGAAACTATTCAAGACCATTAAGACTCCCACTGACCACTTTGACATATAAGATTCTCTATCAAGGAACATTCCTTGACCAACAAATATTCAAGAGTTAATGCGGGTTTTTTTTATCAAGAAACACTTCATATACTTGGTCTTAGTTTGTCTTTGTTTTAGTCAAGACATCACAACTACCAATTTCAATTGTCCAAGAGTAAGAAACATTTTTACTCCACATTTCATGAGGTGTTATAAACCTACTTAGAACATGTCACTCAAGGTACAACTTGGAGTAACTAGAGTATGACTCTAAGACTCGATTTTGGAACGAAGTATGAATCATCTTCTCGATTTAACCATTTCAACAATTCCTAATTCCTCTTTTCGATCATATAAATGTACCAAGGTGTCCTTAGAGGATCCATTGCGGCATGGTTCCATAATCATTAGGATGATCATAAAACACGATACTAAAGTACTCTCCTTTCCTTTCATATTTGAGAAACTTTTATCTTTCTGCCTAATTGATTCTTCTTATTTATTCTACTATACTTTGAAACTTTTAAAGGTATTAGAATTACACTTAACCTTGTAAGTATAACCATATTTACTGAACCAACAGTAAATCATGACGAGTAGACTTTATCTTCCTTTGTGGTGGATCTGACCACTCCACATCAATGTGTACTAGATCCTTCTGTCTTTCACTTAACTCGCATACATATGTGAACGAGGAATCAGTCCCAATTTCCCAAGGATCAAGATTCTCATACATCATACAATTCAAATCGTATGATTCCAAGTTTCTGTCCAATTGAAACTTTGGTGATGAGAATCCTTCCTCACTTGGCAAATTACGACACTACCACAAATGATATAACCAAGAATCAAATCCATTTTCAACATTGCTAATAATAGAAATATATAAACATCAATTTTCCATAAATGCCATTGCAAAAGATGCAAAGGTATGTCGACCGCCTTCGCAAGTTAAATGTTGACCTTGGGGAAGACTTGGCGATCGACATGGTGCTTCACTCTTTGCCTCCGATGTACAACCAATTTAGGATGACCTACCACATGAACAAAGAAGAGGTCACCCTAAGCAAACTCCAAGGTCTCTTGAGGGTCGCTGAGAGCAACTTCAAAGACAAGTCTGTTGCACCAACTCCCAATCCGCCTGCTGCTCCTGTCTTGGCTATTGGTCAAGGAAAGGGAAAGAAGAGGAAGGCTTCATCGAAGAAATATCGCAAGGTTAAAGCCCGAGATGGTGCCTCTTCTAGTGGGACCAAAGTTGATCCCGCTAAGCCCTGCCCTAACCCGAAGGAGGCAGAGTGCCACCACTGCCACAAGATAGGACATTTGAAGAGAAGCTGCCCAGAGTTCCTGCAAGCAATCAAAGAAGGAAAGATCAAGCCATCTTTCGCAGGTATATACACAATTAAATCTAACGATTCTAATCATGCTATTTCTTGGGTTCTTGATACCGGTTGTGGTTACCATATTTGTTCTAATGTGCAGGGACTAAGAAGAAGTAGGGATGTGGAGCAAGGAAGAATCAATCTAATCATGGGGAACAGAAGATCGTCGCCTGTGACCAAGATTGGAGTGTATTCTTTAGTGCTTAGGAATAATTTATGTTTAGATTTGAACAATTGTTGCTATTCGCCAGAAATGGCTAGAAACATCATTTCATTTCATGGTTTATATAGACAAGGTTTTAGATTTTCTTTTAATAATGAGAATGGTTCTATTTTGGCTTATCTAAATGGTGTCTTTTACTTTGAAGCTATACCATGTAATGGAATATATGAAACTGTTATGATTGTTGATAACTTAGGAAATGATGTTTTAAATATAGATTCTTTCACTAGTATGGATAAAGCATCCTTGTGGCATTGTCGTCTTGGACATGTCAACAAGAAACGCATAGCCCAACTCCAAAAGGATGGAGTGTTGGAGTCATTCGACCTTAGGGAAGATGACACATGCGAGTCTTGTTTACTTGGAAAGATGACTAAGTCACCCTTCACGAGTACGTGTGAAAGGGGTGAGGGTCTATTGGACCTAATACATACCGATGTATGTGGACCGTTTAGATCAACCACGAAGGATGGGAACCGCTTCTACGTGACTTTTACCGATGATTATAGTAGATATGGGTATATCTATATAATCAAGCAAAAGTCAGAAACTTTTGAAAAGTTCAAAGAGTTCAAGAATGAAGTGGAGAATCAATTGGGCAGGAAAATCAAGATGCTTCGATCCGATCGAGGAGGAGAGTACCTAAGTCTTGAATTCCACGATTTTCTCAAGGAGTGTGGAATAGTTTCGCAATTGACGCCTCCTAGGACACCGCAGTTGAATGGTGTGGCAGAAAGGTGTAATCGAACGTTATTGGATATGGTTCGCTCTATGATGAGTCGTGCTTCACTACCTATCTCTTTTTGGGGGTATGCCTTAGAGACTGCTGCCCATATCCTTAACCGAGTCCCTACTAAGAAGGTTGCGAAAACACCTCACGAGATGTGGACAGGGAAAGCTCCCTCGTTGGCACATATCAAGGTTTGGGGTTGCGAGGCTTTCGTAAGACGAGATACTCATGACAAGCTCGAACCTCAAAGTGAGCGATGCATTTTCATCAGCTACCCGCATACATCCTTTGGATATCTCTTCTATAGACCGAAGGACAATGTTGTCTTTGTTGCGAGGAGAGGAGTTTTCCGAGAGCAAGAACTCATAAGCCAAGGAGACAGTGGGAGGCAAATCAAACTTGAAGAAATTCAAGAGTCGATCAATGAAGGAACCTCTATCGCTGGCACTCAACCCGTGGAGGAAACTCCAGTTGAACCGATTGACGAGTCCTTACCTCTTAGACGTTCCGATAGAGTTAGAGTTCATCCCTAGTTTTATGGTTTTCAAATTACTACCGAAGGGGACACGTATATTAGTGATGGTACACTAGTAAATCTTGATGAACCTAATAGCTATAAGGAAGCCATGGCAGACCCGGAGTCTACGAAATGGAAAGAGGCAATGGATAGCGAGATCCAATCCATTTATGATAACCAAGTTTGGAATTTGGTTGATTATGTGCCCGGACGTAAGACGGTTGGGTGCAAATGGATCTTCAAGAAGAAGACCGACGTGGATGGAAACGTACACACATATAAAGCACGATTGGTTGCAAAGGGCTTTACTCAAACTCCCGGAGTTGACTATGATGAGACCTTCTCACCAGTTGCGAAGATAAAATCTATTAGAGTGATGCTAGCAATTGCCGCGTTTCATGATTATGAGATTTGGCAAATGGATGTCAAGACCGCTTTCCTTAACGGAAAGTTGGCTGAGGATGTTTACATGGCTCAGCCAGAGGGGTTTGTGGATCCGAAGCATCCAAATAGAGTGTGTAAGCTTGAGAAGTCCATTTATGGACTTAAGCAAGCGTCTCGCAGATGGAATCTTTGCTTCGATGAGAAAGTCAAAGAGTTTGGATTTTTACGAAGCGAAGACGAATCATGTGTATATGTCAAAGCCAGTGGGAGTATAGTAAGCTTCCTCGTTCTATATGTCGATGACATATTACTCATAGGAAACGACATCTCGAATCTGCAGGAGGTTAAGTCCTGGCTCGGGAAGTGCTTCGCTATGAAGGACCTCGGAGAGGCTTCTTACATTTTGGGAATAAGGATAGTAAGAGAAAGAAGTAAGAGACTAATTGGACTTAGTCAGAATACTTACTTAGAGAAGGTACTAAAACATTTTAGTATGGAAAACTCAAAGAAGGGAGAATTACCGATACAAAGTAATGCCAAGTTGAGTAAGACTCAAAGTCCGAGTACCAAAGCTGAGATAGCAGAAATGAGCCGAGTACCATATGCTTCCGCAGTTGGCTCAATCATGTACGCTATGACTTGTACTCGCCCTGATGTAGCCTTCGCTTTGAGCATGGTTAGCAGATATCAAGGGAATCCTGGCATAGCACATTGGATTGCGGTGAAGAATATCCTTAAGTACCTTCGGAGGACGAAGGAATGGTTCTTAGTCCTCAGAGGGAGTGATGACTTGAAGGTGCGAGGGTATAGTGACGCTAGTTTTTAGACCGATAGGGACAACTACCGTTCGCAGTCGGGCTGGGTCTTTACCCTAAATGGAGGAGCAGTAACGTGGAAGAGTTCCAAGCAGGAGACCGTAGCTGATTCAACGTGCGAATCAGAGTACATTGCAGCGAGCGAAGCGTCGAAGGAGGCAATATGGCTAAAGAACTTCATCGGTGATCTTGGAGTTGTACCTGCCATAAAGGAGCCCATGGAGATTTTCTGTGATAACGAAGGAGCGGTTGCCTTGACCAAGGAACCGAGGGATCATGGTAGATCAAGACATATCGACAGAAAATATCACTTCATTAGACATCGTGTAGAAGAAGGATAACTCGTAGTGAAGAGGATATCATCAGAAGATAACCCTGCAGATCCGCTTACGAAGGGACTGAGTAGGGTTAAGCACTTGCAACATGCTAGGAGTATTGGGCTGAAGGATGATATTAGCATAGATTAGATAGTATTAGAAACGTGTAATAGATAAATGTAATTAACATTTGATGATTAAATAAAGGAGTTTTATTTATGAGTAATGTTACTATCTTATGTTAATTGTTTAACTATTGTTTCTTTTTGCATGTTTTGACTTCCAGAATAATTGAGTTTATTAGGAATAATCGAATTGTTCAAATTGTCCATAATCTTTCATATGTTGGAAGTAGATTTGAATGAAGATTGTCATGAATTGGTGTGTAGATTGTCTAAATGATGTTAGACATAGCAAAGGGTTGCTGCAACGTTCATGAGTGCTTATGAACTAGTTTTGAGCATTGGAACAAACCCGCGCTTGCTGGAATCACCTTATGGAATATGATATAAAAGGGTGATCACAAGACGATAATATCATATAGTCTTAAAACCTAGACATATGGTTTGTTATTTTTTAATTGATTGTACGTTGATAATGCGGAAACGCATCAATAACTCGGTGTTATAAAACACATTGTTGTGTATAGTTGGTTAATGGTTAAGTAAATGCATATAAGTTGAAGTTTATCTGTAACTTTTATCTAAGAAGGTAAAAGCGATATCTCGGCCGCTCGATGATTTGATTTGACTTATGTGCCGGGCCCGGTCAGAACTGAATTGATGTGTTCGATTAAGTTCTATGTCAAATAAATCAAAGATCGAGAAACCTAAATGCTTGACTAACCATTCCATAGGATTGTCAGCATGATATCTAACAGAGGACTGTACGATCCCTTATCTAAAGGACAAGATTGATTAGATCAGAGTTTGACAGCGTCTTTGAGAACTATGATTGCAAACCGAATTGTACTTGTGCATATAGTTACTAGACTTATCCAAGTGGGAGACTGTTGGAATAGTGTCTAAGGCTGCAACTATATTAGGCAAGTATTTGACCCGGTTGTGCATGGTCCTTTTGGGTTGCCTTCACCATAGCAACTTGATAGGATGATTTATTAAGAGAGAGTAAATATTATTAATATATTATGAGAATAATATAAAGAATAATATATTGATTTGATTAATATAAGTCATAGAATTAATTGGAATTAATTTGGTGACTTAAAGAGATTAATTAAATAAGAGGGTATAAACTGTCAATTGTTTGATAGTTAAGCTTTAGACTGTAAATCCATATAGATATACAAGGGACGGATTCTAGAAGCTAGGATAGCTTCAAAATCGTCCAAGGGGTTATCTATGGAAAGGATTTGGATAGCCTTAAGAGAAGATTATCCAATTAGGGTTTAGGTTGTAACCCTTAAGGATTCTACAAGTATAAATAGACCCCATGGCTAAGGGAAATCGGCACTTCACCTAAAGTAAGAGAACGCTGGCCAATTTCCTCCCCTCTCCTCTCTCCTAAATCATCTTCCTTGCTATTGGTGTTTGTAAGCCATTAGAGGAGTGACAATTGTGACTCTAGAAGCTCCAAGACTACAAGATCAACAAGGAATTCAAAGGTATGGTTCTAGATCTATTTCAATGTTGTTATTATACCTAATTAGTCATTAGAAGTCTTGGATTCGAAGCATGTTTAATTAGAAAGCCTAGATCTAAGCATTAGGGTTTTGCATGCGCACATAGGAAAGTTCTTATGGCTAAAACCCATCAGTTAGGGCAGCTTCGCTTCTAATGCCCCTTCAATTGGCAATAGAAACTAATGGACTTTTTAGGAGTGATACGTGGAACTATCTCAGATCCGGCCTTTCTCTTACGCTCAAAATATTTGACTTTGGACAATTTCTCTCCATTAGGAGAAGAAATCATTTATGGACTATCACCGTTGTCATCGCCTATGTCCATGGAAATTTAGGAGGTAGATCTTCAAAACAAATTTGCTTGACCAGTGCGCCAAAGCATTGTTGCTTCAGCTGAAATTAGCAAATATGTTAGATCAACTAGGGTCACGTCATTTTCAGTCATATAATTGTCCTTAACAAACTGACTATACGACTTAGGAAGTGATTGGAGAACCAAGTCAACAACCAGCTCCCTTGGGAAAACGACACCCAACATTCCTAGTCTGTCAATGTGCCACTTAATGTTAAGAACATGAGCACACATAGAGTTTCCATATAAGTGTTTGCATGTAAATAGGGCTTGAGTGGCCTTCAACTTTTCAAGTCGACGAAAATGTGGGTCAGGGAGAATCACTGGAGGAGGTGGAGGAAGATAAGTATGATTTTCGGTTCCATCAATGTTCAATGAAGGGAATGACCTTTCACCTTGATCGACACGTAGAAGATCATCTTCAGATGGAAAGCCTTTTCTAGAAGGATGAGGAAGACCATAGTTGTCAAAACTAGACATGTACAAAAGGGAGAAATTCAATTTAGTTGATTTAATACTTAATATGACACCCAAATGAAATATCAAGGCTAGGACCCAACACGATTCTGAAGAGGGACGCCGTAATCCAATTGCAAATTATTTGAAGGTAGGTAAACGACGATTGACCAATTCCACCATGAAAATGAAATTTTAAACGAATTAGGTTTTAAATGAAATTCCTAGATCTTTTGAGATTCATTGAACTTTTTAATGGCATGTTTAATCTCGATTATGCCCTTCAAGTTTGTGACTGGGATATCGAGGATCACAAACAAGGTGTGAATAACCATGCAAATTAGTTTGGTACTCTCGATGTCATTTATCATCTAATCAATGTGTTGGTTAACCACACACGCTCCATTGATCAACGATAATTTACGAGCTACCCATTGCCATCCTTCACTAGTCCTATATTAATGTGCCAGTTATCCACACACGCTCCACTAACAACCAATAAGGTGCAATGTGCAATTTCATGGGTTAGCATCAATTCACATTTTCCTAAAGTAACTAAGATTGGGAATTTATAAAAGCATTTAGTTACTTTATAATTCATTATACTTTTAATGAGTATTTAGAGTCTTATCCTACCCATTCAACTAATGACCCTCCACTAGTCAAGAGTCCGGTGGGTAAGAGTTGATACCTAATGATGGTCATTTTATATGTCGCTTCCTTAAGCACCCCTTATAGATCAGCTTCATGAATGAGTCCCACTAATGGTAAGACTGACTTTTATTATACATATATAATATATTAGACATTTAATTTTATATAGTATAAGGGTGTGTTTTAAACTTTTAAAATACTAAGTGGTTTAATCCATTAATAAATTAAACTTTTAATTAAGTTAAACTTAAACCTTATTATGGATTTATCAATTCTCTTTTAATTAAACACTTAATTAATTTAATAAAATCCATGACGGTGTATTCTTAAACTATTAAAATTACTAGGGTTTAACCATTTAAATTTCCAAAACTAAAACTTTTAATTTCAAATTTAAACTATAAAACTAAGAGGATGTATTTTAAAACTTTTCAAAATACTAGGTTAAATCTTTGAATCAAAATAATCTTATATTATCCAAAATTAACCAAATCCATTAATTTTGATAAGGATATCATGTTACCATTCAAAAAATTGATTTTAGGCAATAAAAACAAGTTTTGGTAATTATCCTTATCAAAATCAAATCTGAAAATTGAAATTTTAGGGGACAGACGAGTCAACTCGTCGAGTTGCCAAGTGAACTCGTCGAGTATGATATTCAACTCGTCGAGTTTGCTGATCATACATCAAATTTTGACTTTCTTGTTCTTTGGACAATTCACTCTTGCACTAATTCAATTGAAAAACATCCTAGGCTCTGATACCACTCATGGGTTTTTAAGCATATCTACATTCCTATGTGATCATGCAACCCTAATTGCTTTGGATCTAAGTTTTTTTGTATTGAACATACAAATATGAACACCAAAGCAATAACCCTATAAACTAGCATAAAATTTCGAAATCATGTATGAAACTAGGGTTAGAAGATTACCTCACTTGTTATGTTGTAGTAACAATAACCACCTTGACTATTGAAAGCTTAGTGCCCCTAGTGTTGAACCTCTAATGAAGTCACAAACATCAAATGCAAAGAATGATGATGGAGAGATGTGGAAATCGGCCAGGTTTCCCTTAGAATAGCATAGGGCCAAAATTCCTTAGGTTAAGAGGGTTTATATAGTTGTGGTTGCTAGGGTTTTTAGGTGGAAACCCTAATTTCCTTGCTTAAGCTTTAAGAAGTCGATGGACCTCCACAATAGAAGCCTTTGATGAATTCTATAGGGCCTCCTATAGATTTCGTCAAGTCCTCCCATAGGAGTCCATCAACCCAACTTTGCAACTATTAATGATTTGCAAAACAGCC
Organism: Lactuca serriola; assembly: GCF_051521515.1. Lineage (NCBI taxonomy): Eukaryota > Viridiplantae > Streptophyta > Magnoliopsida > Asterales > Asteraceae > Lactuca > Lactuca serriola. Next base: position 62,694,363 of record NC_136410.1, on the reverse strand, counting down.
CCTCCATTATTAATCGGTTCCTTTAATCCCAAAATTAATATCAAATTAATTTATGATTAATTACTAATTAACAATATGATTTCCAAATAATATATTAGTCTATAATATATTAATAAAATCATTCTGAGTACCAATTTATTATTCATACAATAAATCATACTCTCTCTCTCTCTCTCTCCACTAGTCATCCTATCAAGTTGCATGAGTGAAGGCAACCCAAAAGGACCATGCTACAAATCAAATAAAGTACATACCAATTATAATTATGGGCTTAGACACCTAATTCAACATTTATAAGTTGTAGGAAAACCCTAGAAATCCTAATCTTGAATTAAATAATAATATTTCAAATTCAAGATAATTATATGGTATCCTTATCATTATCCAATAGGATTATCCTAGAAACCCTAAAAGACTAGCCAAATTTTGTCCCCGTATAGAAGGTTCTTTAAAACCTATTTTGTTCAACTATTGAACAATTACAAGTCAGTCCTTATACTTCCAATTAATTCTAATTAACCCGAAATTAATTTCAATTGATTTCCGATTAATTCTTAATTAATTATTATTATTTCAAATTAATATATTAATCATATAATATATTCATAAACCATTTGTTACAATTTATTAATCATATAATAAATTAACAAACCAGTCTCTTCCTCCAAAAGTCATTCTTTCCAAATACTAGTTTTGAGGGCAACCCACAAAGGACTTTGCTTCTATTTCAAGAATATATCAATTTAGTTATTGGCGTAGACACCTTAATCCAACAAATACCACATACCATACCTATCAACGGGCCCAACCCATATATTAGGTCCAACCCATAGTAACGGGCCAAACCAAACATATAATGAGCCAAACCAATCGTACAAATAGGTCCAACCCTTCATACATCTGGGACCACCCCAGCATACATACGGGCCCAACCATCATAAAAATGGGCCCAAACCTAAATACATATGGAGCCAGCCCAACATACCAATACAAGAGTCATAATGACAGCTAGCATCTTACTCAGTATAGTGAGAAGACTCACCTGACTCACAAAACCAGATAAACTACAACTCAAGGTCTCGCAACATGTGATACAACACACCCAATGAATCAAACAAGGTCAAACCTTAGTTTATAATTTAAATCTAACAATCTTGACCAAGAGTCAACACAAGTCAACAAGTTAATGGTCATGGTAAATGTCAATAGTCAACATCACCAATGACTGACCCTTACATCGTGACCAGCTCATAGTCACGTCATGAGAATGCACTCAACCCAGTCTAAACTTGGCTACGCTCCAACATAGCCTACTCAGTTAAAGACAACCCAAACTGTAAACACCACAACATGAACCCTCCTTGGTCACGTCGTGAATACATCAGTACAAAATAATCGAGGAACCCACCATCGTCACGTCGTGACCATCGGCTGAGACATATCCTTATGGATTGAGTCATTAATCCATTAAACTTCAACTCCAACTTTCTAAAAAGCTTCCTAACATCCAAAATCATCTAAAGATCGATGCTTTTTAGCCATGCATGCTCAATATGAGGCTAAGGCTCAAACTCGGTCAAACATGGAGAAATATCACCAAAAATATGACGTATAGGTCTAATACACAATCAAATTCAAGATCTGAACCATATAACACTCAAATAGATTCAAGGATCCATAAAGTTGCCAAATTTATGAAATCCCATCCCTTCAACTTGCTCAAGCTTGAAGATAAATGGACACGGACTTGGATCTAGAAACCTATAAACATATAGTTTGAATCTTGGACACTTGAAATGGTCCAGAATATGCACAAGAGGATGATGATGAGGTTTCCTTGTTGGATCAACACACTAGAAGACTTTATTCTTCTTCTTTAGGCTACTAAAAGCACCAAAATGAGCCAAGAATCACCAAGAGGGATTAAGGTTAGGGTTTATGAGGTTTGAGAGAGATGGAGGCTAGAATACGAACCCAAAATCCGAGTTTAGGGATATAAATACGAAGGAAACCATAAAAGATCATGGGAATGGGTTGTATCCCTTGTCCCGTCACAACTAAGAGCATGTTTGTAACGTCCCATTTTCACAACAAAAAATTTCATTTATTAATATCTGTGTATTATAGGAAACATAAAATCTTCAAAGTTGTTGATGAGTGTGTATAGTCCCGCCTTTGCCTTTCTCAATCACTGATGATACGTGAAACAATAAACAACTGGGTAAGCATAAAACTTAGTGAGTTTCCCCTAAAATACCACCACATAAACATAATAACAAACAACATGCATACAGAACCTTTAGCCTGAATGGAACACCGCACCGGCCTATAGACTATCTGGAACGCTCACAGAACCTTCAACATGACCGGAACGCCTCACCGTGCATTTAGCCTATCTCACCGAATGGTATGCCTCTCAGGCCTGCAGTCTATTTGGGATGCCCTGGTTCTTTTGGCCTTCAATTTACACTGGTCTTCCTCAACCCAAACCGCTCATCCCGAACCTCCGTGCCTACGGCTTACAGCCGGCCTGCACGGAGTATCTTGGCCTACCGTACAAAGCAGGACCACCTCAACCCAAACCAAAAAAATATATGTTGACATATAAACAATCAGGATCCAGTAGGCACATAATATAAGCAAACAACAATCATACAGCTCCCTACCGCCTACTGGTCATCTCACAGCATACAACCTTAATACCAACTAACCTCCATAGAATGCATAACCATAAGTAACTAGAGGTGAGATATCCACCCAAATAGATGGTCCTACTCTAGAGCCACAACCAAACAAGGAAAAGGCAGGAGAGCATAGACCAAGAGTTCTCAGGCTATCCTACATGACCACAGACAGTCCCTAATGGCACTCCATAGATGATAAATAGCAAGCACATACACATACAGTCCTATAGATTATTACAGAAAAGCAACATACTCAATACCAGGAGACAGATCTAACAGATCACTACAGCATAGCAACATACTCGATACCAGAATACAAATCTAACAGATCACTACAGCATAGCAGAATACTCGTGTAACATCCCAAGGTTCAGGTGCAGCTATTCAACCCCCCTTATTTTCTCTTGTGGTCAAGTTTAGCCCTTTATTGGAAAATGTGGCAAATGAGTACGCTGGGCGTACTCGGGAGTACGTTGGGCCTACTCATGCGCTTAATTTGGACGCGGAGTCGCCAAGGTACGCTGGGCGTACCCAGAGTTACGCCGGGCGTACCCGGCCCAGGTGCAAAACCCTAATCTGGCTTGTACACTATTTAAAGGGTGCTAAGGCTCATTTCTCAGCCTCCATATCAGTGAGTGAAACCCTAAGAGAGAGCCTCCCATCATTCTTGGTGTGTGTGAGTGTTGTTGGAGCTAATTGTACATTGGTGGCTTAGTGAAGAAGAAGGAAAGGAGCTTTTGGAGGCTAAAGCTTGAAGTGCAAGCTTGGATCTGAGATCTACAGAGAAAGGGGATACACTTAGAGGTATAAAGTTCAAAACTTTCCTATCCTTTTGGTTTATTGTGCATGTGTCATTTCTAGGGCTAAAAACCCCCAAAGGTGGAGACTTTATGAGTGTAAGGTGCTCCATGGTCCAAGATCTGTCCCTTTTCAGTGGTATTAGTGGTTTATATCCATAAAGTTTCCATCTTGGTTGTTGGTATGAGGTCATGCTTGAGTAATAAGCCTTCTAGAATTAGAGAATGGAATGTTATGGGAGTTGGTGACTTATTCAGCCATGCAAAGGCTTAAAGTCATCAACTTTATGGATTAAGAGGCTTAGAAGTGGTCAGATCTAGAAGTTGGTCGTGGGTCTTAACTGTTTAAGACCTCAAGAGCTAAAGGAATGAAGCAGGGGAGTACGCCGGGCGTAATCCTAGTACGCGTCGCGTACTGGGTGGCATTCCCTGATTCTGAGAGGCAGCCGGGTACGCTCAGCGTACACATCTGGTATGCGCAACGTAACTCGGAAAGTTGACTTTTGGTTGACTTTTTGGGTATGGTCTATACTGGGGCCTTTTGAGTTATGAGAGGGGTAAAATGGTCTTTTACCCTTCTGAGAGTGTCATAAGAAGACATAGTCTAGCCTTTGAGAGTTATATTAAATAAGGTACTTATTTCATGTGATTAGGTGGAGGCTAGACCAGAGTTTTACCGAGTCAGAGATTTACCGAGCTACCGGAGGTGAGTCTTCTCACTATACTTTACCTAGAGTGGTAACAGAGTTATGTGTTAGAGATATTTTATGCTATCTATGTGAAGTGTGGCACTGCATTATTTCTATGTGATTTATGCTGTGTATATGTCAGAGTTAGGACCGGAAGGTCCATAGAGCTAGGACCAAAGGGTCCGCAGAGTTAGGGCCCAAGGGCCCACAGAGTTATAGCCTCGAGTGGCTAATATGTGCTATATGTGGTATTTTTACAATTACGTGCCAGTGTATTTGTATGCTATTTATGTGTTAAGATTTATTGTGATATGTGATATGCATGATTCAGAGTTATCAAAGTTAGGGCCTTTGGGTCCATAGAGTCAGGGCCAAAGGGCCCACAGAGAGTTGGGACTGGAGGGTCCCACTGAGACACACGGACCAGAGGGTCAACAGAGATTATAGCCCCGAGTGGCTAATAGAGTGGTATTTTGGGGAACTCACTAAGCTCCGTGCTTACAGTGTTTGTGTTATGTGTTTCAGGTTTTCTCAGGATCATGGGACGACACCAGCTCGATTGTACACAACAGAGGAAGCGTTTGTTTTGAGGATCCTGGTTTATTAATTGAATGAAAAAAATAATCATGTATTGTAACTTAAATAAAAGAACGGGATTTTTATGAAAAGTGATCAGGAGATAAGCGATTTTAAATGAAAATTTTGTTTTGAAAATTTCAGTGTTACAACTCGATACCAGAACACAGATCTAACATATCACTAAGGCATCCCTCTACTACCAGATTACCAAAAATAGTGGGTTGGCATTGGTGTCTTCGACCCACGAGTACAGTGAGGCGAAACTCACCTCAATATGCACATAGATAACCACTATAGCAATGAAGGACTCTACCAGCTTCAACTCACTTCCAATTACCTACATGAAGATACTGGAGTCAATACCCGATTACAGGTTATAGTCACTTGCAATAGTGACTACTCCACATGAAATGATGATTAGGGTTAAATAATACCATTTAACCCATTAAGGACTTAATCACCTAAGGGTGGGCCTGATTAAGGTTTGACGTAGTCATTCTCATGTGAAATAATATCCAATCAACAACCCAAATACGCGCCCGATAATTTTCCAAATAGAGACCCTCGATTATAGGGTTTTTCACATAAAATGATAACTAAGGTTAGTGTTCCACACTTAACCCCTTAAGGACTTAATCCATTAAGTTCAATATTGCATTAAGTTAATTGTAGGGGCATTATTAAGTATTATTTAAAGTTTAATTAACAGCTTTAACGCGGGTCCCAACAAACTCCAAAAACTAGGGTTTCTTAACATTAGGGTTTTCTAAACCCTAATTAGGGTTTCCAAATCCTTAAGTTAGATGACTAGTTAATTAATTAAATATATATTTAATAAATTGGGGACAGCACACTGCCACCTTGGACAGTGGAGGTCAGCAGCGATCCGCGGTGGCAGCCATCCGCACACGGCGGCGGTTTAAGTGATAATTCCAACAATCCAAACACACATACAAGTTCTTACATCATTCACACACATTAGCACCAAAATAATATCAAATTGTCCAATATAGTGACCAAGATGGTGGCAGATGGAGGCAGCCACCACCTCACGGTGGTGGTGGTGGGGTTTTCTTCAATTTCCAGCCAAGAATGTTCATTGAACATGTTCTTATTAAAACACACACACACACACACACAACCACCCACATATAGTGGCTAGTGGTGGCAGAAAAAGCAGAAAGCGTGGCAGCCACCATGGTTGACTGCCATGGTGGGTGCCTTATTGACTTCCAGCCAACAAACACACACACAAGTCGCCAATGACTGAAACACGCACATACACAACCAAACTCGCGAATGACAACACAATTGCAACCTCAATCTTGGTGGAGGATGACAACTAGATCAACAAAAGGGGGGCATTTGAGTGGCGGAGGTGATAGCTAGCAGCGAGTCTTAAATGAAAATGGAGGAAGAATGAAGGTGTTTGTGGAGGAGAGGCGGTTACGTTTGTCGTTGATAACAGCAGTAACCACGACGTCCAACGTCATATTCGTCTTCAACAACAACGGAACAACGACAACGCATCATAGAAAGAGAGACGGGTAAGGGATAGATTCGCGCGACCTCTAGCTAAGATCAACAGCAGTGACAGACACGGCTTCGCTCCTCCGGTCTCCGACTGACGCAACGTCATCTTGCGGTTCTCGTTAACATCGGTAGCGGGTGCAGCGGTGATGCTTGGCTTGGTGGTTTCCGACTTCAACAATGGATGTGGTGGCAGCTGGAGGTTAGGGAAACAAGGGTGGCGGCTAAAACATACGATGCTAGGGTTAGGGTTATCGAGTGTGTTTGTGACAAGGGGAAGGGAGAGATGATGGTTTAAATCTCTATCTCCCAAATCAAACTTGAATTCATATGTACAAGATTGGTCCGTGCCTCCACAAATCCTTTTTAATTTAAATCCAATAATTACCAAACAACCCTTGCTTCATGAATTTCTTTAGATTTCAAGTGCTAATGTTACAATATAGACCCCAAATTCTGGAAATTATATCATTTAACTCCTTATTGCCAACACTGATAAATTATTTTGGATTTATGGCTAAAATAAAACAAAATATAAAATACATATTGGGGTTGTAGGGCTTATTATTTATTTATTTACTTATTTTATTTATTAATTTTATTATAAACGGAATGTTACAATGTCATGTCTTGACATTGCTCCAGGTACGAGTTCTCAATTTGACTTGTCACGTCGTGACATGATAGGTGCATTTTATGCACCTATTTTGCATGTTTATTTCCGTCCTTTCATAGCATTCTACTTCATAGTTCTTGTATTTAGCTAATTATTTGGGCAATATCATATTTTATTAAGAATGTCTCGTACTTCACTATTTTTGATTTATTTTGTAGGCATTATGGAGCATGGAGCATGGAACTTTGAACATGGAGTGTGGAACTTTAGAGCATGAAGAGAAGATGGACCGGTCATGCCATAAAAGAAAACATGAAGACATAACCCGAGTCGTTGCATTATCATCAAAGCAAAGGACTACGTTTAAAACACGGTTCATGTTTGTCCTTTCTCATCTTATATTATAGCAACATGACTCGTGGTGAAGCTAGACTGAAGAAGGAGCCAAGAGTGAAGACTTTTTGGAGTTTTAGCAAAAAGAATGGGCCATGCTAAAAACACATGGTCAAGACACATAACTATGCCAAAACACATGGGCAGAAGGCATGGCCATGCTAAAAACACATGGTCTCATGAATGCACGTCAATGTGCTAAATTGGAGGGGACCGACACTTATCAAGGGGGGAGACGGTTTTTGGGAGTTTTCTATGGCGATTTTGGGAGATTTTTGGGATTTCTTGAAGGCTACTAATCATTTCAAACAATTTTGATTTCCTTTTGTAAGCATTAAACATTTCCACTTTCATCTTTCTTTTTGTTTGATTTGTTATTAGCCATGTGTAGCTAAGAAACCCTAATTTCTAGTTCTTGTTCAAAACATGTTGATTACTTCACTTGAAGCATATGATTTGATGTTTGATTTGTGATTCTGTTCTAGTGATTATGTTGTTGTTTAAACTTGAATCCTTGAATTTAATTTGTGTTTGCTTGGCCACTTTCATGAATTTTTGTGTAGTTAATTAACTTTTAGGGCACCAATTTGTTCTATTAAGTTAATAATTGGTAACAAAAAATAATTTTTCTTATTGTTAAACATGTATTACATGTTTTCACACTTCCGATCGTATGAGAAGAAATGAACATTTTTGTGAAGCTTGTACAAAACTTAATGCAGTTTTTAATAAAATCTAAGAGCGTGTTTATGTTGAATTAGTAAACCATGTTTTGAAAACCGGATCGGACCGGCCGGTTCAACCGGGAATCGGTCCCGGATCCAGTTCTTAAAGGCTAAAAAACCGGTATTCATGTGAACCGGTGAAAACCGGTCGAACCGGTAAAAACCGGTCCGGTTAAACCGGTCAAAACCCGAAATTTTCAAAAATATATTTTTTTTTTCATTTTTTGTATTTTTTATATAATTAAATATAATTATGACATCATCCGGTTTTTCCAGTTATTGATACCGGTCCAACCGGTTGGACCACCTGAACCATCGAACGTATAAGACGAACGGTTCGGTCTCCGATCCGATTTTCAAAACCTTGTTAGTAAAGCTAGGTCTAAATCAAAGAGTGTGTTTTGGTTAGATAATTTGGCAAGCAAGAGTTATTAGAGCGTGTTAATATCTTTCAGTATCAACTTAGAATAACAATCATGAATTACATCAAGTCATAATCAAGTTGAACAACAACATTGAGAACTAGAACTAGAACCATTCAAGAAAATTGTTTACAAGTTTATTTCAATTTCGACATCTTTTTAAAATAGATTGTTCTTTTATTATTTTACTTTTGCAAACAAAACTCCCTTTTGTGCTCAAAGTTCCTTGCGCAATGAGGTATAGACTTTTATCCTGTGTCTCTGTGGTTTGACCCTACTCTTCTCTACTACTTTTTAGTGTACTAAAGCAGTGTATATGGAGTCCATTGTACCCCTATTATTTGTTGGGTTTGACACACCTAACATGACACGAGATTTTTCCCAAAAACATGCCTTCAACTCTTTTATGCCCTACATTGATCCAATCTAGAAAACGGTGTTACAATTCTCCCCCACTTAAACTAGATTTCGTCCTCAGAATCATTTCTTACAACTTACACTACCGTACCGGCCGACCTCGTTTGAACTTCCCGAATTCCAAATAGAACTGAGAAATCATCTCACACAAGCAACCGCCTTCCAACACTAATACCGAAGCCCAATCTTAGCAGAAATTGTTGGATAAATAATTGGTGAATTGAAACTAATCACAAAAGTTAAGGTGTTGAATGGTGTATAATTGAAACATGATGTTCAATTTTCGGTTACAACTCGTAATTAAGAACGATATTAAATATGATGTCAGTTATGAATTGTGTTTAATTGAAAATTTAATTGTTTGTTGGTTATGGTTTATAGTATAAATACAAAAATTCCTCAACCATTTGAGGCACACCAAGAATGTAATAATAATCTCTTCTTCTCCTTTTTTGTCTCCTTCATTTTCTTGTTATATCGAAGGTATAATCTACACATATTGAGGGTTCGGGTGGTCTTAAAGAGCCACTTCATACTGTTATGTCCTTGGAAATAAATACATGGTAATGAGCAAATTTGTTTTAAGGATAATGTGTTAAACACATGTCTCAATTTTTTTTTTCTGTTTTCTTGTTTGTTTTCGTACATTACCGAAATATTATTCCTACAATCTTAGAAAAAAGTCATTTGTACAAAACGAATAAAGAAAAAAAAATGTTTTTTTGTGCTTGTCTACTACTAGTGTTTGTAGTTTTTTTCATTGTTAGACTTTGATAGAAGAAAAAAAAACATTTTTTTGGAGTTTCTCTTAGTCGAGTTTGGCAAAAACAACTTTGTTTTACTATGAAATAGCATCATTTTGAGAAAATCAGCTTTATTAGTTTTTCGGCAAAACAACTTTAATTGCTAGAAAATTACTTCTTTTTTTACTGAAAAACAGCAATAAATTCTTCAAAACAACATCAGAAGTTGGTAGAACAGCTTGATTTTACAGGAAAAATAGCTTCTAAAACTGAAAAACAACAATAAATTATGCAAAACAGCATTGTTTTGTGAAAAACAACTTTGTTTAGGCTAAAATAGGTTCAATTTCATATAAAACACTTTAGAAATATGAAAACTATATTGAATTTACTAAAAAAGCTGCATTTATGTTGAAAAACAGCTCAAAATTTGTTGAAAACAGCTTCAAAATAGTTTTGTTTTATTAAAAACAACATTGTTTTGTTAAAAACAACATTGTTTTGTCAAAAACAACTTTGTTTAGGATAAAACAACATTAAAATCAATAAAATAACCCTGGAAACTTAAAAAACAAGATAATGTCTGCTGAAAAACAACCATTTCTATAGTTTTAGCTGGAGAACAACACAATTTTTATAGTTTTGCTGAAAACCTACATCAGTTTATGAAAAAAAAAACAGCATCATACCTGCTAAAAAAATGGTTTTTACAGTTTTATTCTTGACTAAGATTTCAGATTTCAGATTTTAGAATTCATGGTTTCAGATTTCAGATTTGAGTTTTCTAAGATTGCACATTTTTCAGAAATAGTTTACTGATTTTAGAATTTAAAATCAATTTCATTAATTTTCTATTAGAAATCAGTTTACACTTCAGTTTTCCGAGAAAAATAATATCAGATTTCTGAAATGAATTTATGCATCAATTTTGCTTCAAAATTTAACACCACTTTCTGATATCATGATTTAAACATTAGTTTTGCTTCAGATTCAAAATCGGTTTTTGTTTCAGATTGTTTTTACATCAGAAATAAAGTTTCATAATTGTTGAAATATAGATTTTCAGTTCTGTTGAATTGTGTCCAAGAGAAAGGCATAAATATTTTATGGAAATTATAAGACTAAACACTTATATTCAGTGTATAAACGATTTTATACACGACACCACCGGAGTGGCTATGATTTCCGAAGTGGACTCTATGTTTGCTAACTTATCTGAATGGTAGATTGATACGGGTGCTACCCATCAAACGTGCTCATAGAAGCATTGGCTCAAGAACTTTAAACTATGTATATTTTAAGTTTCTATCCATGTTGAGACAGAATATTATTTGAAAACTGAGATATACACTTAAAAGTTGGTGTTTACAATATTCCAGAAATGGTATCACCCATAAAAGAGCAAACACCTAATGATGTGTTGTATGTTCCAGAGATTTAGAAGAACTTAGTCCTTGGATGGTTGTTGAACAATCATGGATTTTGCTTGGTGTTTGAATCTAATAAGTGTGTATTAACCAAAAAGATATGTTGTAGGCAACTAGGCAAGGGCTATGCTCATGGTGGAACATTTAACAATCCATGAAATGGCTAATAAGCCTAAAATCAATGAAATGATTAGTTCTTCCGCTTACTTGCTTGAGTCTTCTAATGTATGGCATGCTATACTAAGACATATTTATTTTGACACATTAAGATGGTTAATCATATTTGAACACAAAAATTTTAGTAAAAATGTAGACACAACACATGTCTTCAATCAAAGTCAATGTGTCAATCATTTAAGTTTGTTGACAAAACACCTAAACCCCTTAGATTAATTCACAAAAATGTGTGTGATATGAAATCGAATCCATCTAAAGGTGTAAATAAGTACTTGATCACTTTTATTGATGATTGCACTAAACTATGTTATGTCTATTTCCTTAACAGTAATGATAAACAAGTTCAAAGTGTATAAAAGTGATGTTCAAAATCAATTAATCAAAAATATTTAAGTACTAAGAAGTGTTTGTGGAGGTGAATATGTATCTCACTATTTAAAGATTTTTTTTGCAAATAATGGTATAATACATGAGATTATTGCATCTTATTCAACACAATAAAAATGGTATTACATAAAGGAAAAAAATCGTATCTTAAAGGATATGTCATTATTATAAGTTACGGTTTCCCCGGTCAATGTGGGGGTAGCTATCTTGTAAGCTAATTTCCTTTTAAATAAGGTAACCGAAAAAAACGAATAAAACACCATACGACTTATGGTTGGGTATAAAACAATCTTACAAATACATTTGAATGTGGGGGTGTCTTGAAAAGGGTGTTATACCTAACCCAAAGGTTGTAAGGATTGGACACTAGATTGTTGGTTGCACCTTTATTGGTTATGCACAAAACAATAGTGCTTATTGTTTTCCTAACACTAATGGAATCAACAAATGCATCATACTTTGAAAATGTAATTCCATGTCTTGATAAGTAAAAGACAAGTGCTCCAAAACAATTGGGCACAAGGAATTCTCATAAAGAAGAAATTAAGGAAGAAATATATCATGATAAAGTAAAAGGGTACAAGTCAACAAATCATTTGGAGATGATTTCTACATGTATATGGTTGTTAAAGAGCCTTAAACTTTCAAACGGAATTCACTTTGTCTAAAAGACCTCAATGCCAATAGGTAATTAAAAGTAAAATTTATTCTATCTTGCATGGGATCTATTGGATTTATCTATGATGCAAACCACTAGGCTATAAAATTTTCAAGAGGAAAATGAAACCATATAGATAAAAAGAACATGAGAATGGGTTGGAACACAATTACTTGTGATTTCAATTGAAATATGCATCGATTTCATGTTTGGAAATTTAAAGTTAAAATACTTCAAGAGATATTTCCATTAAACCCAATGATATTGATTAAAATTCACTAAAACAAGATAAAAGTTTTGATGAATATTAAGACATTCAACATGGAGTTGACATGAGTGTGAATGGAAATATATGTATTCTAAATTTGGAATTATGTGATCCTTTGTAACATAATCATCATGGATAATGTTTGTAAAAACGAATAATGGATCTATGAAACCACTAGTTGAGTGGATTTCCAAATGAGAAGTAAGAGCTGAAATTATTTGAAATTTATGTTTGGATTACAAACTTAAGAATGTCTTGATTAATTTCATTTGTATGCTCTTATAATTACATCTGGTTCTAAGTTTTAAAAATTTGGAAGTATGACATTTTGATATGAAACTGAAACTTCTAAACATAGATTTAAAAGTATAAATCTACATGGAACTGCCAAGCTGTTATCTTACCCGAGAAAAAGCAACCAAATGTATGAGAAGTAAAGTCATTATATGATTAAAACAAGCTTTGGAACAACGAGTATCAAAGGTTTAAATATGTCATTCACATCAATGGATGTGATGAAATAGATCCAAATAAATGACACTTTAAAGTGTTATTCTATTTTATCACATAGTAGGGTCCTTGAGATAGGACGCCTAAAGAATTTTACGTGTAGATGGTTAGAGCAAGATATTTCATGGAAAAATACGATATTTGCAAGGAAACTCATGTATGTAATATTCATAATTACATATGGCCAATGTTATTGCGAATTCACAAATACATTTAACACATATGCTTATCGTATTGTGTTATACATATTCAATAGTGGTAACTATGGTGTAGTAATAACGATATTGATAATGGTCAACATTTGTTCGAAAATATAGGAGAACAAATTTTCAAGTTTATCCAAGATTGGACAATGAACTAAAGGGATTTGTAAATTCTTGGGAGACATCCCACGATGAGCCAATAACCCCTATATAAGTACATGATGATGTAAATAATGGTGAGTTTAGATATATTTGTCTAAGATATAACACTATTCAACAACGGCTCTCAAGATGAATTATCTTTAATGACTACATAAAGTCAAAATAAGATTATGGACCTGCTAACAAAATGCTTGGGATGAGAGGTCGTTATGAGGAATGAGAATAAAACCCATAGATCAATAATTTATTGCAAAGGAAAACCCAACCTAGTTGACTGGAGATCCCAAGGTCTAAGTTCAATGGGACAACTTACTTGCATATAACATTTGTGAATCGTTGTGTGGGTCAACCCCAACCCATTCCTAAAACCAACTGTGATGCAGGTTAAGCTTATAGTCATGCATGATAAATTGGAAATCATTACAAATTAGCTTTTAATGATTACTATAGAATCACCTATGTGAGAGAGAAGTGGGGTCTCTTCAAAAGGAATTGTATGGGCACATTCCTAAGAGCTCTTACAGAACTAGGCAAGTGTCTGTGATCATAACAGACACATCAATGAGAACCTAACTAAGTTAAGGAGAATCATGTGAAACATATTTTGATTATTTATAGAAATGGTAGAATAGTTCAAGGACATCGAGTCTACTGGTCGGTTAGTAAAATAAATATGTATCTCAAGGGAATGTTCAAAGGGTAACACCTACTTATCATATGCATGATTTAACTGCTAGATTTTATCTAAGTAACTTGAAAATGTTTGATCAAGTTCAATTCATTTGGGGGATTGTTGGAAAAATAATTGCTGAATTAAAACTAATCACCAATGTTATGGGGTTGAATGGTGTATAATCAAAGGGAAGTGATTCGTACACAACAGTTTTTTGTCATACACAACAATTCATGCATTATATAGTTGTACAATACAACATTTTAAAGCAACAGTTGTTGTGTACGGAGAAAAATTGTTTTGTACGGATCAGCTCCCATAATCGAAACATGATGTTCAATTTGGTTATAACTCGTAATTAAAACAATATTAAATGTAATGTTGGTTACGAATTGTGTTTTAAAAACAATTTAATTGTTTGTTGGTTATGGTTTGTAGTATAAACACAACCAATCCTCAACCATTTGAGACACACGAAGAATGCAATAAAAATCTCTTCTTCTCCGTTTTTGTCTTCCTCATTTTCTTTTTATATCAAATGCATAATCTAGGACTATTGAGGGTTCAGGTGGTCTTGAAAAGCCACTTCAAATTGTTGTATCCTGGGAAACAAACACTTGGTAGCGAGCAAATATATTTTAACGACAATGTGCTAAACACATGCCTTAGTTTTTTCTATTTTCTTGTTTGTTTTCGTACATTACCAGAATATTATTCCTACAGAAAATCCAACAAAGAGAAAATCCAACTTCTCTGCCTGAAAACTGAAATCCTTATATCATGTTTGACTTCCAAACAAACAAAAGCATTCCAAGTCACATCCATAATGACTCCACTCTAAAACTTGAACCAAAAAACCCCTTTATACCTGAATTAACTCAATGATAGTTGGAAAACAGAATCCCTAACTATTCGTTGATGCTGATAACCTTGCTCTTGAATATGAAGGCGACTCCCAGCATGAGTCTCAACCATTGGTTCCATACCAATGTACACTTCACATATTGCAAACCAAATACTTGCATACTTGATCTATACAAGATATCTTGATTCTGCACTGTCCTACTAATAACCGAGATGTGGAATCCCCGACTGATCACTAAAGCTGACAACTTTACATACGGTTGCACAACGAGAGTCTGGTCAATAGTCTAACCGACAAGGGTATCCTAGCCTATCAACCAATACAGATCCAACCAGCTGATCATTGAGCTTCCTAACTCCAAAATGTTCTAACACTCTAACTATGCAAAACATTACCAAGTCCCACCCACATGCGTCATACACTTACTCGTTCATGATACACTGTGTAACAACCCATAGAATACGTCACCAACCGCCGTTAACACTTAACGACAGGACATGACAGTGTAATAAGGACAACCTTGTAACCACTCGATATATTTTAATATATTTGAAATTTTTGTCCTTAATTACATCGACCATTAGGCTAAAAAACAAGTGCACAAAAAGTCGTGTCACTTTGAGAGCAGGTTATCATATTTAGAATCCTTAAACTACCGCGATTCCAAAAATATAAATTCCGTACGAATCTGACATCGTATAAATGAGATATGATAGTTATGCTGAAAGAATAGCTATCGTAATTAAAAAGTTACAACAATGAAAACTACAAGGAGATTGGTTGACTTTTGGTAAATGTCACCAACTAGACATTAGTAGTACTACTTAAAGTAGGAATTATGAGGCAATGAACACCTAAAATGGACATCACGTGTGAGAGTTATGTTTTTTATAAGATTATAACAATAATGAAAACACATTGATAAACAAAAGTGAAAACTAGACAAAACGACCAAAAGGAAAGTTGTAGAGAAAGACAATACCTACACGAATATATAAGAGTCGTTGAGAACGGAGTTTGTATGCGAGAGTTACAAAATTCCAAAGTTGAATTTTAACCGTCATGCGCGCTCGCGTGAAGTGCGCTGCGCAATGACACCCGATGCGTCTAGATACAGGATGATATGGCACACTGACATGAGGACACATGGCATAATCGTAGGGCTCGCACACATTTGCATGGCGCCCAATGCGCAACGCGCACTTGAAAACCTACTATAAATAGCAGGTCTCAACAGTCCATTTCCACACACCATTCTCGTTTCTCTCTCTAATATGTCATCACCCCAATCACCTCTCGAGGTGCTAACTTGTGGTGTCTACCTGACACCGAAATTTTGAAACTCACATGTGAGTTCACGACCTTATTTTCAACTCTTTTCGAGGGGGATAGATATCTAAAATTCAACTTTATGTAGTTATCACTAATTATAGTTGGATGATTCTGCCCATAGCATTATGATAATATTATGTTTGGTAGTTACTCTGCCCAAACTCTTTAGCTAATATTATGCCTAGTTGTTATGCTGAACCACTATGATAAATAAGATCATACCTAGTTGTCACGCTGGCCAATTTCCAGGAAACGCTGAAACTCAATATTATAACCACTCTTTGGACAAGCTTAGTATCTAGTGTTACTCTACCCACATTCTCGGCTACGCTAAACACAATATATATATATATCATATAAATAATATATATATATATATATATATATATATATATATCATATAAATAATATATATATATATATATATATATATATATAATAAGTATACCGTATAAAATACTACGCAAGTAACAACACGACCGACCAGTGGAGGCCCGCACAACAAGAGTTAGATAAGACACGATTCATCAACACACTGATAGAATTTCATCTAACACCCAACCTATAGTCGTTAATTCTTCTGTGAGCGAGAGAGATATGTATATATCTATATGGGATTAACACTCACACTTTTGGTTTCTAGCTACAACCCGATGGAAAGTCGAAGCTAGCATAATTTTCTAAACACAGTGACGTCTGATGAAGCGTCGTGGTATATTTGGGATTAACAGTCATAACTCGATTATAGGTAGTCATCGTATCTTTTTCAAAACTAAAACTAGCTATCATAAACTACTATTAGGAACTAATCCAACTAATTAGTGATATGTGACAACCATCAAATTCTGGTAAATCCAAAGTCAAATAAAGTCAACAAGTCAAACCGGTCAACTCAACTAACCCCTGTGTACTAGGGTTTACGTTGTGTAATTACTAAACAACTCTCTTTTCTAATGAGAGATCATAAATCGAAAAGTGCGTACATCTAGATCTCCTTAACCCAAATCTATAGTAAGTGACGAGCCAAACCGATAAAACAATGTTGCATACTCATCGGGAGTGTGTAAGATCCTTAAACAGGGCTTAACGGGGTTTACGGACCTTGCTTTGCGAAGCCAGACACTCAAAAAGGTCACAAATGAAACCTCTCTCAATCGTCTTCACTCCATCTCTTCTTATCAGAAATCTCTCCCAAATCCCTCTAAGTATGTGAAATCTCTCCCAGATCTCTCTTTGTATGAGAAATCTCTCCAAGAATGTCAAATCTCTCCTAAATCTCTCTAAGAATGTGAAATCTCTCCCAAATATCTCTTTGTATGTGAAATCTCTCCAGGAATGTCAAATCTCTCCTAAATCTCTCTAAGTATGTGAAATCTCTCCCAAATCTCTCTTTGTATGAGAAACCTCTCCAAGAATGTCAAATCTCTCCCAAATCTCTCTAAGCATGTGAAATCTCTCCCAAATCTCTCTTTGTATGAGAAATCTCTCCAAGAATGTCAAATCTCTCCTAAATCTCTCTAAGAATGTTAAATCTCTTCCAAATATCTCTTTGCATGTGAAATCTCTCCAAGTATGTCAAATCTCTCCCAAATCTCTCTAAGTATGTGGAATCTCTCTCAAAATCTCTCTCAACTTTCTATAATCACTCGGGGCATCCCGACCCTCGAATTTGGCGAAAACAGCCCAAAAACGGAAGTCTACGCGAAAAACGGACTTAAGGAGCCGAAACCCCTCTTAGGATCCGAAAGTCCTCTTAGGACCCAAAAGCCCTCTTAGGAACCGAACCCTTATGAGCCGAAGGCTGCTGAACCGAACCCGAGAGGTCCTCTCGGGCCCGAACCTCGCATGCCTCACCCGAACCCAAACCTTCGGTCCATTTCGGGTCAAGTTTCCCTCGGCTAGTTCGCTTCTGACTTGCTTCGGACTAACCCCTCGCCCTTCGCTTCTCGCCTCTGGTTCGCACCTTCCGCTTCCGACTCGGCACCAGCAAGGACCGAACCTCGGCCTAGGGACCGAACCTCGGCCTAGGACCGAGAGGCCTCGCTGGGAATGCCTTTTCTCCCGACTCGGCACCACACAAGCAACCACTCCCATACCCACTCCATGTCACTATTCACCACCAGCCCATCCCTAGTCACTTCATAGGTTCGTTCTCATCATTTTCAACCATTCCCACATTCTTAAGGCTGGAACATCCACCCTCTCTCCTCACACTTCATTCATTCTCTTATTTTTCCCACACTCCAAACTATCTCATCTTTCTCTCTCAATTTCAAGAACTTCAAGGCATACTCCAAGACTTTTCTCCTTCATTTAGTAAGTATCATCATCTTTTTTATGATTATTACACATCCTCCTACTCAAGATCATAGATTGCTTACACAAACATCACCACCTTCTTGTTAGATCTTCGAATCTTCAAGTGATTCTTCAAGTGTTCTTGAGTTGAACACTTCTCTTATTCAACACTTATCTTCTAAAATCACTCAAGGTGAGTTCATATCCTTACATTTTCATATTTTCTCAAGTTTTTAGGGGGGAATACAAGTTAAAACAACAAGAACATAACTACACTTTTCTAACAGCCTTCATCAGAAAAGTTCAACTCCATTCACGGACTGTTTTGGACAACTTAAACATTTTAGTTTTCAAAACTGTTTTAGGTGCAAGTAGTTTCACTTCTTAGCTTTAAAATGACTACTTGCACATCTCCACACGATTTTTCTACAATTTATGGTGATTTTTACAAAACAGCCTGTCTTTTCAAACACAAATCCGGACCAGTCTGTGAATATGAGTATTTTAATATAAGTTAAAGGCTTCCAAAAATCATGATAAAAATTATGAGTAAACTAGACTCATTTTAGGAACTCTCAGAATTTACGGATCTAGTTTTTGACTCCGTATGATTTTTCTATGAATTTTCTAAACCAGAATAGAAATGGCAATACTAGAAAAATGTCTTCTATTTCATATACACCTTGTAACTTGTTGAGCAAGGTGTGCACCTGCATGTGATGATGTGTTATTACCATATATGTCATCTTGTCTTATTATATAGACATTCATCAGAAAATGAATGGATTCTTACCTGTAACAGCCCAGATTTCCAGGTATCTTTTATGATTTCAATTTTTGATGTTTTGTGAGGGGACTCGGCGAGTTGGAGCTCAGACTCGCCGAGTAGGATCACGATTTTGGACGCGGGTTCGCGCCTGGACTCGGCGAGTCCAAGGTATGGACTCGGCGAGTCCGCGCTGTTTAATGAAACCCTAATTTCTCGGGTTTGGGACTTATTTAAAGGGCCTTATGGCCGTCATTTATGCTCACCCGTCCCTTGAGTGAAACCCTAATCGAGTGTGAGCGTTTGGAGCAAAGTAGGAGGCCATTATTGATCTTAGAGGTGTCATCTTGCAAGGGAAAGGGAGGATCAGCTAAGGGGAAAGCAAGAGGAGCCATTTTCTGAGAGTTTGGAGTCCAGAGCATCACTATTGTGGTAACATCTTCGAGCTATCCTCTTCTATGTTGATGTTTATATTGATTTAGGGTTTATTGAACCCTTTTGTGGCTAGATCTAGTGCTCCCTTGGTCCCTTAAGCGATTTAGACCATAGATCTGGACCTTTGGAGGTCCAAAGTGTCCCTTTGCCCAAGCTTTTTGTGAATCAATGGAGGTTTTGGATTGGAATCCTTATGCCTTAGGTCAAAATGCTATTTATGAGCCATGGGGTGTGTTATGAACACCAAGATAGGGGCTTTACGTGATGAATCAGTCTAGGAAGGCCAGATCTATGAATTGTTGGAGCAGATCTGACCTTAGAAGCAAGTTTGAGTGATTGCATGGCATGGACTCGCCGAGTCCGACGAACAGACTCGGCGAGTAGCTTGAAGATTGCCCTTGGATCGACTAGTGAACGGTCCAGTCGAGTCATAGGTTGACTCAGTGAGTCAGGGCGAGTTAGAGAGGGTTGACAGGTGGACTGAGTTGAACTGGGACTCGCCGAGTTGTTCTTGAGACTCGGCGAGTTGAGTCGGGGTGGCCCCGTGATTCTGCCAGGTGGAACTCGTCGAGTCAGGGGGAGTACTCGACGTGTAAAAAGGGAATCCTAGAGAGTTGGTGAAAACGTCTAGACTCACCGAGTCGCCCCAGTGCACTCGTCGAGTCCGGTCAAAGTTGACCGTTGACCGTTGACTAGAGTTGACCTGTGTTGACTTCTTAGGGATAGTCAACCTTAGAGATAAAAGTGTTAATTAGAGACATATGATGTTATAGGTGGATTAGAGCTCGGAGGATCGAGCACGAGGGATTCCAGGATTCGTGAGATACCGAGTTACGCGAAGTGAGTCTTCTCACTATACTTTACCCTGAGTAGGTAACCAGAGTCATGTGACAGAGTATTTGTATGCTATGTATGTTATGTGTTGTACCACATTATTTCTATGTGATCTATGCTGTGCATGTTTACAGAGTTGGAACCGGAGGGTTCCTAGAGTTAGAACCTGAGGGTTCACAAAGTTTGGGTACACGGACCCATAGAGTCATAGCCTCGAGTGGCTAATATGTGCTATATGTGTGGTATTTTGGGGAACTCACTAAGCTTCGTGCTTACAGTGTTAGTGTTGTTGTTTCAGGTACTAGCGATGACCGTGGGAAGGCGCCGGCTTGATCTGTACACACACATGGGACTTTTTGATATATATATATATATATATATATATATATATATATATATATATATATATATATGTGATCTTGGGATTTTGTATGATACGAATTTGGGAATTTTAAACTTAATGTTTTATGAAATCAAATGAGAAATGTTTTTATAATTGCGAAAAATTATTTTGAAAATTTACGGTGTTACAAGTTGGTATCAGAGCCTTGGTTTGAGGGATTCGAGTACACCTTTGGGCGTATTTGAACTCAAACTGAGGATTTGAGATTTATTTTCAAAAAGAGTAAAAGATTTTTGAAAAACGCAGAGCCAGAGATGTGTGTACGATCAGTCCGCGCCCGAACGGTGATTTCCCAAAATACCTTTATATTATGTGATATTGATATTGATATGATGTATCTGCATGCTAGAGTAGGCTAGGCATTGCTATTAGGACTAGAGTGGCCTGATTTGTGATGCCTTAGCCTAGGGAGAGGTGAGCTGCTATGAGATGCTTGAGAGTGAGTAGGTAGCAGCAAGGGGCTTATGATAGATTTATTAGAGAGTGGTCTACGCATGATAGAGTACTTGGGATTTGGGATCCGAATAGGAGGACTTGGGGTGTATTCTGGTGCGGTGTGGACAGTAGTATTGGGCCCGTACTACTGAAAGCACCGGAGCGGTGTGCAGCCCAAGTAAGAATCTTTGGAATACCAAGAATCAAGGAGGAAAGAGTTGATGAGTGTGAGTATGCTCGTGTGGATTCTAATTTATCGTATGTTGTATTTCAGAGGTAGATCATGGTGAGGACACGTTTGATGCCCGAGAGCAGTGGTACCAGTGATGAGGAGATCCGCCAGATCATCCAGGAGGAGGTGGCTGCGGCCATCAGGGCAGAGATACCGGAGATGTTTGGGTCTATAAAGACCACACTGATTGAGACGTTTGACGAGCGCTATGCCGCTCTTTCTGAGGCTGCTGTTGCAGCGGCTACCGCAGCGATTGCTGCTGCGAGGCCGCAAGGTGGTGATGCGTTGCTGTTCCGCGAGTTCAGCAACACAAAACCACCAGAGTTTGATGGGACACAGGATCCGGTGGCAGCTATGAGGTGGATATCTGATATAGAGGGGTGCTTCTTCACTTGCTCATCTCCTGAGCATTTGAAGGTTCGGTTCGCGCTGAACCAGCTTCGCTTGGGAGCGAAGGACTGGTGGAAGTTTGTGACAGCGCATTTCACGCCTGCTGAGCTTGTTGCAGTGACCTGGGAGAGGTTCACTGCCATGTTTCGAGACGAGTACGTTCCCCAGGTGGAGAAGGAGCATTTGGCCCAGGAGTTTCTGACCCTCAAGCAGGGTACTGAGTCAGTTACAACGATCACGAGGATGTTCCATGAGAGGGCAATGTTCTGCCCTGAGCACGTGTCCACTGAGCAGGCACGTATGAGCCGCTACTTGAGCATTTTGAGGCGGGATATTCGGGAGTTCGTTGCGAACTCCTTGTACCGGACATTTGCTGAGCTTCAGGCAAATGCCCGGAAGAGGGAGATTGAGCTTGAGACTCAGGCCAGGGAGGAGGCGAAGTCTCAGGGGAGGGATCGGCGACCGGCACAGTCTCAGCCGGCAGCCAAGCGGGCCAAGCCCGCTGATCCCAAACCAGGGAGCCAGAAGGGCCGCACTTGCGGGAAGTGCAGAAAGGGTCACGATGGAGTCTGCCGAGCGGGATCTTGCTACAAATGTGGCAAGGAGGGGCATATGGCCAAGGACTGCCCCAAGGGGTTTGCAGTGTGTTTTCACTGCAACCAGACCGGACACCGGAAGGCGGAGTGTCCGCAGTTGCGCGGAGCATCTCAGGGATCTGCTCCTGCCGCCATCAGAGCTACAGAGAGTCGGCCTGTGAAGGCCGAGGCACCGAGAGCTCGAGGGAGAGCCGTCCAGCTGACTACGGAGGAGGTCCGTGCTGCGTCCGATGTTGTGGCTGGTATGTTTTCTTTCATGTATTTATTTTGATGTCGAGATATTATGCTTATATTATGTTATGCGTAGGTACTTTCCTTGTGAACTCTGTACCTGCCTTAGTGTTATTTGACTCGGGTGCGAGTCGGTCTTTTGTATCCTTGTCCTTTAGTCAGCATATCAGTGTTAGTCGTGAGGCGTTGAGTCGGCCTCTGAGAGTTTCCATAGCTGACGAGAGAGTGATTTATGCCACGGAGGTTCTCCGAGGATGCGTGTTAGAGATTTTCGGCATTGAGTTTCTGATTGATTTGGTTCCTATTGCGATGGGTGATGTCTGTGTCATTGTGGGCATGGACTGGTTGAGCAGATTTGGCGCAGTTATCGACTGCGAGCGTCAGTTGGTGACCATACGAGACCCTAGTGGGGGAGTTCTTTCGGTGTACGACGAGGGTACACGTTCGGGATCGGCTTTTTGTTCGGCCGCTAGGGCGAGGCAGTGTCTACAGCAGGGCTGTAAGGGTTTTGTGGCGTATGTGATGGATACGCGAGCGACTTCCGAGAGACCGAGTTCAGTTGAGGAGGTACCGGTGGTGCGTGAGTTTCCAGATGTCTTTCCCGAGGAGTTGCCGGGTGTGCCTCCTGTGAGGCAAATGGAGTTTGATATTGATTTGGTTCCGGGGGCCGCGCCTATCGCTAAGGTGCCTTATCGCCTTGCACCTCCAGAGATGCAAGAGTTATCCTCGCAGCTCCAGGAGTTGCTGGGAAAGGGATTTATTCGGCCGAGCAGCTCGCCGTGGGGAGCACCTATTTTGTTCGTCAAGAAGAAGGATGGTTCACACCGGATGTGCATTGACTACCGGGAATTGAACAAGCTGACGGTCAAGAACCATTACCCGTTACCGAGGATCGACGATTTATTCGACCAGTTGCAGGGAGCATCTTGGTTCTCCAAGATCGATTTGAGGTCGGGATATCACCAGGTGAGAGTACGGGATGAGGACGTCCAGAAGACAGCGTTCAGGACGCGAAATGGGCATTATGAGTTTGTGGTGATGCCTTTTGGGCTCACCAATGCCCCGGCTGTGTTCATGGATCTCATGAACAGGGTATGCAGGCCGATGTTGGATCGGTCGGTGATTGTATATATCGATGATATTCTGGTATATTCGAGATCTAGAGAGCAGCATGAGGAGCATTTGAGGGAGGTCCTTGGGGTTTTGAGATCGGAGAAGCTTTATGCAAAGTTCTCCAAGTGTGATTTCTGGTTGCGGGAGGTCCAGTTCCTAGGGCATCTTGTTAATCAGGAAGGGATATTGGTCGATCCGGCCAAGGTTGAGGCGGTGATGAGTTGGGAGGTGCCAAAGTCACCCTCTGAGATCAGGAGTTTCCTTGGGTTGGCAGGGTATTATCGGAGATTTATCAAGGATTTCTCCAAGATCGCAGTGCCACTCACTAGATTGACCCGGAATGGTGTTGCATTCTCATGGGGTCCCGAGCAGCAGACCTCCTTTGAGACGCTTCGCCAAAGGTTGTGCGAAGCCCCGGTATTAGCTCTCCCGGAAGGGATGGAGGATTTTGTAGTATATTGTGATGCATCGATTTTGGGGCTGGGTACGGTGCTGATGCAGAGAGGGCATGTGATAGCATATGCATCGAGGCAGCTGAAGCCTCATGAGACGAGATATCCCACTCATGATCTAGAGTTGGGGGCAGTAGTGTTCGCCCTCAAGATTTGGCGTCACTACTTGTATGGGGTTCGGTGTACGATATACATGGACCATAAGAGTTTGAGGTACTTGATAGATCAGCCCAACCTAAATATGCGACAGAGGAGGTGGTTGGATGTGGTCAAGGATTATGATTGTGAGATCCTGTACCACCCAGGCAAGGCTAATGTGGTAGCCGATGCGTTGAGCCGCAGGGAGGAGAGCACTCCACTGCGAGATGTATGTTTGAGATTGACCGTGATAGCTCCGGTACTGGATGCCATACATGGGGCACAGGCCGAGGCTGTGCAACCGGAGATGCAGAAGAGGGAACGGGTTGTTGGTTTGGTTTCAGAGTTCGTTACGGATGGACGAGGGCTTATGACTTTTCAGGGTCGGATTTGGGTACCGTTTGTGGGCGGTACGCGTACTACTTTGTTGGAAGAGGCTCATCGGTCGAAATTTTCGATCCATCCGGGGGCTACGAAGATGTATTTGGATTTGAGGAAAGAGTATTGGTGGCCCTGTATGAAGAGGGACGTCGCATGGTTTGTTGAAAGGTGCTTGACCTGCCACAGGGTTAAGGCCGAGCACCAGAGACCGCATGGCAAGTTGCAGCCATTGGAGGTTCCCGAGTGGAAGTGGGAACAGATCACCATGGATTTCATCACCAAATTGCCGAGGACTGCCAGAGGAGTTGATGCAATTTGGGTGATTGTGGACAGGTTGACGAAGAGCGCTCACTTCCTTGCCATCAGTGAGAGTTCTTCAGCGGAAAAGTTGGCAGAGTTATATGTGAGGGAAGTGGTATCTCGGCATGGGGTGCCGATCTTGATTGTTTCGGACCGTGATGTGCGTTTCACTTCCAGATTCTGGAAGAAATTTCATGAAGAGTTGGGTACTAGACTGCATTTTAGTACCGCATATCATCCCGAGACAGACGGTCAGAGTGAGCGGACAATTCAGACGCTTGAGGACATGCTCCGAGCATGTGTGTTGGATTTCTGGGGTAGATGGGATGCGTATTTACCCTTGGCAGAGTTTTCCTACAACAACAGCCATCATTCGAGCATTGGTATGCCACCATTTGAGCTGTTGTATGGGAGGAGGTGTCGGACCCTGTAACGCCTGTGTTTCGGGCTTGCCATTTGTAGCAATGTAATAGTCTAGGTTAACCTCTGTAACCCGTTTTGAAATAATAAGATTGTATTATTTGAGTATTGTGTGTTTTGTGCTTAATTGCTTAATTATGTGGTTTGATTAATTAAGAATAAAAATAAGCATCAAAATTTAAGTGTAAAATAAACTTAATATATTTGGTTAATGTTGTAGTAGTTGAAACGAGGTTTCCGAATATATATAGAACGCCCAAATCTGACTTCGTATGAGGAAGTTATGATTTATCGAAGTTCCGGCTTAGCGATATACAGCCTGTTTTACTCGATTTGAGATCGAGCGGTTGTTAGCCGAAGCAATCTAAATGAGAATCGAAGATCTCATTGTTGGTATTGAAACGATAAAAAGTTAGGCGAGAACGGACGTCAAACGAAGAAGTTATGAATTTATAACGAAAGTTTCTGTCCCGGCCTATTAAAAATAATTAATAAAAATAAAGTCAAAATTAGCCGACGGAGTCTAAACGAAAGTCGTAGAGCATGGTCTCACCTTCGCGTGGATATAAAGAACGTCGAAAACGGAGTTCGTATGATGAAGTTATGAATTTCCGAAGTTTATTAATCATTTTGTATTTATTTTTAATTCAAAATTCGGAAGCATTATCCGAAGGAGTCACCGATCTGATCCGAGGTACGCCCCGCGTACTCGAGTACGCCCCGCGTACTCCGAGGGATGTCGACACTCGCACTCGAGCACTTCGGATACGTAAGCAATGACGTTTTGGGCAGTACGCCCCGCGTAACGCAGTACGCCCCGCGTACTCCGAGGCTCCAGCCTCCTATAAATAGGATGCGAGGGTTCCGGGTATTTTTGCCAATTCCCTCTCGTTTTCGTGTCGAAGCTCTGCGCAAAAACCCCCGAAGCTACCCCGAAGCCCCGGTATCATACTCTAGCCCCGAGGCAAGTCCCGAGATCCCGAAGATCCCGAGAAGCGCGGTTCCCGAGTCGAAGCTCTGCCCGCGAGAAGTTCGATTTTCGAGGAGATCTTCCAGATCTGCTGAGGAATACTACTTTTATAAGCCGTAGTGCTGTCCGATCATCTTCTGATCAAGTGAGTGTATACTAACTTTCATAAACACAATAATAATACGAGTTTGGTTCGAGTGTATTAAGAGTATTGTTGTTTATAAGTGTGAGTGTGTAGTTATTTTCTTCTAATACAATAATACGAAGTATTATATATAAAAATACGTGCTATGTGTATATATTTGGTTGTGTTATGTGTGAATGAGTATTCACTCTCTTCTATCTTATAGATCTGCTTATTTCTTTATGAGATATGTGTTATGTGTGTGTGTGCCTCATCTGTTATGTGATATATGTGTTGATTAAAGCATGCTATACAGGTTTTCTTTAAACTATATATACAAATGTATATTTTTATCTACTAATATGTTGGGTAGAACATGGGTAGACAGTTGGTGTGTAATAAACAGATGAGAGGCCTCGTTGTTGTTTGATTGAGTCATCTAGCGGAGTTTAGATGACGACCACTGGCTATTCTAGACAGTCTTGTGGAAACATTAGCAGGTTCGCCACCTGTAGGTGTTAATGAACTTGGGTGTTCATTCGCTGTACTCCATCCCCCTCATGGTTGCCTTATTTGACTTATATTGCTGAGGTACCCCCGAAGCATGTGTTGTCGCCCCGATGAAATATTCTTAGACTAGGTCCCTTATGTTAGTTGTTTTAGGGACATTAAAGTGAGAATAACGAGAATGGGTAATTGGGTTATTGTTGGTTGGTGAAAATTAAATATGATATTTATTGTGGGTTGAAAACCCTATATGCTCACCAGGCTCCCAAGCCTGACCCACTCAGTTTTAAATTGTATTACAGGAAGTGGCGGAAGGGCATGAGATGGATGAACCATCAAGTTGTTTTGTTTACAAGTCTGCATATGTTTATATTTGTTATATGACTTGTAATGTATTCGTTTATGCTTATTGGTCTGTATCGGAACATGACACCCCGAGTTTTGATTATAATGAAAATACATTTCTTTTATGAAATGCTTCGGTAAACATTGTTTTATCATGTTTTGTTTTTGGGAACAAATTCCGCAACTCTTTCAAATCAAAAGGATTTACTCTGAAAATATTTAAAAGCATAAATGAAAATCGGTCTTTTCTGGCCGAGATTTTGGGGATGTCACAGTTGGTATCAGAGCATTAGTTTAAGCGAACTAGGAAATTGTTGGATTTCTAGACTTAAACTTAGAATGCTAAGTGAAGTTTTGAGATGTGTGTCTGTTGTGATTTAGACACGAGCACTAGTTTATTTTAGGAAAGTTGCCTAAAATGCCTTTATGTGCTAAATGCTATATGTTGCCATATATGATATTATTTGTTCGGATCTATGGTCTGTTGCCGACCGGATCTAGAAACCTTATGTGTGTAGGATTCTAAGCGTACATCTACGATATTAGAACTAGCATGTAAACGTTTCGGAGTGATAAGGATGATTTGAATATCTATCATGATTGAAGATCTAATTTCACCTTATTCGGTGTAGATCAAAATGGTGAGAACAAGAAGTGGAGTTGGAAATGCTGACGAAAACAGGAATCAACCACCAGTGATTGAGCCAATACCTGTCGTAGCAGCAGCACCTGAGCCAATAACCATGGCTGGTGTGCAATTGATGATTCAGACGATGTTGGATCGTCAGATGGATGAAACTAGACGGTTGCTTCAACAAAATCGTGAAGAACTGTCGATTCGTGTGGAAGAGCCTGAACTGAATGAAGGGCACTCGGAAGGTGAAAACTTCAGTGGGTCTGTTGGTCCAGCCAACCCACCGATAGTTAGGCAAGATAACCATGATGGAAGGAATGATGGAATGGGATGCAAGTACAAGGACTTTTTGACTTGTAAACCATCGACCTTCAATGGAAAGGAGGATCCGATTGGGGTTATGGATTGGATCTCCGAAATGGAGTTAGCCTTTATGACATGTGGCTGTAGAGGCAAGTTGCAGACTATCTATGCCGTGCGACAATTCCGAGGTGGAGCCGTTCGTTGGTGGAACACTCTAGGGAAGACCTTAAGCCCTAGCGAGCCACTGCAATTGTCATGGGCAGAGTTCTTGGTGCAGTTTAAGCGCAAGTTCTGCTCGGCTCAAAATCTGTTGGAGTTGGAGAACAAGTTTCTGACATTGACGAAGGGTAGCATGTCAGTAGATGAATACACCAATAACTTCACCGATAAGATGGAGTTTGCCTTGCGTATCGTTCCAGACGAGCTGACAAAGGTGGATCGGTATGCGAAGGGACTTCCATGGGAGTACGAGGTGCCGGTACGTCAGGCACTTACTCTAGAGGCAGCTATCTGGGCTGCCAAGTCTGTGGAGAACATGATAAAGGGAAGAACCACCGACAAGGTTGAGGTTGGTGAGAAAAGGAAGTTTGAAGGAACATCTGGTTCCAGTAAGAAGAGTAAATTTTCGAAATTTGATTCGAAAAAGTTTGGAGGAAAAGGAGGCGAAGCGAAGTGGTGTGATAAGTGTAGGAAAAAAGCACTTTGGGAAATGTAGCGAGGATGTAACCTGCTACAAGTGTGGAAAGGTTGGACATTTTGCCAATGAATGTCCGAACAACAAAAGGATGTGTTTTGGGTGTAATGAAGAGGGGCATATTTTGAAAGACTGTCCGAAGAAGAAGGAGGCAGCTAGGCCCAACATTCCACCAAAGCCGAAGGCAAGAGCCTTCCAGATGACACTTGAGGCTGCGAAAGATGAAGCTGATGTCGCTTCAGGTACCTTTCTCGTAAACGAATTACCTGCTCATATATTGTTTGATTCTGGAGCCAACTACTCCTTTATTTCGCATGAGTTTGGTAGAAAGCTAGCTTTGCCTGTTGATAGACTAAATAATGCTTTATTAGTCGAAGTAGCTAGTGGCAAGTTTGTACCTGTTAGCCATCGTATAAAAAACGTCTTGATCGACCTTAATGGGAATAAGTTTCACGAGGAATTATTGCCCATCGATCTTAATGGTTTCGACATCGTGTTGGGAATGGATTGGCTTAGCTCCAATGATGCCGAAATTTTGTGCAAGAAGAAGATAGTTAAAGTAAACCCGCCTGGAAAAGATTCGTTTATGGTGTATGGGGACAAACGCAGAGTGAATTCTGGAATCATTTCTCTAATGAAAGCCAGAAAGTGTTTGACCAAGGGATGTACATCATATTTAGCATTTGTGATTGATGCTAAGAAGGAAAAGAAGGTGATGCAGAGCATTCCAGTGGTGTGTGATTATCCGGAAGTATTTCCCGAAGATCTTCCTGGATTACCACCTGATAGACAAGTGGAGTTCAGAATAGACTTGTTACCAGGAACCACGCCAATTGCAAAAGCACCTTATCGATTAGCACCGACGGAGATGAAGGAGTTAATGATGCAACTTCAGGAGTTGTTGGACAAAGGTTTCATTCGACCTAGTTCATCGCCCTGGGGAGCTCCGGTGTTATTTGTAAAGAAGAAAGATGGAAGTATGAGAATGTGCATCGATTACAGAGAGCTGAACAAGGCAACAATAAAGAATAGATATCCGTTGCCGAGGATTGATGACATGTTTGATCAATTGCAAGGTTCGAGCTATTTCTCGAAGATCGATCTTAGGTCAGGATATCACCAGCTGAAAGTAAGAGAGCAAGATATCGAGAAGACTGCATTCAGAACTAGATATGGACACTACGAGTTCTTGGTTATGTCGTTTGGACTAACCAATGCTCCGACAGCGTTCATGGATTTGATGAATAGGGTTTGTAATCCTTTCCTTGATAAATCCGTGATAGTGTTCATAGACGACATTCTGATCTACTCGAAAAGCCAGGAGGAGCATGGAAGACACTTGCGAGAAGTGTTAGAAGTTTTGAAGAAGGAGAAGCTTTATGCGAAGTTCTCCAAATGTGATTTTTGGATTCGTGAGGTCCAATTCTTGGGTCACGTGGTCAACCAAGAAGGGATAATGGTTGATCCAGCGAAGATTGAAGCTGTGACGAAGTGGGAACAACCGAAAAGTCCCACGGAGATTCGAAGCTTTTTAGGATTAGCCGGATATTACCGAAGGTTTATCCAAGGCTTTTCTTCGATTGCTACTCCATTAACAGCTTTGACCCACAAAGGAGCTACTTATGCTTGGAGTGAGAAGCATAAAGAAGCATTCGAGAAGTTAAAGAAGAAGCTATGCGAGGCACCGATACTTTCTCTACCCGATGGAGTCGAAGACTTCGCTGTTTATAGCGATGCGTCTGGTGTTGGATTGGGTTGTGTTTTGACCCAAAGAGAAAAGGTGATAGCATATGCGTCTCGACAGTTGAAAGAGCATGAAAAGAATTACCCGACTCATGATTTGGAGTTGGCAGCGGTAGTTTTCGCTCTGAAAATATGGAGGCATTACCTCTATGGCACGAAGTGCAAACTTTTCACTGATCATAAGAGTCTCCAATACCTCTTTAATCAGAAAGAATTGAATATGAGGCAACGACGCTGGCTAGAATTACTTAAAGACTACGACTGCGAGATACTTTACCACCCCGGTAAAGCTAATGTTGTTGCTGATGCTCTCAGTCGGAAAGTCAATCTTGAAAGGAAGAGGCCAAGAGCGTTGAAAATTGAAGTTGTCTCGACTATTGTGGAAAGAATAAAGAAAGCTCAAGAGGAAGCTTCTGAGAAAAATGACCGAAAGGAGGAACGTTTGGGTAAAACGTTGGTGTTTGGTACTAACGGTCATGGACTGAAGGTATTCCAAGATCGTATTTGGGTACCTAAGTCAGGAGGAATTAGGGATCTTCTGATGGAAGAAGCTCACAAGACCATGTACTCGATTCATCCGGGTAGCACTAAAATGTATAGGGACCTGAAACCCTACTACTGGTGGCCGACGATGAAGCTTGATGTTGCAAAGTATGTGGCCGAGTGTGTGACTTGTGCGAGAGTCAAGACACAACATCAGAAACCTTACGGGAGTTTAGAACCTTTGCCTGTGCCTATGGGTAAGTGGGAAGACATTGCTATGGATTTTGTCACTAAACTGCCAAGAACAAAGAATGGTCACGACATGATTTGGGTGGTCGTTGATCGATTCACTAAGAGTGCACATTTCATAGCGGCCAGGGAGAAATGGTCTATGGAGAAGCTTGCAAATTCTTATGTGAAGGAAATTGTGAGGCTTCACGGTGTTCCGTTAACGATTGTATCGGATCGTGATAGCCGTTTCACCTCAAGGTTTTGGAAAAGTCTACAAGAGGAAATGGGTACCAAGTTATGTTTAAGCACAGCTTACCATCCGCAGACTGATGTTCAGAGTGAAAGAACAATACAAACACTTGAAGATATGCTGAGAGCATGTACCTTGGAATTCCTAGGTAATTGGGATGAACATTTACCGTTGGTAGAATTTTCCTATAATAATAGTTTTCACTCGAGCATTAAGATGGCACCTTATCAAGCCTTGTATGGACAGAAGTGTCGTACGCCGTCTTGTTGGCTTGAGGCTGGGGAAAAGCAGTTTATGGGACCGGAGATGGTTCATCAAACTGCTGAAAAGTTGAAAATAATTAGGGAAAGAATGTTAGCAGCTCAAGATCGTCAAAAGAGCTATGCTGACAAGAAGCGAAGACCGATGACTTTTGAGGTTGGAGATTCGGTTTTGCTTAAAGTCTCGCCGTGGAAGGGACTTATAAGATTTGGTAAAAGGGGAAAGTTGAGTCCAAGGTTTATTGGACCGTTTAGAGTCCTTCAGAGGATTGGGAATCAAGCTTACAAGCTCGAATTACCCGAAGAACTGAATGGAATTCACAACACCTTTCATGTGTGTTATTTGAGGAAGTTCACGGGAGAAGTTCCCGATATAATTCCAATTTCTGAATTGAGAATTGATGAGAACAAAAGGTTGATTGAAGAACCAGAGGCAATTGTTGACCGAAAGACTAAGAAGTTGCGACGCAAAATGGTTGGGTTAGTGCTTGTCCGATGGAAACACACGAATGGGCCGAATCTCACCTGGGAGACGGAGAGTGACATGTTGAGTCGCTATCCGCATTTGTTTGTTGATGTGTGATTCCGGGGACGGAATCATTCTAAGGTGGAGAGAATTGTAACGCCTGTGTTTCGGGCTTGCCATTTGTAGCAATGTAATAGTCTAGGTTAACCTCTATAACCCGTTTTGAAATAATAAGATTGTATTATTTGAGTATTGTGTGTTTTGTGCTTAATTGCTTAATTATGTGGTTTGATTAATTAAGAATAAAAATAAGCGTCAAAATTTAAGTGTAAAATAGACTTAATATATTTGGTTAATGTTGTAGTAGTTGAAACGAGGTTTCCGAATATATATAGAACGCCCAAATCTGACTTCGTATGAGGAAGTTATGATTTATCGAAGTTCCGGCTTAGCGATATACAGCCTGTTTTACTCGATTTGAGATCGAGCGGTTGTTAGCCGAAGCAATCTAAATGAGAATCGAAGATCTCATTGTTGGTATTGAAACGATAAAAAGTTAGGCGAGAACGGACGTCAAACGAAGAAGTTATGAATTTATAACGAAAGTTTCTATCCCGGCCTATTAAAAATAATTAATAAAAATAAAGTCAAAATTAGCCGACGGAGTCTAAACGAAAGTCGTAGAGCATGGTCTCACCTTCGTGTGGATATAAAGAACGTCGAAAACGGAGTTCGTATGATGAAGTTATGAATTTCCGAAGTTTATTAATCATTTTGTATTTATTTTTAATTCAAAATTCGGAAGCATTATCCGAAGGAGTCACCGATCTGATCCGAGGTACGCCCCGCGTACTCGAGTACGCCCCGCGTACTCCGAGGGATGTCGACACTCGCACTCGAGCACTTCGGATACGTAAGCAATGACGTTTTGGGCAGTACGCCCCGCGTACTCCGAGGCTCCAGCCTCCTATAAATAGGATGCGAGGGTTCCGGGTATTTTTGCCAATTCCCTCTCGTTTTCGTGTCGAAGCTCTGCGCAAAAACCCCCGAAGCTACCCCGAAGCCCCGGTATCATACTCTAGCCCCGAGGCAAGTCCCGAGATCCCGAAGATCCCGAGAAGCGCGGTTCCCGAGTCGAAGCTCTGCCCGCGAGAAGTTCGATTTTCGAGGAGATCTTCCAGATCTGCTGAGGAATACTACTTTTATAAGCCGTAGTGCTGTCCGATCATCTTCTGATCAAGTGAGTGTATACTAACTTTCATAAACACAATAATAATACGAGTTTGGTTCGAGTGTATTAAGAGTATTGTTGTTTATAAGTGTGAGTGTGTAGTTATTTTCTTCTAATACAATAATACGAAGTATTATATATAAAAATACGTGCTATGTGTATATATTTGGTTGTGTTATGTGTGAATGAGTATTCACTCTCTTCTATCTTATAGATCTGCTTATTTCTTTATGAGATATGTGTTATGTGTGTGTGTGCCTCATCTGTTATGTGATATATGTGTTGATTAAAGCATGCTATACAGGTTTTCTTTAAACTATGTATACAAATGTATATTTTTATCTACTAATATGTTGGGTAGAACATGGGTAGACAGTTGGTGTGTAATAAACAGATGAGAGGCCTCGTTGTTGTTTGATTGAGTCATCTAGCGGAGTTTAGATGACGACCACTGGCTATTCTAGACAGTCTTGTGGAAACATTAGCAGGTTCGCCACCTGTAGGTGTTAATGAACTTGGGTGTTCATTCGCTGTACTCCATCCCCCTCATGGTTGCCTTATTTGACTTATATTGCTGAGGTACCCCCGAAGCATGTGTTGTCGCCCCGATGAAATATTCTTAGACTAGGTCCCTTATGTTAGTTGTTTTAGGGACATTAAAGTGAGAATAACGGGAATGGGTAATTGGGTTATTGTTGGTTGGTGAAAATTAAATATGATATTTATTGTGGGTTGAAAACCCTATATGCTCACCAGGCTCCCAAGCCTGACCCACTCAGTTTTAAATTGTATTACAGGAAGTGGCGGAAGGGCATGAGATGGATGAACCATCAAGTTGTTTTGTTTACAAGTCTGCATATGTTTATATTTGTTATATGACTTGTAATGTATTCGTTTATGCTTATTGGTCTGTATCGGAACATGACACCCCGAGTTTTGATTATAATGAAAATACATTTCTTTTATGAAATGCTTCGGTAAACATTGTTTTATCATGTTTTGTTTTTGGGAACAAATTCCGCAACTCTTTCAAATCAAAAGGATTTACTCTGAAAATATTTAAAAGCATAAATGAAAATCGGTCTTTTCTGGCCGAGATTTTGGGGATGTCACAGACCCCCATTTGTTGGGGAGAGGTTGGGCAGAGAGTGATGGGTAGTACAGAGATCGTGCTTCAGACGACAGAGCAGATTCAGCAGGTCAGACAGAGGTTATTGACCGCCCAGAGCCGACAGAAGAGTTATGCGGACAGACGTCGATCCGAGCTTGAGTTTCAGGTCGGCGATATCGTTCTCTTGAAGGTCTCTCCTTGGAAAGGAGTGATTCGATTCAGGAAGAGGGGCAAATTGGGGCCCCGATATATTGGTCCATTCCGTGTGGTTGCGAGGGTAGGCCGGGTAGCCTATCGTTTGGATTTACCAGCAGAGTTGGGGCAGATTCATGACACTTTTCATGTGTCGCAGCTGAGAAAGTGTATAGCCGATGAGTCGGCAGTGGTTCCATTAGAGGATATTCAGGTGGTTGCAAGCCTGAATTATGCCGAGAGGCCGGTGGCCATTAGATATCGGAAGATCAAGGTTCTGAGGAACAAGGAGGTACCCTTGGTGTTGGTTCAGTGGCAACATCGGAAGGGATCAGAGATGACCTGGGAGCCGGAGCGTGAGATGCGTGAGCAGCATCCGGAGCTATTTTCAGAGCGAGACTTCGAGGGCGAAGTCTAGTTCTAGTGGGGGAGAGTTGTAACAGCCCGGATTTCCAGGTATCTTTTATGCTTTCAATTTTTGATGTTTTGTAAGGGGACTCGGCGAGTTGGAGCTCAGACTTGCCGAGTAGGATCGCGATTCTGGACGCGGGTTCGCGCCTGGACTCGGCGAGTCCAAGGTATGGACTCGGCGAGTCCGCGCTGTTTAATGAAACCCTAATTTCTCGGGTTTGGGACTTATTTAAAGGGTCTTATGGCCGTCATTTGTGCTCACCAGTCCCTTGAGTGAAACCCTAATCGAGTGTGAGCGTTTGGAGCAAAGTAGGAGGCCATTATTGATCTTGGAGGTGTCGTCTTGCAAGGGAAAGGGAGGATCAGCTAAGGGGAAAGCAAGACGAGCCATTTTCTGAGAGTTTGGAGTCCAGAGCATCACTATTGTGGTAATATCTTCGAGCTATCCTCTTCTATGTTGATGTTTATATTGATTTAGGGTTTATTGAACCCTTTTGTGGCTAGATCTAGTGCTCCCTTGGTCCCTTAAGCGATTTAGACCATAGATCTGGACTTTTGGAGGTCCAGAGTGTCCCTTTGCCCAAGCTTTTTGTGAATCAATGGAGGTTTTGGATTGGAATCCTTATGCCTTAGGTCAAAATGCTATTTATGAGCCATGAGGTGTGTTATGAACACCAAGATAGGGGCTTTACATGATGAATCAGTCTAGGAAGGCCAGATCTATGAATTGTTGGAGCAGATCTGACCTTAGAAGCAAGTTTGAGTGATTGCATGGCATGGACTCGCCGAGTCCGACGAACAGACTCGGCGAGTAGCTTGAAGATTACCCTTGGATCGGCCAGTGAGTGGTCCAGTCGAGTCATAGGTTGACTCAGTGAGTCAGGGCGAGTTAGATAGGGTTGACAGGTGGACTGAGTCGAACTGGGACTCGCCGAGTTGTTCTTGAGACTCGGCGAGTTGAGTCGGGGTGGCCCCGCGATTCTGCCAGGTGGAACTCGTCGAGTCAGGGGGAGTACTCGACGTGTAAAAAGGGAATCCTAGAGAGTTGGTGAAAACGTCTAGACTCGCCGAGTCGCCCCAATGCACTCGCCGAGTCCGGTCAAAGTTGACCGTTGACCGTTGACCAGAGTTGACCTGTGTTGACTTCTTAGGGATAGTCAACCTTAGAGATAAAAGTGTTAATTAGAGACATATGATGTTATATGAGGATTAGAGCTCGGAGGATCGAGCACGAGGGATTCCAGGATTCGTGAGATACCGAGTTACGCGAGGTGAGTCTTCTCACTATACTTTACCAGGATTTGTGTGACAGAGTATTTGTATGCTATGTATGTTATGTGTTGTACTGCATTATTTCTATGTGATCTATGTTGTGCATGTTTATAGAGTTGGAACCAGAAGGTTCCAAGAGTTAGAACCTCAGGGTTCACAGAGTTTGGGTGCACGGACCCATAGAGTCATAGCCTCGAGTGGCAAATATGTGTTATATGTGTGGTATTTTGGGGAACTCACTAAGCTTCGTGCTTACAGTGTTAGTGTTGTTGTTTCAGGTACTAGCGATGACCGTGGGAAGGCGCCGGCTTGATCTGTACACACACATGGGACTTTTTGATATATATGTGATCTTGGGATTTTGTATGATACGAATTTGGGAATTTTAAACTTAATGTTTTATGAAATCAAATGAGAAATGTTTTAATAATTGCGAAAAATTATTTTGAAAATTTACGGTGTTACATTACCTCCATAAGTATGGTAAATATATCAATGATATTACATGGCTATATCCATTAAAATACAAACATTGGTAAACAATGACAAGTAAGGCTTATGCTCACTACCCACACAAATACTTAATAAACTATAATAGGTATTGTTTAGGGATATTTTACATAACAAACACATTATTAAAGGTGTCACACATACAAAAGAGTATTACCACTATGAATAATTATGATAAACTATAATAAGTATAGTTAAGCCATTATACCCCCACAAACGAACATGCAAGTTATAATCGATATAGTTATGGCATCTATATATTACAAACAAAGTGATAAACTATAACAGGTATAGTTTATGTTTCATCTACACTACGAACTTAATTACAAGAAAGGAATTCACCATCACCACCACTTTTGATAAACTATAATATGCATAGTTCATGTTCACTACCACTATCACTATTTGATGGACTATGATATGTATAGGTTATATTCACCATCTCAACCACTTTTAGTAAACTATAATATGCATAGTACATGTTCACTAGTCACTATCACTATCCGATGAATTATGAAATGTATAGTTTATGTTCACGGTCACTAATACTATTTCGTACACTACACTAGGATTGGTTCCGGTTTTTGGGTTAAGTCCACATTCACTTTCGCATTGTTAGTTTTCGGCTATAATTTCTAAGTGTATATGCTAGAGTTATATAGAATCTAGTCGTGATTGGCTTAGAATTGGTGGTTCCACCTTATTTCCTGTTCCTCGTTTGGTTGTGGGCCTAGGGCAGACCCATTACATTCGACGTTTTATCTAACTTTAATTTTATATAACTTATATACACAAGGAAATCATAGAAGGAATCTATAGGGAATTCTAGGATGCACTATTTCATAACATAGAAACTTACATTTCACATTTTGAGGAAAAGTATCAGGTTTTCATATGAATGGGTACATTCGAAAGTACCGGGTTCACATAGAATAGTTATTTCGGTATTAAAACTATATTTCATCTAGAATTGTTAAACTTCAACCATGATCGCTGAGCGTATATGCTTGAGTCATATAAGAATTTAGTCTTGATTGGCTTAGAATTGGTGGGGCCCGCCTCATCTCCTGTTCCTCGTTGGGTTGTGGACCTAGGGCAGACCCACTATATTCAACGTTTCATCTGACTTAAATCTTACATAACTTATATACGTTGGACGATTATAGGGGAAATATATTGGTCAATCTTGTGTTCATTAACGCATCATATAGAAATATTCTGTTCATACTTAACTAAGAAAATATTGGATTTTCTGGAAATCAAACCCTATCGATTTTACAAGGAAAACGGTTTCTACTTCAAAAAAAACTCTTATGAACTCACCAACTTAATTGTTGACACTTTTTTTTTTCAAAACTACTTGTATTCTCAGGAAATCAGTGAAACAGGAAAACTTCAGCGCTTTGAGGATGGGACGTTAAACCGTCAACAATTTATTTTTGTCATCATAATGTAATTGATTTTGAAACATGTAAACATATACTTTGGTGTAAATTTTTCAATTATTTTTATGATGGTTGTATTTACTTTGAGCACTATTATACACGTTGTTGTGATACTGTACATGAAGTCCTCCACCCCCGGACGTTTCCGCCATCCTTGGTTTGGGGTGTGACAGATTGGTATCAAAGCATTGTTTATAGTGAACTCAGTATATCGAACCACATAAGATATGCAAACTATAAATACATTGGGACTAAAGCCTCTGATTTAGAGTTTTCAAAGCAACCATACTTTTAGAAACAAATAATTACTCGGTAAAGGTAGGAGCATGTGCACACACACTAGGGTCAGTATCATGGTGGGATGGGACAAAAGTGGTGATTGTTGAACTATACGAGTAGACTTGGGGATGTATAGTCAGGTCTGGGAATGACATAGCCTGATCAACTATGTCTCACCCAGAAGTGATTAGCATATGCCCAGAAATGGTCATAGGTGTTGCAACAAGTCTAAAAGCTTACTAACACTACCACAAAGAAATACCATAGGGGTATTTGGTGTTATTATAATTACGTATCTGAGAACTAAATAGATTTTTATCAATAGGTCAATAATTGCCTAGTGGATACATTAAAATTATATGTATCCGGGACGTCATAGACTTAGAATTTGTGGATCTTTGCTTTACTTCCTGTTCTCGTTGGATTGGGGATTTAGAGTTAGGATCGCTTATTCAAAGGTCTATCCTGTCCCAAATACATATGACTAGTATGCACTAAACAAGGTATTGAAGTAGCTGATAAAGATCATCTTAAAATTGTCTAATTAGTATGTCTACTTAGTTATTCCTTATATTCTCATTTCTCACAAAGATATCATGGCTGGATTCCATCCCCACGACGACCCGTACTACCCTAACCACGACAAAGCTGGATGGTCCGGAGAGGAGCCAGAGAATGATTACCCAATCCCTAGGAATGGTCACCAAGCTGAAGGCTTTGCTGACAGTTCCGACTCCGAACCTAAAGTGGAGAACCTACCCCCGATGACCCTTGTTCCGAATCCTAACCCTCGTCCGGTTTTTCAACGCCCGACGCCTCCTTGGGTAGAGTGCTTGGAAACCTGGAGCGAAGAGCAAGACCAACCTAGGCTGCTTAATGGAGACATTTGAATCCTTCGGAATCCGGAGACAAGACTATTCAAGGGAACCGTAGTATTGTCCAAAAATTTTCCTTACGTTAATGAGATGTAGACCTATTTTCCTCGAACCCTATACACTAAATTATATTAAGAAAATTGAATCGCATTAAAATTCATTGGGATCTTTCCACGTATTATATATCCCTGTATTATAGACAATTTGCATATGGTAACCCCAAGAAATTCTTAATGTATACCAAGTGATTTTAGGAGGGGATCAGGCACGAAACAAAACACAAGTTGCATTTGAGTCACTACCTCTAAATTCATTCATAGGGGCTTTGTTATGAATTACATACAAAAATACTTTTAAGTCAGAACATAATACAAACAAGTCTGGCTTGATAACTTCTGACTTGTCACTACTATTAGAAACTTATCGTCTGTTCGTCTCTACCAACTTATGACAGGACTATGCCGCCAAAGAAAAAGTCCAGACCTTCCAACAGCACGGCACCAACACCACCTCTACCACTACTTCCGCAGTTTGATCCCATAATGTTTCAAGCTGCCGTAACAGCAGCCGTGGCAGCTGCAATCTCACAAATTGGTGCAAATGGTACTGGTGGTGCGGGACCACGGGGACAGTATAGGACGCACAAAGGAATGCACTTACAAGGACTTCACAAATGGCAAACCCGATTCTTTCGATGGAAGTGGGGGCGTCATCGCACTAATACAATGGTTCGAGAGAACTGAAGCAATCTTTGAAATCTGTGCTTGCCCCGAAGCAAGCAAGGTCAAGTACACGACATTCACCTTCATCGGAAGAGCTCTCACTTGGTGGAACGGCAGGGTTAAGTCGCTTACGCTTACAGTGGCTAACTCGTTAAGTTGGGAAGACCTAAAGAAGATGATGCTGAAAGAATATTGCTCAAGAGGCGAAGTGCAAAAGCTGGAGCAAGAATTGTGGAATCTCAGAATGGCAGGCTCTGACCTTACAACTTACACCAACCGATTCTGTGATCTAGCACTCCGCTGTCCCACTATGGTCACCCCGGAAGACAAAAAGTTGGAGCGATACCTTTGGGGATTGTCCCCCGAAATTCAAGATAGCGTGCTGGCCTCAAGACCAACTACCTTCGACAACGCCAAGGAGTTGGCACAACAACTCATCGACCATTGTGCCAGTCATAACACTACGACAACCACGCAAATTTTTGTTGTTCATACTGCCACAACCCTCACCATGCCAACCCCCAGGAAACAATACGTTGGAACCCTTCTGAAATGTAACAAGTGTAGCTTCCATCACACTGGGGCTTGTAGAGAATTGCATTGCATGAACTGCAATAGGAAGGGGCACACTACCCGGTTCTGTAGGGCACCGGTACGACCCATCAACCAGTTCCCCGGATTTGGAGTAAGCCCAACCTGTTACAAGTGTGGAGAAACAGGACACTTTAAAAGGAACTGCCCAAGTGCAAGAGATGCCAGTGGTGGTGGAAGGGTGCTTGCGATCACCGAAGGAGAGACCACCCCGGAACTGCCCGCAAATATCAGTACGTGTTTCTAACATCAGGGTTTAAATTCCAAATTTCTTTATATGATTAAATCTAGCATCGATTAAAGCATACATAGTAGAAATGCCAAGGATTAAACTGAGAGCGTAAACAATAAGAAATTCAAAGGCCGTCATGTGACATCAGGCGGGTTATTCCTTACCATAATCAAATTTCTTGTACTGTAAGTACTTTTAGTTAGGCCTTTAGTCGGCCAAAACTCTCCTGCTCCGGGTGTGATGTAAGACCCTCTACAAGGTCAATTTTCCCTAATTTGTTACATCTTAAACATCAATGACGTTGTCAGTCAGATAAAATATGTGACACACTTTGTTCAAATACTTCCATAGGAGTCTATTTGAAATCCACTTTAGTCAAGTTGTTGGACTAGAGTAGTTTAGCTCCGGGATCATTCCCAATTCTCTTTCAAAGGTTGGATCATGTTATTCACCAACCAATGGAACCCGGTTTGAACGACAAACGTCATGAGACCATTCTACGAACTTACTTCTACCTCGTAATAGGACTGTATCATAGGGATGTAGGTCAAACTTTCGAGAACATACTTCTACTCTATAGGTGAACGGTCGAAATACATCTAGGTTCAATGATAGCCCTGACTAGGAACTCTAGTTCATTAAGTAGGATTACTAAGAATGCTATTTGTTATGATTTCCTCACTAATACATTCCCCAGTTATATATAACGGATACCTGCTAGACAATAGAATGTGAGAATTCTGACTTAGTTTCTTTTCCTCGTTGGGATGTGAAACTGAAGCAGAATCACACATTTTACTATCCGCCCAGTATTGGTTATATCATAATGTGTATAAGCTAAGTTTTCATGTATAATAACTCATCTCTTAGTCAGAATCAAAATAATGTAGAGCCGACCTTAGTCACTCACAAACTCCTTGCCTGATTTCAAATTTCGGGACGAAATTCCATCTAATGGGGGGATGATGTGACAACCATCAAACTCTGGTCAATCCAAAGTCAAATAAAGTCAACAAGTCAAACCGGTCAACTCAACTAACCCCTGTGTACTAGGGTTTACGTTGTGTAATTACTAAACAACTCTGTGTTCTAATGAGAGATCATAAATCGAAAAGTGCGTACATCTAGATCTCCTTAACCCAAATCTATAGTAAGTGACAAGCCAAACCGATAAAATAATGTTGCATACTCATCGGGAGTGTGTAAGATCCTTAAACAAGGCTTAACGGGGTTTACGGACCCTGCTTTGCGAAGCCAGACACTCAAAAAGGTCACAAATGAAACCTCTTTCAATCGTTTTCACTCCATCTCTTCTTATCGGAAATCTCTCCCAAATCCCTCTAAATATGTGGAATCTCTCCCAAATCCCTCTTAGTATGTGAAATCTCTCCCAGATCTCTCTTTGTATGAGAAATCTCTCCAAGAATGTCAAATCTCTCCCAAATCTCTCTAAGAATGTGAAATCTCTCCCAAATATCTCTTTGTATGTGAAATCTCTTTAGGAATGTCAAATCTCTCTCAAATCTCTCTAAGTATGTGAAATCTCTCCCAAATCTCTCTTTGTATGAGAAACCTCTCCAAGAATGTCAAATCTCTCCCAAATCTCTCTAAGCATGTGAAATCTCTCCCAAATCTCTCTTTGTATGAGAAATCTCTCCAAGAATGTCAAATCTCTCCTAAATCTCTCTAAGAATGTGAAATCTCTTCCAAATATCTCTTTGCATGTGAAATCTCTCCAAGTATGTCAAATCTCTCCCAAATCTCTCTAAGTATGTGGAATCTCTCTCAAATCTCTCTCAAAATCTCTCTCAACTTTCTATAATCACTCGGGGCATCCCGACCCTCGAATTTGGCGAAAACAGCCCAAAAACGGAAGTCTACGCGAAAAACTGACTTAAGGAGCCGAAACCCCTCTTAGGACCCGAAAGTCCTCTTAGGACCCGAAAGCCCTCTTAGGAACCGAACCCTTCTGAGCCGAAGGCTGCTGAACCGAACCCGAGAGGTCCTCTGGGGCCCGAACCTCGCATGCCTCACCCGAACCCGAACCTTCGGTCCATTTCGGGTCAAGTTTCCCTCGGCTAGTTCGCTTCTGACTTGCTTCGGACCGAGCCTTCGGACTAACCCCTCGCCCTTCGCTTCTCACCTCTGGTTCGCACCTTCCGCTTCCGACTCGGCACCAGCAAGGACCGAACCTCGGCCTAGGGAC
The DNA here is from genome assembly GCF_051521515.1 of Lactuca serriola. Taxonomy (NCBI): domain Eukaryota; kingdom Viridiplantae; phylum Streptophyta; class Magnoliopsida; order Asterales; family Asteraceae; genus Lactuca; species Lactuca serriola. The sequence goes on along the minus strand of NC_136410.1, from coordinate 62,650,595 downwards.
CGAACCTCGGCCTAGGACCGAGAGGCCTCGCTGGGAATGCCTTTTCTCCAGGTTTTCGACTAAATTTGCGTTTTAACCCCGTTTTTAATTGTTTTAACACGACATTTTCACCCAAAACTTTATTTTAACATATAAGGACCCTTAATTATTAATTAATCATGTTTTAAAGATAAAACTTTATCCAAAGGAGTGGGTGAAGTACAAAGGAGGAGTGTTGACTTTCCTTTATTCTATGACACAAGCAACCACTCCCATACCCACTCCATGTCACTATTCACCATCAGCCCATCCCTAGTCACTTCATAGGTCCGTTCTCATCATTTTCAACCATTCCCACATTCTTAGGGCTGGAACATCCACCCTCTCTCCTCACACTTCATTCATTCTCTCATTTTTCCCACACTCCAAACTCTCTCATCTTTCTCTCTCAATTTCAAGAACTTCAAGGCATACTCCAAGACTTTTCTCCTTCATTTAGTAAGTATCATCATCTTTCTTATGATTATTACACATCCTCCTACTCAAGATCATAGATTGCTTACACAAACATCATCACCTTCTTGTTAGATCTTCGAATCTTCAAGTGATTCTTCAAGTGTTCTTGAGTTGAACACTTCTCTTCTTCAACACTTATCTTCTAAAATCACTCAAGGTGAGTTCATACCCCTACATTTTCATGTTTTCTCAAGTTTTTAGGGGGGGGGGGGGGGGGATACAAGTTAAAACACCAAGAACATAACTACACTTTTCTAACAGCCTTCATCAGAAAAGTTCAACTCCATTCACGGACTGTTTTGGACAACTTAAACATTTTAGTTTTCAAAACTGTTTTAGGTGCAAGTAGTTCCACTTCTTAGCTTTAAAATGACTACTTGCACATCTCCACATGATTTTTGTACAATTTATGGTGATTTTTACAAAACAGCCTGTCTTTTCAAACACAAATCCGGACCAGTCTGTGAATATGAGTATTTTAATATAAGTTAAAGGCTTCCAAAAATCATGATAAAAATTATGAGTAAACTAGACTCATTTTAGGAACTCTCAGAATTTACAGATCTAGTTTTTGACTCCGTATGATTTTTCTATGAATTTTCTAAAATAGAATAGAAATGGCAATACTAGAAAAATGTCTTCTATTTCATATACACCTTGTAACATGTTGAGCAAGGTGTGCACCTGCGTGTGATGATGTGTTATTACCATATATGTCATCTTGTCTTATTATATAGACATTCATCAGAAAATAAATGGATTCTTACCTCCATAAGTATGGTAAATATATCAATGATATTACAAGGCTATATCCGTTAAAATACAAACATTGGTAAACAATGACAAGTAAGGCTTATGCTCACTACCCACACAAATACTTAATAAACTATAATAGGTATAGTTTAGGGTTATTTTACATAACAAACACATTATTAAAGGTGTCACACATACAAAAGAGTATTACCACTATGAATAATTATGATAAACTATAATAAGTATAGTTAAGCCATTATACCCCCACAAACGAACATGCAAGTTATAATCGATATAGTTATGGAATCTATATATTACAAACAAAGTGATAAACTATAACAGGTATAGTTTATGTTTCATCTACACTACGAACTTAATTACAAGAAAGGAATTCACCATCACCACCACTTTTGATAAGCTATAATATGCATAGTTCATGTTCACTACCACTATCACTATTTGATGGACTATGATATGTATAGGTTATATTCACCATCTCAACCACTTTTAGTAAACTATAATATGCATAGTACATGTTCACTAGTCACTATCACTATCCGATGAGCTATGATATGTATAGTTTATGTTCACGGTCACTAATACTATTTCGTACACTACACTAGGATTGGTTCCGGTTTTTGGGTTAAGTCCACATTCACTTTCGCATTGTTAGTTTTCGGCTATAATTTCTAAGTGTATATGCTAGAGTTATATAGAATCTAGTCGTGATTGGCTTAGAATTGGTGGTTCCGCCTTATTTCCTGTTCCTCGTTTGGTTGTGGGCCTAGGGCAGACCCATTACATTCGACGTTTTATCTAACTTTAATTTTATATAACTTATATACACAAGGAAATCATAGAAGGAATCTATAGGGAATTCTAGGATGCAATATTTCATAACATAGAAACTTACATTTCACATTTTGAGGAAAAGTATCGGGTTTTCATATGAATGGGTACATTCCAAAGTACCGGGTTCACATAGAATAGTTATTTCGGTATTAAAACTATATTTCATCTAGAATTGTTAAACTTCAACCATGATCGCTGAGCGTATGTGCTTGAGTCATATAAGAATTTAGTCTTGATTGGCTTAGAATTGGTGGGGCCCGCCTCATCCCCTGTTCCTCGTTGGGTTGTGGACCTAGGGCAGACCCACTATATTCAACGTTTTATCTAACTTAAATCTTACATAACTTATATACGTTGGACGATTATAGGGGAAATCTATTGGTCATTCTTGTTTTCATTAACGCATCATATAGAAATATTCTGTTCATACTTAACTAAGAAAATATTGGATTTTCTGGAAATCAAACCCTATCGATTTTACAAGGAAAACGGTTTCTACTTCAAACAAAACTCTTATGAACTCACCAACTTAATTGTTGACACTTTTTTTTTTCAAAACTACTTGTATTCTCAGGAAATCAGTGAAACAGGAAAACTTCAGCGCTTTGAGGATGGGACGTTAAACCGTCAACAATTTATTTTTGTCATCATAATGTAATTGATTTTGAAACATGTAAACATATACTTTGGTGTAACTTTTTCAATTATATTTATGATGGTTGTATTTACTTTGAGCACTATTATACACGTTGTTGTGATACTGTACATGAAGTCCTCCACCCCCGGATGTTTCCGCCATCCTTGGTTTGGGGGTGTGACATGATAACGCTCACAAACTCGAGGAAGCAAGCTTAGATCAACCAACATTCAACTATCTTAGACTCCCACTAGTAACCTACCTTTGGAAGTAGCGATAGTACTCACAAACTCAAGGAAGTGAGTTTAGGATAATCAAATCAACTAAAATATCCACACACGTTTTATAACAATAAGACCTATAGACTCACCAACATTATGTTGACCTCTCAAACCACATGTATTCTCAGGAGAATAAACCCGCCAAAATGAGTAGATAACCCCGGTGATGTAACTCAAAACTTATGTGCTTTGCTTTTGTACATTGCTTTTGTAACCTAGCTATACCTCGAACAATTATGTAATATCTTTTATTTAAAGAATAAATATCTATGATGTCTTATGCAAGTTTTCCGAGAGCATGGCAAGCGATGGATCGTAGAGGGAAGTTTCCTCATTAGAGGAGGAGAGTATAGTACTTAATGACTCAGTCGATACCTTAGAGGTTGGTGATGACTCGGAGCCCAATTATACTTCAAATGATCGCCTGTCAGATGCAACCATTTCATCTGACTACATATCGGCTGGGCTAGAGCTTCTCAGTTTCAAGTACGATCCAGACGAGGATGAGGAGAACACTGCCACCTCACCATAGACCTCACCACCCCGCCCCACTCCTTCCTATGGATATTAAAGGACACCCACGGGTACTCGGGTGAAGCAAACCCTGAGGAAGGTGGCTTATACCCCCTCATAAAAGAGGGCGGCGTCCTCACCAACATCAAAGAAAACTAGTGGAGAGTCCATTTGGATGCCCCATATATGATCCTGGGTGCAGGATGAGGCTATTGGCTCACGGTTCAAGATGTGGGAGTCATCCATTACACTTCTGCTTAAACTGACTATACCTATGGATCAGGCCATATCTCTTCTGTTGCCCCGTTCCGCCCATCACTCAAACCGTATTGGAGCGATGGACACTGAGATCTTCTTAATGAGTATGTCCTTGATGCATCTCACTGATAGGGTGCATTACCTGGAGGAGGAGAGAGACATGATGTAGATGAGGACCTTACTCATGCAAGATCAACTGCAGAAGGCAAACGAGGAGACCTAGTTTCACCACTAGGTGCTAGAGGAAGTGATTAGCCACACTGATCGATTGGAGCTCTAGGTGGAGAGAGTGGAGTCTTGAGAGTATCTTTTTAGTGTTTGGCTAGAGTTTTTATATAGATAGTTAGTCCAACTAACGACACTTCTTATTGTGTATTGTGGTTTTTAGTTTCTATTATTTTGGCCCTAACATGGTAGCTAGGAGGGATATAAATACTTTTCTTTTAGGTTAATTAGGGTAGTGGGAAAAGCTTTCACACGCATGTTTGGTAATCATATGGCTTTTCCTACCTTAACTACACCCAGTTTTGGTAACTTCGAAATGATATATATATATATATATATATATATATATATATATATATATATATATATATATATATATATATGTGTGTGTGTGTGTGTGTGTGTGTGTCTGTGTGTGTATATATATATATATATACACACACACACACACACACACACACACACACACACATATATATATATATATATATATATATATATATATATATATATATAAACCTAGTTGCATGAAATCAGTGTTGTTATTGTTGTTCCCATTAACCTTAACTCTAACACATAACAACCTAACCATAGGAGCACAAACTTGCTAATTCCGACAAATTAACTTACATTTCTACACTAACTTTAGGAATCTTGAAATGGAACGCTCGAGAATTATCAAATCTAATCAAGGTCTTCAAGTTGATTTGGATGCTCATTCCGCACAAATTAACCGACCTCTAGACCATGCACCCGTTGAGGTAATGGTCAAACGAAGAATAGCTGAGGCACTAGCCGCCCATGGAAATCACATAAACTCTGGAACAAGAGGATAAGGTTCCCAAGGAAAGGATAAAGGTGCACCAAGAACATACACCTACAAGGATTTCATGAATTTCAAACCCAAGACGTTCTTTTGGAACGAGGGAGGTTTAGGACTTACCAGATGGATTGAGAAGACCGAGTCTATCTTCGAGATTAGCTCTTGTGTTGAGGAGAGCAAGGTCAAGTTTTTCGTCTGCACATTCGATGACACGGCTATGTCTTGGTGCAACGACCACGTCAATACTCTAGGTCTCGCCAATATCAATGCTCTGTCTTGGGAGCAATTGAAGCAAATGCTCATCGTGGAGTACTTTCCTCAGGAGGAGTTGCAACAATTAGAGCAGGAACTGTGGAACTTGACCATGAACGACGCCGACATCTCATCCTACACCAATATGTTTAACGAACTCACTGCCCCTTGCCCAAAGTTTGTGACCCTGAGTACAAGAAAGTGGAAAGGTAAATTTAGGGATTGGTTCAACCCATCCAAGGGTTTGTCACGGCCTCTCGATTGTTGACATATGATTGTGCCAAAAGGTTGGCTCATCTTAACCAAACAAGAAATAAGACGAGACATGTTAGTCTAGAAGACTGACATCCCTTGGTAGAAGGAGAGCAAGCGCAGATCTGGTAACGGATTCAAGGTACCTCCAAGAAATCTCCTAGAAAGAGACAGGAGACTATTAGGGCTTACGCTATCAGTCCAACCCCGATAGTGGTCACAACCCCCACATCTCAAGGACAGTATGCGAGAAAGCCCCCGAAGTGCCAATTGTGTCACTTCTACCACTCTAGCAACTGCATGCACTGTAACAGGTGCAATCGCAGAGGGCAAACCGAGAAATACTACCGCCAACCCGCGACTATTCCTACTGCCACAACCAACCAAGGTATGGCTGCTTTGCTAGATAATCGATCCTACTTTGAATGTGGGATAGTTGAGCACATCAAAAAGAAATGGCCAAGGCTAAGGAATGAGGGAGGAAACGCTAGAGGAAGAGCATTCGTGATTGGCACGAAGGACGTCATTCAAGACCCCACTATTGTGAGAGGCATATTTCATGTGAACAGTTTATACGCATCTATACTCTTTGATTCTGGTGCTGAAAGAAGTTTCATTACACCTAAGTTTAGAAAACTTGTAAACCATAAGTCTAGGAAATTAGATGAGCCTTATGTAGCAGAAATGGCCAACGGAGAATCCGGTAGTACTCAGGAAATACTAGAAAACTACCTTCTAACTCTCAATAACCACTCCTTTCACGTCAACCTCATGCATAAGACCATCGGTAGCTTCGATATCATAATCGGGATAGATTGGTTATCGTTGCACCGCGGAGAAATCTTTTTCTACGACAAGGTTGTTAGACTACCCTTACCCAATAGAGAATCTCTAATAATCTATAGAGATAAGACTAGCAAGGGTCTTAGAATCATCTCCTGCATGAAGGCGCATAAGTACCTTCCTAAGAAGTATCACATTTTCTTGCCCCATATCATAGATAAGAAGGGCAAGAAGAAGGAAATCAAGGATGTACCCCAAGTGTGTGATTTTCTCGACGTATTTCCGGAGTACTTGATCGGACTACCACCAATTTGTGAAGTTGAATTTTGAATTGACTTGGTCCTAGGGGAAGCTCCAATAGAAAAATCACCTTACCAATTAACCCCTTCGAAAATGCAAGAGTTATCCGGTCAACTCCAAGAACTTTTAGATAAAGATTTGGCTATCGACATTGTTCTTCACTCCTTGCCCTCATGCTACAATCAATTTAGGATGACCTACCACATGAACAAGGACGAGGTCACCCTAAGCAAACTCCAAGGTCTCCTAAGGACTGTTGAGAGCAACCTTAAGGACAAGTCTGTTGCACCATCTCCCAATTCATCTGCTGCTCCTGTTTTGGCTATTGGGCAGGCAAGGGGCAAGAAGAGGAAGGCTTCTTCAAAGAACCACCTCAAGGGAAAGTCCTAAGATGGTTCCTCTTCTAGTGGGACCAAGGTTGATCCTGCTTAGCCCAACCCTAACCCAAAAGAGTCAGAGTGTCATCATTGCCACAAAATAAGGCATTGGAAGAGAAGCTGCCCGGAATATCTACAAGCCATCAAGGATGGAAAGATCAAGCCATCTTTTGCAGGGACTAGGAAGAAATAGGGATGTGGAGCTTGGAAGAATAAATCTAATCATGGGGAACAGAAGATCGTCGCCTATTACCAAGATTGGAGTGTATTCTTTAGTGCTTAGTAATGGATTGAATTTAGATTTAAATAATTGTTGCTACTCGCCAGATATGGCAAGAAACATCATTTCTTTTCATGGTTTGTTTAAACAAGGATTTAGATATTCGTTTAATAATGAGAATGGTTTGATTTATGCTTATCTAAATAGTTTTTTATATTTTGAAGCAATGCCTTGTAATGGAATTTATGAAACTGTTATGGTTGTAGATAACCTAGGAAATGATGTGTTGTGTATGGATTCTTCCAATAGTATGGATAAGGCATCCTTGTGGCATTGTCGTCTTGGACATGTCAACAAGAAGCGCATAGCCAAACTCCAAAAGGATGGAGTGTTGGATTCATTTGACCTTAGGGAAGATGACACGTGCGAATCTTGCTTACTTGGAAGGATGACCAAGTCACCCTTCACTGGCACTTGTGAGAGAGGTGAGGGTTTATTGGATCTCATACATACCGATGTATGTGGGCCCTTTAGATCCACCACAAAGGATGGGAACCGCTTCTATGTGACTTTCACCGATGATTATAATCGATATGGGTATATCTACTTAATCAAACACAAGTCAGAAACGTTTGAACAGTTCCAAGAATTTGAACATGAAGTGGAGAATCAATTGGGCAGGAAAATCAAGATGCTTCGATCCGATCGAGGAGGAGAGTACCTAAGTCTTGAATTCCACGACTATCTCAAGGAATGCGGAATACTTTCACAATTGACGCCACCTAGGACACCACAGTTGAATGGTGTGGAAGAAAGGCGTAATCGAACCCTGTTAGACATGGTTCGTTCTATAATGAGTCATGCTTCACTACCTATCTCATTCTGGGGGTATGCCTTAGAGACTGCCGCCCATATCCTTAACCGATTCCCTACAAAGAAGGTTGCTAAAACTCCTCACGAGATGTGGACAGGGAAATCTCCCTCGTTGGCACATATCAAGGTTTGGGGTTGTGAGCTTTCCGTAAGACGAGACTCACGTCAAGCTCGAACCTCGTAGTGAGCGATGTATTTGATGGGTTTTAGCCGTAAGAACTTTCCTATGTGCGCATGCAAAACCCTAATGCTTCGATCTAGGCTTTCTAATTAAACATGCTTTGAATCCAAGACTTCTAATGACTAATTAGGTATAAGAACAATACAAAACCAGATCTAGAAGTTTACCTTTGAATCTCTTGTTTGATCTTGTTGTCTTGGAGCTCTAGAGTCACAATTGTCACTCCTCTCTAATGGCTTACAAACACCAACTAGCAAGGAGGATGATTTGAGAGAGAGAGGAGAGGGATGAAATTCGGCCAGGGTTTCTTCTCCTTAGAAGAGATGCCGACCCCCTTAGCTCTAGGGGTCTATTTATACTTATAGACTCCTTAAGGGTTTCACCTTAAACCCTAGTTGGATAATCTTTCCTTAAAGCAATCCAAATCCTTACCATAGATAAGCCTTGGACGATTTTGAGCTATCCTTAGCTCTAGAATTCGTCCATCCTCTATCCAATAAGGATATACAGTCTAAAGTGTAACTATCAAACAATTGACAGTTTATACCCTCTTATTTAATTAATCTCTTTAAGTCACCAAATTAATTCTAATTAATTCTATGACTTATATTAATCAAATAACAACATTATTATTCCTTATATTATTCTCATAATATATTAATAATATTTATTCTCTCATAATAATTCATCATATCAAGTTGCTATGGCGAAGGCAACCCAAAAGGACCATGCACAATCGGGTCAAATACTTGCCTAATATAGTTGCTGCCTTAGACACTATTCCAATAGTATTTTCATCGGCTACCCGTCGAAATCCTTTGGATATCTCTTCTATAGACTGAGTGACAATGTTGTCTTCATTGCGAGGATAGGGGTTTTCCGAGAGCGAGAACTCATAAGCCAAGGAGACAATGGGAGGCAAATCGATCTTGAAGAAATTCAAGAGTCGAGCGATGAAGGAACCTATAACGCTGGCACTCAACCCAAGGAGGAAACTCCGGTTGAACCAATTGATGAGTCCTTACCTCTTAGACGTTCCAAAAGAGTTAGAGTTCAACCCCAGTTTTATGGTTTTAATATTACTACCGAAGGGGATACGTATATTAGTGATGGTGCACTAATAAATCTAGATGAAACTTATAGTTATAAGGAAGCCATGGCAGGCCTAGAGTCAGTGAAATGGATAGAGGCGATGGACAACAAGATTCAGTCCATGTATGACAAACAAGTTTGGAATTTGGTTGACAATGTGCCCGGACGTAAGACGGTTGGGTGCAAATGGATCTTCAAGAAGAAGACCAACGTGGATGGGAAAGTGCACACTTATAAGGCACGACTAGTGGCGAAGGGCTTTACTCAAACTCCCGGAGTTGACTATGATGAGACCTTCTCACCAGTTGCTAAGATAAAATCTATTAGAGTGATGCTAGCCATTGCTGCATTTCATGATTATGAGATATGGCAGATGGATGTCAAGACCGCTTTCCTTAATGGGAAGTCGGATGAGGATGTTTACATGGCTCAGCCAGAGGGTTTCATTGATCCGAAGCATCCTAATAGAGTGTGCAAGCTTGAGAAGTCCATTTATAGACTTAAGCAAGCGTCTCGCAGATGGAATCTTTGCTTCGATGAGAAAGTCAAAGAGTTTGGATTTGTACGAAGTGAAGATGAATCATGTGTATATGTCAAGGCCAGTAGGAGTATAGTTAGCTTCCTCGTTTTTTATGTCGATGACATACTGCTCATAGGAAACGACGTCCCGACTTTGCAGGAGGTTAAGTCCTGGCTCAGGAAGTGCTTCGCTATGAAGGATCTCGGAGAGGCTTCTTACATTTTGGGAATAAGGATATTGAGAGAAAGAAGTAAGAGACTAATAGGACTTAGTCAGAATACTTATTTGGATAAGGTACAAAAACGTTTTAGTATGGAAAACTCAAAGAAGGGAGAACTACCGATACAAAGTAATGCCAAGTTGAGTAAGACTCAAAGTCCGAGTACCGAAGCCGAGATAGCTGAGATGAGCTGAGTACCCTACACTTCCGCAGTTGGCTCAATCATGTACGCTATGACTTGTACTCGCCCTGATGTGGCCTTTTCTTTGAGCATGGTCAGTAGATATCAAGGGAATCCAGGCAAATCTCATTAGATTGCGGTCAAGAATATACTTAATTACCTTTGGAGGACCAAATAATGGTTCTTAGTCCTCGGAGGGAGTGATGACTTAAAGGTGCGAGGGTATAGTGACGCCAGCTTCCAGACCGACAGGGACAACTACCGTTCACAGTCGGGCTGGGTCTTTACCCTGAATGGAGGAGCAGTGACTTGGAAAAGTTCCAAACAAGAAACGGTAGCTGATTCAACATGCGAATCAGAGTACATTGCAGCGAGCAAAGCGTCAAAGGAGGCGATGTGGTTGAAGAACTTCATTGGTGACCTCGGAGTTGTGTCTGCTATAAAAGAGCCTTTGGAAATTTTCTATGATAATGAGGGAGTGGTTGCCTTGACCAAGGAACCGAGGGATCATGGTAGATCTCGGCATATCGACAGAAAATATCACTTTATTAGACATCGAGTAGAAGAAGGACACCTCGTAGTGAAGAGGGTATCGTCAGAGGATAACCCAGCAGATCCGCTTACGAAGGGACTGAGTAGGGTTAAGCATTTGCCGCACGCTAGGAGCATTGGGCCGAAAGACGATATTAGTTTAGATTAGATAGTGTTGAAACATGTAATAGATAAATGTAATTGACATTTGATGATTAAATAAAGGAGTATTATTTATAAGTAAAGATACTGTCTTATGTTAATTGTTTAACTATTGTTTCAATTTGCATGTTTTGACTTCCTGAATAATTAAATTATTAAGAATAATTGAATTATTCGAATGGTCCATAATTGTTCATATGTTGGAAGTAGATATGAATGAAGATCGTCATGAATTGGTGTGTAGATTGTCTAAAAGGGTATTAGACATAGAAAAGGTTTGCTACAACGTTCATGAGTGCTTATGAACAAGTTTTGAGCATTGGAATAAACCCGCACTTGCTGGAATCACTTTATGTAATGTGACACAAGTGATCGCAAGACGATAATATCATATGGTCTTAAAACCAAGATATATGGTTTATTGTTTATTAATTGGTTGTGCATTGACAATGCGAAACCGCATCAGTAAATTGATGTCATAAAACACATTGTTGTGTATAGTTGATTAGTGAATAGTAAATGCATATAAGTCGAAGTTTATATGTTACTTTTATCCTAAGAGTATAAAAGCAATATCATGGCCGCTCGATGATTTGATTTGACTTATGTGTCGGGCCCGGTCAGGACTGAATTGATGTGTTCAATTAAGTTCTATGTAAAATGAATCTGAGATCGAGAAACCAAAATGTTGGACAATAAGTTCCATAAGATTGTCCGCATAATATCTAAACAGAGGACTGTATGATCCCTTATCTAAAGGACAAGAGATTGATAAGATCAGAGTTGACAGCGTCTTTGAGAGCTGCGATTGCTAATCGGTTTGTGTTTACATATATAGTTACTAGACTTATCCAAGTGGGAGACTGTTGGATTAGTGTCTAAGGCTGTAACTATATTTGGTAAGTACTTGACCCGGTTATGCATGGTCCTTTTGGGTTACCTTCACCATAGCAACTTGACAGGATGATTGTTAAGAGAGAAGAGATATTATTGTTTATATATTATGAGAATAATATATTAAAGGAATAATATTGTTATTTGATTAATATAAGTCATATATTAATTAAGAATTAGTTTGGTGACTTAAAGAGGTTAATTGAATAAAGGGGCATAAACTGTCAAATGTGTGATACTTGTGTTTTGGGCTATGTATCCTTATGGATAAGAGGATGGACGAAATTTAGGGTTTGGGAACCTTAAATTCATCCAAGCCTAAAATCTAGAAGGATCTTGGATTGCTTAGGGCCTAAATTATTCAATTAGGGTTAAAGGTGAAACCCTAGTATCCCATAGTATAAATAGACCCCTATGGTGAGGGAAATCGGCACTCATGCAAGGCAAGAAACCCTAGGTCCGATTTCTCAGCCTCCTCTCTTTCTCTCTCAAATCATCTTCTTGCTAGTTGGCGTTTGTAAGCCATTAGAGGAGTGACAATTGTGACTCTAAGCTCCAAGAAGAAGTATTAAGCAAGTAATCCAAGGTATTGTTCTAGATCCAATTTCATATGATTAGAATCACTTGTTTACATTAGATCTAGTATTGTAAGTCTTGGATTCAATGCATGTTCAATTAGAGAAACCTAGATCCAAGCAATTAGGGTTTGCATGTGCACATAGGAAAGTTCTTGTTGCTCAAACCCGTCAATCACCTTGGGTACTTTGGTTTAGACTGGATTTCATCTCAAAATACTAGTTAACTACTAAGTGTAATGGATATTTATTTATTATTCACCGATTCCTAATATAACTAGCATCATGATCAGACTACTAATCCTAATGAATCTAAAGACTCTTAATTTCATCGTCATGCCTTTAATTATCCATAAATTCATTGTTGAGTCATATTATGCAAGATTAGATCTTTATTAATCCTAATGATCATAGGAATTAAATCATACATAGAATGATCATCTACTCATGCATACACATTAAAGTTCATCACTTCATTTCGTAACCCAAGGTTTCGGTCCAAATCTAATAAAAAATTCCAACAATCATGGACATCTCTGATTCAAATTAACATAGTCAAAATAATCATCTAAACTCTATTAATTTAGCAACAGGGAATAAAGTAACAATACTTAATACATATGGATCTTGAAATCAAACTTGACAAAATAAATTAAATAAGAATAAACAAACCAAGTAGCAATTAATCCATAATCTCCAGAATTCATCAAATCATGAACACAAAGAAAAGGGTTTTAACACCCAAATCAGAAAGTAAACATATATGGAATCACAATGGAATGCTAATCATGATCAGAACAACGAACCAAATGATTTCTGGCATGAATCCACTCTCTAATCCTCCAGATCTTCACTCCATATCAGCTTAACGGTCGTCCATCCGCCTTCTAGACCCTCAAAACGGCTCTTTTGGGGTTTATAATCTTAGGGAATGAATTAGGGTTGAAGATATATCATTATGGGAAATTTTTAGCTATATGCCTATATTTATAACTTGTAATCGGTCACCACGTCGTGGTTGACCTCCACCACGTCATGGTCCTCGTCAAAATCTGGTATTCTCCAAGTCATCTCAACGATCGTGAAGATTCCATTTACCACATCGTGGTCGGATCACCACGTCGTGGGGATTGGGAATCGACATTTTTCTCAAAACACAAAAGTCGTCCGAAATTGTGTCTATCTTTTAGAACATTTTGAATCCCGTCAATCGGAGTTATGAGTTATGAGATACGGCCGAAACACTGATGAGCGGTCAATCTGTCCAACAACATCATTTTTGCATCTTTTTAGCTCCTTTCTCCTCCTTTTGCATTCCAAGTCCCCTTTTAACTATATTTGAACATTTCAAAGCATATTAAGTATCTTTTAGTTCTGAATAACCTAATGCATAGTATAAAATAGAACAAAACGTCATAAATATATGCACCAAATACACGTTATCAATCAAAGCGAGAGGAGCATACAAACCTTAGAAGATATGCTCAAAGGATGTGTGATAGACTTTGGAGATACACGGGATATTCACATACTGTTGATTGAATTTTCCTATAGCAATAGTTATCACACCAGCATAAAGTTTGCACCATTTGAATCACTTTATGGGAGAAAGTGTCGTTCACCGTTGTGTTGGGTAGAATTCGGTGACACCCAACTAGCAAAGAAACACACAGGGAACACATTGCTAACCAAACCTGAGATTATTCACGAGACAAACAAGAAGATCATGAAAATTAAGGAACAGTTGAGAACGACTCAATATCGTCAGAAGAAATACGTCGACATTCGACTAAAACCACTTGAATTTCAAGTTAAGGATAAAGTCATGCTAAGGGTATCTCCTTGGAAGTGAGTTATAAGATTTGGCAAGAGAGGCAAACTTAATCCAAGATACATAAGAAGACACACTAGTTGTACCTCTCGATGAGATCCAGATCGACACGAAACTCAATTTCATTGAAGTGCCAGTGACGATCATGGATCGCAAAGTCAAGAGGCTTAAGCATAGCCGCATTCCTATATTCATGGTACGATGGAACTCTACGAGAGGACTATAGTATACGTAGGAACGTGAAGATCAAATGAGGAGCAAGTATCCCTATTTATTTGAGAACGCCCCAAATGCACGCTAAATTTTGGGACAAAATTTTCTCTTAACGGGTGGAGGATGTGACAAACTAGAGAATACGTCACCAACCGCCATTAACACTTAACGATATGACATGACAATGTAATAAGGACAACCTTGTAATCACCTGATATATTTTAATATATTTGAAATTTGTGTCCTTAATTACGTCAACATTAGGCTACAAAATAAGTGTGCAAAAAGTCATGTCACTTTGAGAGCATGTTAGAATATTTAAACTCCTTAAGCTACCACGGTTCCAGAAATATTAATTTCGGAAGAATCCGACACCATATGAACGAGATATGGCAATTATTGTAAAAGAATAGGTACCATAATTAAAAAGTTACAACGACAAAAACTACATGGACATTTGTTGACTTTTCGGGAAAGTCATCAACTAGACAATCGCACTACTACTTAACATAGGAATTATGAGGCAAGGAATGCCTAAAATTAACATAACATGTGAGAGTTATGATTTTTATAAGATTAAAATGGTAATAAAAACACATCGAAAATTGAAACTCAAAATTAGACAAAATGACCAAAAGGAAAGTCGTAGAGAAAGGCGATACCTACACAAATATATAAGAGTCTTAGAAAACGGAGTTCGTATGCGAGAGTTACAAAATTTCACATTTGAATTTTTAAAGTCACGTGCCCTCGCACGCACTGACACCCGATTGTTTCGAGATAAGGGATGACGTGGCACAGTGACATGAGGACATGTGGCATAATCGTATAGCTCACATGCATTTAACCGACGTGTAACACTCGACATGCGCTCCAAAACCTGCTATAAATAGCAGTTCTCGACAGTCCATTTCATCACACCATTCTCGAATCTTTCTCTAAAGTTGTCTTGTGTGTTATCGCCCTGATCACCTCTCGAAGTGTCAACTTGTAGTTTCTACCCTACAACAACTTTTTCAAACTCACAGGTGAGTTCACGACCCCATTATCAACTCTTTTTAGGAGGGGTGAGACATGTCTAATATACAACTTTATGTAGTTATCATTAACTATAGGTAGATAATTATGCCCATAGCATTAGGATAATATTATTCCCGGTAGTTACCCTATCCAAACTCTTTAGATAATATTATGCCTAGTTGTAATGCTAAACCACTATGATAGATAAGATCATATCTAATTGTCACGATGGCCAGTTACCAGGAAACACTGAAACTCGATATTATAGCCATTCTTTGGGTAAGATTAGTACCAAGTGTTACTATGCCCAAATTCTCAGCTACACTACACACACACACACTATATATATATATATATATATATATATATATATATAATAAGTATACCATATAAAATACAATGCAGATAACAACATGACCGACCAGGGGAGGCCCCCACGACAGGAGTTAGTTGAGACATGATTCATCAACATGCTGATATATTTTCAGCTAACACCCGACCTATAAATGTTAATTCTTAAGTGAGCGAAAGAGATATGTATAGATCTATAAGGGATAGACACTCCCACCTGTGGTTGCTAGCTACAACTGGATGACAACTCGAAGCATGCATAATTTTCTAAGCACAGTGACGTCCGATGAAGCGTCGTCGTATTTTCGGAATCAACAATCATAGCTCGATTATAAGAACTCATTGTAACTTTGTCAAAACTAAAACTAGATATCATAAACTATTATTAGGAATTAATTCGACTAAGTAGTGATAATACACAAAAACTCGAGGAAGCGAATTTAGGTAAACCAACATTCAAATATCTTAGACTCCCAATAGGAACCTACCAATAGAAGTAGTGATGGTACTCACAAACTCAAGGAAGTGAGTTTAGGATAAACAAATCAACTAAAATACCCACACACATTTAATAACATTAAAACCTATAGACTCACCAAGATTATGTTGATCTCTCAAACCACATGTATTCTCAGGAGAATGAACCCGTTTAAAGGAGGAGATAACCTCGGTGATGCAACCCGAAACTTATGTGCTTTGCTTTTGTACATTGCTTTCGTAACCTAGCTATACCTCAAACAATTATGTAATATCTTTTATTTAATGAATAAATAGCTATGTTCTTTAGTATATCATGTGTATTATTCAATGCATATCTTGCCGTGAAATCCTAACATCCTAAAGTCGCACAGTCCAGCACTTCCGCCACTGGCCAAGGGTGTGACACACTGTGACACCTATTAACCTATTAGAATGTTAAGATCACAAAACACACTGGTCTTGAAATCATTCCGTCACTAGCTTGGAGACTCATGACCAACACCACATTCGACGATCATAAACTCGAACGTCTGAATGGTCCACTCACCCAAGATAAAACAACCTAACAAGCATCGCCCACGGGTCTCACCTAAGCTAACATAACTAAACGGGCCTCGCCAAAGGGTCTCACCCAAGCTAGTATAACCAAATGGGCACGACCCTTAATCAAGAGCTATACTAGTCTAATCATCACTACAACTTTTCACCCCACCTGCCTTAACATGGAGCGGCTAAAATAACAATAAGGAGTCCAACTCAATGTAAGCGAAGACTGCGATCCCCCCCACCCCCCACCCACAATCTTACAACCCTTACTAAAACGTCCAAAATCATCCCAATGAATACTATGGTCCTGGTCGTGATTTTGCAATACTTCTACAATAGCCATGGTCCCAACCCATGGTCTTGCCAACTATCCACATTACCGAGCCAAAATCAACATTAGTCGAAACCGCATCTTGCTAAACTCTAAACAGGCATTCGGGTCGTGTTTCAAGCCCTAAATCCTTCATCAGAAAAGAACGGGAAGAGAGGTTCTCACATAACCCTCAGTTTGAACATGGTCATGAACCCATAATGCGCCACTACCAATGCTTCATGCCCTCGTATGATGAATTCTCAGTATTTGCCTCCCTATTTACAATGACCAATGAACATTATCCCTTGAATAAACCTTGACTCGTACAACAACCATAAGTGTCTCTCCACTTGTCCTAGGATATGAAATTCCACATTGATTCACACTTGGAAATATTCCCATTAGTACCAACGATTCTCCCCCACTTGGATTCAGCTACACTCTGCCAACCTCATAACCATTGGATTTTCTGAGCCATACCACAACCTCTCAACCACCACCATCCTAAGCTCAGAATAACTAATATTCAATTACCAATAAGTCTAGCGTACACACACCCCAAACCAGATTAAACATTTCAATACCTTTGACGAAAGATTGTCAAATCCAAAGCACCTTCCCCTGATTCAACTCCAAATCCTTAAACAAACTCAACTGATGACAAAGAACGAGTAAACTCACTATTGTAAACGGATACATAGTCAATCCAATGACTCAATTGCTACTTGGAAAAACCCACACAAACATGCATCAACCACGCCCTTAAGTTCATAGCTCAACAACAGCTCTTACCCAGAAAGGACAACTGGCTATAAAAAGATCTTTGCATATAATCTTCTAATGCGAGGGCCATACGCACATCCCTGAAAGCATGAATCTAATAGTAACTCACCTTGCAGTTGCGTTCTGACTAATCCTTTATGTTGGAATAGTGTCTAAGGATGCAACTATATTAGACAAGTATTTGACCCGGTTGTGCATGGTCCTTTTGGGTTGCCTTCACCATAGCAACTTGATAGGATGATTTATTAAGAGAGAGTAAATATTATTAATATATTATGAGAATAATATAATGAATAATATATTTGTTATTTGATTAATATAAGTCATAGAATTAATTAGAATTAATTTGGTGACTTAAAGAGATTAATTAAATAAAGGGGTATAAACTGTCAATTGTTTGATAGTTAAGCTTTAGACTGTAAATCCATTGGGATATGCTTTGGACGAATTCTAAGAGCTTTAGGATAGCTAAAATCGTCCATATGGTTATCTATGGAATGGATTTGGATAGCCTTAAGAGAAGATTATCCAATTAGGGTTTAGGTTGTAACCCTTAAGGAGTCTACAAGTATAAATAGACCCCATGGCATAGGGAATTCGACACATCTCCTAAAGTAAGAGAACCCTGGCCGAATTCCTTCCCTCTCCTCTCTCCTAAATCATCTTCCTTGCTATTGGTGTTTGTAAGCCATTAGAGGAGTGACATTTGTGACTCTAGAAGCTCCAAGACCTCAAGATCAACAAGGAACTCAAAGGTATGATTCTAGATCTGTTTCAATGTTGTTATTTAACCTAATTAGTCATTAGAAGACTTGGATTCAAAGCATGTTTATTAGAAAGCCTAGATCCAAGCATTAGGGTTTTGCATGCGCACATAGGAAAGTTCTTATGGCTAAAACCCATCAGTGGTATCAGAGCCTGGTTTGGTTTTCTTTAAATTGTTGCTTGATTAACTGAAACAAACTTGCAAAATTCGATTTTTAGGTTTCTGAGTCATGGACTCGACGAGTTCCAAGGTGGACTCGGCGAGTAGGCCTGACTCGGCGAGTCCCCTTGTGCACTCGGCGAGTCCAGGCGTCAGGAATGGCCAGATTCGAGATTTTTTCATAATTATCTTATGGAAACTTACCTTAATCATAATAGATCAATCTAAATCCGATTTTTGATATATATGACTATTATCTTGATCTAGTTAAAGGTATTTATCAACTAATAAAATATTTAATTTCCTTATATGATAATTAATTAATTATTTTAATTATTTTGGTAATTATCTTTCAAAGAAATCTTGAATAAAATCAAATATAGATAATTAGGATATTAATTGTTAATTGGAATTATTTGTTATTTGATCCTCCATGTTTTAAATGTTTAAAACTTACCCTCAAGTTTTGAAATTTATATTTGTGATTAAAAGTTTTAATTTTAGACAACTTCAATTTCAAACCCTAGATTTTAAAAGTTTTAAAATACAACCCTACACTAATATGATATTACTAGAATAATATATATATATATATATATATATATATATATATATATATATGTATAACTAAATGCTAGTCTTACCGTTAGTAGGCCTCATTCACGAAGCCGATCTATAAGGTGGGTATAAGGTTGCGGCCTATAAAATGGCGCTTAATGGGTGTACACTCACACCCACCGCTTGCTTGATTGGTGGAGGGTCGTTAGCCGAACGGGTAGGATAGGGCAACCTCATCCTCTCATTAAAAGTATAATAAGAAATATAAAGTAACTACACATATTTTAAAAATTTCCCAATCCTAGTTACTTTAGGAAAAGTGAATTGATGCAATCCCATGAAATTACACTTTGCACCTTGCTAAGAAGTTAGTGGAGCGTGTGTGGTTTACCGGCACATCGAATAGGTGATCGTTACAATGAAGGCACCATGTGAATTTGCATGGTAATTCACACCCGCTTTGTGATCCTCGGCATCCCAGTCACAAACAAGAGGGGCATATCGAGATTTAAACATGCCATTGAATAGTTTCAATGAATCTCATCCGAACCTAGGAATTCTCAAAAACACTTAGGACTAATAGTTTAAGTTTTGTGATGGAGAATTAGTGAATCGTCATTCACTTACCTTCAATTTATTTGCATGTTAGATTACGGCATCCCTTTTCTAGTATGTAAATGTTATTGTTGGATCCTAGCCCTAATTTTTCTTATTGGGTGATAATTAGGGATTCTTATTCTAATCTATCTTTGTCCTTTTCTAATTGTAGATGTCGAACGCAAACAACGCTGCTGCTAGTTCTTTCACGTTGATGAGCCTTTGCCAAAAGGTCACCTTCGATGGAACGAACTTTAGCGAATGGATAAGATACATTCGCACCATTGCTCGCTATGAGGATAAGGAGTATGTCCTCGATGAGAAGCTCGAGAAAATCAACCCCGAAGTTGCTACTCCCGCCGAAATCACTGCTTTTGAAACTCATGAGCGAGATGCAACGAAGGTACATTGCATCATGATCGCTACCATGAACTCCGAATTCCAAAAGTCCTACGAGGACATGTACCCGTACGAGATGCACCAAGACTTATTGGAGAGATATCACCAAAACGCGAGACAAGAGCGTTATGAGATTTTCACCAACATGATTTCCGCTAAGATGGGTCATGGAGAATCTCTTACCGTGCACCTGCAAAAGATGCAAAGGTATGTCGACCGCCTTCGCAAGTTAAATATTGACTTCGGTGAAGACTTGGCGATCGACATGGTGCTTCACTCTTTGCCTCCGATGTATAATCAATTTAGGATGACCTACCACATGAACAAAGAAGAGGTCACCCTAAGCAAACTCCAAGGTCTCTTGAGGGTCGCTGAGAGCAACTTCAAGGACAAGTCTGTTGCACCTACTCCCAATCCGTCCGCTGCTCCTGTCTTGGCTATTGGTCAAGGGAAGGGAAAGAAGAGGAAAGCTTCATCGAAGAACTATCGCAAGGTGAAAGCCCGAGATGGTGCCTCTTCTAGTGGGACCAAAGTTGATCCCGCTAAGCCCTGCTCTAACCCGAAGGAGGCAGAGTGCCACCACTGCCACAAGATAGGACATTGGAAGAGAAGCTGCCCAGATTACCTGTAAGCAATCAAAGAGGGAAAGATCAAGCCATCTTTCGCAGGTATATACACAATCAAATCTAACGATTCTAATCATGCTATTTCTTGGGTTCTTGATACCGGTTGTGGTTATCACATTTGTTCTAATGTGCAGGGACTAAGAAGAAGTAGGGATGTGGAGCAAGGAAGGATCAATCTAATCATGGGGAACAGAAGATCGTCGCCTGTGACCAAGATTGGAGTGTATTCTTTAGTGCTTAGGAATAGTTTGGTTTTGGATTTGAACAATTGTTGCTATTCGCCATAAATGGCTAGAAACATCATTTCATTTCATGGTTTATATACACAAGGATTTAGATTTTCTTTTAATAATGAGAATGGTTCTATTTTGGCTTATCTAAATGGTGTCTTTTACTTTGAAGCTATACCATGTAATGGAATATATGAAACTGTTATGATTGTTGATAACTTAGGAAATGATGTTTTGAATATTGATTCTTCCACTAGTATGGATAAAGCATCCTTGAGGCATTGTCGTCTTGGACATGTCAACAAGAAACGCATAGCCCAACTCCAAAAGGATGGAGTGTTGGAGTCATTCGACCTTAGGGAAGATGACACATGCGAGTCTTGTTTGCTTGGAAAGATGACTAAGTCACCCTTCACGAGTACATGTGAAACGGGCGAGGGTCTATTGGACCTAATACATACCGATGTATGTGGACCGTTTAGATCAACCACGAAGGATGGGAACCGCTTCTATGTGACTTTTACCGATGACTGTAGTAGATATGGGTATATCTACTTAATCAAGCAAAAGTCAGACACCTTTGAAAAGTTCAAAGAGTTCAAGAATGAAGTGGAGAATCAATTGGGCAGGAAAATCAAGATGCTCCGATCCGATCGAGGAGGAGAGTACCTAAGTCTTGAATTCCACGATTATCTCAAGGAGTGTGGAATAGTTTCACAATTGACGCCTCCTAGGACACCGCAGTTAAATGGTGTGGCAGAAAGGCGTAATCGAACCTTATTGGATATGGTTCGCTCTATGATGAGTCGTGATTCACTACCAATCTCTTTTTGGGGGTATGCCTTAGAGACTACCGCCCATATCCTTAACCGAGTCCCTACTAAGAAGGTTGCCAAAACACCTCACGAGATGTGGACAGGGAAAGCTCCCTCGTTGGCACATATCAAGGTTTGGGGTTGTGAAGCTTTCGTAAGACGAGATACTCACGACAAGCTTGAACCTCGAAGTGAGCGATGTAATTTCATCGGCTACCCACAGACATCCTTTGGATATCTCTTCTATAGACCGAATGACAATGTTGTCTTCGTTGCGAGGAGAGGAGTTTTCCGAGAGCGAGAACTCATAAGCCAAGGAGACAGTGGGAGGCAAATCGAACTTGAAGAGATTCAAGAGTCGATAGATGAAGGAACCTCTACCGCTGGCATTCAACCCGAGGAGGAAACTCCGGTTGAACCGATTGACGAATCCTTACCTCTTAGACGTTCCGATAGAGTTAAAGTTCATCCCCAGTTTTATGGCTTTCATATTACTACCGAAGGGGACACGTATATTAGTGATGGTACACTAGTAAATCTTGATGAACCTAATAGCTATAAGGAAGCCATGGCAGGCCCAGAGTCTGCAAAGTGGAAAGAGGCAATGGATAGCGAGATCCAATCCATGTATGATAACCAAGTTTGGAATTTGGTTGATTACGTGCCCGGACGTAAGACCGTTGGGTGCAAATGGATCTTCAAGAAGAAGACCGACGTGGATGGGAACGTACACACATATAAAGCGCGATTGGTCGCGAAGGGCTTTACTCAAACTCCCGGAGTTGACTATGATGAGACCTTCTCACCAGTTGTGAAGATTAAATCTATTAGAGTGATGCTAGCAATTGCCGCATTTCATGATTATGAGATTTGGCAAATGGATGTCAAGACCGCTTTCCTTAACGGAAAGTTGGCTGAGGATGTTTACATAGCTCAGCCAGAGGGGTTTGTGGATCCGAAGCATCCGAATAGAGTGTGTAAGCTTGAGAAGTCCATTTATAGACTTAAGCAAGCGTCTCGCAGATGGAATCTTTGCTTCGATGAGAAAGTCAAAGAGTTTGGATTTGTACGAAGCAAAGACGAATCTTGTGTATATGTCAAAGCCAGTGGGAGTATAGTAAGCTTCCTCGTTCTATATGTCGATGACATATTACACATAGGAAACGACATCCCGACTCTGAAGGAGGTTAAGTCCTGGCTCGGGAAGTGCTTCGCTATGAAGGACCTCGGAGAGGCTTCTTACATTTTGGGAATAAGGATAGTAAGAGAAAGAAGT
This sequence comes from Lactuca serriola, assembly GCF_051521515.1. NCBI lineage: Eukaryota > Viridiplantae > Streptophyta > Magnoliopsida > Asterales > Asteraceae > Lactuca > Lactuca serriola. The sequence goes on along the minus strand of NC_136410.1, from coordinate 62,627,382 downwards.
AAGAGACTAATTGGACTTAGTCAGAATACTTACTTAGAGAAGGTACTAAAACGTTTTAGTATGGAAAACTCGAAGAAGGGAGAACTACCGATACAAAGTAATGCCAAATTGAGTAAGACTCAAAGTCCGAGTACCGAAACTGAGATAGCAGAAATGAGCCAAGTACCATACGCTTCCGCAGTTGGCTCAATCATGTACGCTATGACTTGTACTCGCCCTGATGTAGCCTTCGCTTTGAGCATGGTTAGCAGATATCAAGGGAATCCTGGCAAAGCACATTGGATTGCGGTGAAAAACATCCTTAAGTACCTTCGGAGGACGAAGGAATGGTTCTTAGTCCTCGGAGGGAGTGATGGCTTGAAGGTGCGAGGGTATAGTGACGCCAGTTTTCAGACCGACAGGGACAACTACCGTTCGCAGTCGGGCTGGGTCTTTACCCTAAATGGAGGAGCAGTGACATGGAAGAGTTCCAAGCAGGAAACCATAGCTGATTCAACGTGCGAATCAGAGTACATTGCAGCGAGCGAAGCGTCGAAGGAGGCAATATGGCTAAAGAACTTCATCGGTGATCTTGGAGTTGTACCTGCCATAAATGAGCCGATGGAGATTTTCTGTGATAACGAAGGCGCGGTTGCCTTGACCAAGGAACCGAGGGATCATGGTAGATCAAGACATATCGACAGAAAGTATCACTTCATTAGACATCGTGTAGAAGAAGGACAACTCGTAGTGAAGAGGATATCATCAGAAGATAACCCAGCAGATCCGCTTACGAAGGGACTGAGTAGGGTTAAGCACTTGCAGCATGCTAGGAGTATTGGGCTGAAGGATGATATTAGCATAGATTAGATAGTATTAGAAACGTGTAATAGATAAATGTAATTGACATTTGATGATTAAATAAAGGAGTTTTATTTATGAGTAATGTTACTATCTTATGTTAATTGTTTAGCTATTGTTTCACTTTGCATGTTTTGACTTCCAGAATAATTGAGTTTATTAGGAATAATCGAATTGTTCAAATGGTCCACAATCGTTCATATGTTGGGAGTAGATATGAATGAAGATTGTCATGAATTGGTGTGTAGAATGTCTAAATGGTGTTAGACATAGCAAAGGATTGCTGCAACGTTCATGAGTGCTTATGAACTAGTTTTGAGCATTGGAATAAACCCGCGTTTGCTGGAATCACCTTATGGAATACGATATAAAAGGTGATCGCAAGAAGATAATATCATATGGTCTTAAAACCTAGATATATGGTTTGTTATTTGTTAATTGATTGTACATTGATAATACGAAAATGCATCAGTAACTCGGTATTATAAAACGTATTGTTGTGTATAGTTGGTTAGTGAATAAGTAAATGCATATAAGTCGAAGTTTATCTGTAACTTTTATCTAAGAAGGTAAAAGCGATATCTCGGCCGCTCAATGATTTGATTTGACTTATGTGCCGGGCCCGGTCAGAACTGAATTGATGTGTTCGATTAAGTTCTATGTCAAATAAATCAGAGATCGAGAAACCTAAATGCTTGACTAACCATTCCATAGGATTGTCAGCATGATATCTAACAGAGGACTGTACGTTCCCTTATCTAAAGGACAAGATTGATTAGATCAGAGTTGACAGCGTCTTTGAGAGCTACGATTGCAAACCGAATTGTACTTGTGCATATAGTTACTAGACCTATCCAAGTGGGAGACTGTTGGAATAGTGTCTAAGGCCGCAACTATATTAGACAAGTATTTGACCCGGTTGTGCATGGTCCTTTTGGGTTGCCTTCACCATAGCAACTTGATAGGATGATTTATTAAGAGAGAGTAAATATTATTAATATATTATGAGAATAATATAATGAATAATATATTTGTTATTTGATTAATATAAGTCATAGAATTAATTAGAATTAATTTGGTGACTTAAAGAGATTAATTAAATAAAGGGGTATAAACTGTCAATTGTTTGATAGTTAAGCTTTAGACTGTAAATCCATTGGGATATGCTTTGGACGAATTCTAAGAGCTTTAGGATAGCTAAAATCGTCCATATGGTTATCTATGGAATGGATTTGGATAGCCTTAAGAGAAGATTATCCAATTAGGGTTTAGGTTGTAACCCTTAAGGAGTCTACAAGTATAAATAGACCCCATGGCATAGGGAATTCGACACATCTCCTAAAGTAAGAGAACCCTGGCCGAATTCCTTCCCTCTCCTCTCTCCTAAATCATCTTCCTTGCTATTGGTGTTTGTAAGCCATTAGAGGAGTGACATTTGTGACTCTAGAAGCTCCAAGACCTCAAGATCAACAAGGAACTCAAAGGTATGATTCTAGATCTGTTTCAATGTTGTTATTTAACCTAATTAGTCATTAGAAGACTTGGATTCAAAGCATGTTTATTAGAAAGCCTAGGTCCAAGCATTAGGGTTTTGCATGCGCACATAGGAAAGTTCTTATGGCTAAAACCCATCAGTGGTATCAGAGCCTGGTTTGGTTTTCTTTAAATTGTTGCTTGATTAACTGAAACAAACTTGCAAAATTCGATTTTTAGGTTTCTGAGTCATGGACTCGACGAGTTCCAAGGTGGACTCGGCGAGTAGGCCTGACTCGGCGAGTCCCCTTGTGCACTCGGCGAGTCCAGGCGTCAGGAATGGCCAGATTCGAGATTTTTTCATAATTATCTTATGGAAACTTACCTTAATCATAATAGATCAATCTAAATCCGATTTTTGATATATATGACTATTATCTTGATCTAGTTAAAGGTATTTATCAACTAATAAAATATTTAATTTCCTTATATGATAATTAATTAATTATTTTAATTATTTTGGTAATTATCTTTCAAAGAAATCTTGAATAAAATCAAATATAGATAATTAGGATATTAATTGTTAATTGGAATTATTTGTTATTTGATCCTCCATGTTTTAAATGTTTAAAACTTACCCTCAAGTTTTGAAATTTATATTTGTGATTAAAAGTTTTAATTTTAGACAACTTAAATTTCAAACCCTAGATTTTAAAAGTTTTAAAATACAACCCTATACTAATATGATATTACTAGAATAATATATATATATATATATATATATATATATATATATATATATGTATAACTAAATGCTAGTCTTACCGTTAGTAGGCCTCATTCACGAAGCCGATCTATAAGGTGGGTATAAGGTTGCGGCCTATAAAATGGCGCTTAATGGGTGTACACTCACACCCACCGCTTGCTTGATTGGTGGAGGGTCGTTAGCCGAACGGGTAGGATAGGGCAACCTCATCCTCTCATTAAAAGTATAATAAGAAATATAAAGTAACTACACATGTTTTAAAAATTTCCCAATCCTAGTTACTTTAGGAAAAGTGAATTGATGCAATCCCATGAAATTACACTTTGCACCTTGCTAAGAAGTTAGTGGAGCGTGTGTGGTTTACCGGCACATCGAATAGGTGATCGTTACAATGAAGGCACCATGTGAATTTGCATGGTAATTCACACCCGCTTTGTGATCCTCGGCATCCCAGTCACAAACAAGAGGGGCATATCGAGATTTAAACATGCCATTGAATAGTTTCAATGAATCTCATCCGAACCTAGGAATTCTCAAAAACACTTAGGACTAATAGTTTAAGTTTTGTGATGGAGAATTAGTGAATCGTCATTCACTTACCTTCAATTTATTTGCATGTTAGATTACGGCATCCCTTTTCTAGTATGTAAATGTTATTGTTGGATCCTAGCCCTAATTTTTCTTATTGGGTGATAATTAGGGATTCTTATTCTAATCTATCTTTGTCCTTTTCTAATTGTAGATGTCGAACGCAAACAACGCTGCTGCTAGTTCTTTCACGTTGATGAGCCTTTGCCAAAAGGTCACCTTCGATGGAACGAACTTTAGCGAATGGATAAGATACATTCGCACCATTGCTCGCTATGAGGATAAGGAGTATGTCCTCGATGAGAAGCTCGAGAAAATCAACCCCGAAGTTGCTACTCCCGCTGAAATCACTGCTTTTGAAACTCATGAGCGAGATGCAACGAAGGTACATTGCATCATGATCGCTACCATGAACTCCGAATTCCAAAAGTCCTACGAGGACATGTACCCGTACGAGATGCACCAAGACTTATTGGAGAGATATCACCAAAACGCGAGACAAGAGCGTTATGAGATTTTCACCAACATGATTTCCGCTAAGATGGGTCATGGAGAATCTCTTACCGTGCACCTGCAAAAGATGCAAAGGTATGTCGACCGCCTTCGCAAGTTAAATGTTGACTTCGGTGAAGACTTGGCGATCGACATGGTGCTTCACTCTTTGCCTCCGATGTATAATCAATTTAGGATGACCTACCACATGAACAAAGAAGAGGTCACCCTAAGCAAACTCCAAGGTCTCTTGAGGGTCGCTGAGAGCAACTTCAAGGACAAGTCTGTTGCACCTACTCCCAATCCGTCCGCTGCTCCTGTCTTGGCTATTGGTCAAGGGAAGGGAAAGAAGAGGAAAGCTTCATCGAAGAACTATCGCAAGGTGAAAGCCCGAGATGGTGCCTCTTCTAGTGGGACCAAAGTTGATCCCACTAAGCCCTGCTCTAACCCGAAGGAGGTAGAGTGCCACCACTGCCACAAGATAGGACATTGGAAGAGAAGCTGCCCAGATTACCTGCAAGCAATCAAAGAGGGAAAGATCAAGCCATCTTTCGCAGGTATATAAACAATCAAATCTAACGATTCTAATCATGCTATTTCTTGGGTTCTTGATACCGGTTGTGGTTATCACATTTGTTCTAATGTGCAGGGACTAAGAAGAAGTAGGGATGTGGAGCAAGGAAGGATCAATCTAATCATGGGGAACAGAAGATCGTCGCCTGTGACCAAGATTGGAGTGTATTCTTTAGTGCTTAGGAATAGTTTGGTTTTGGATTTGAACAATTGTTGCTATTCGCCAGAAATGGCTAGAAACATCATTTCATTTCATGGTTTATATAGACAAGGATTTAGATTTTCTTTTAATAATGAGAATGGTTCTATTTTGGCTTATCTAAATGGTGTCTTTTACTTTGAAGCTATACCATGTAATGGAATATATGAAACCGTTATGATTGTTGATAACTTACGAAATGATGTTTTGAATATTGATTCTTCCACTAGTATGGATAAAGCATCCTTGAGGAATTGTCGTCTTGGACATGTCAACAAGAAACGCATAGCCCAACTCCAAAAGGATGGAGTGTTGGAGTCATTCGACCTTAGGGAAGATGACACATGCGAGTCTTGTTTGCTTGGAAAGATGACTAAGTCACCCTTCACGAGTACATGTGAAACGGGCGAGGGTCTATTGGACCTAATACATACCGATGTATGTGGACCGTTTAGATCAACCACGAAGGATGGGAACCACTTCTATGTGACTTTTACCGATGACTGTAGTAGATATGGGTATATCTACTTAATCAAGCAAAAGTCAGACACCTTTGAAAAGTTCAAAGAGTTCAAGAATGAAGTGGAGAATCAATTAGGCAGGAAAATCAAGATGCTCCGATCCGATCGAGGAGGAGAGTACCTAAGTCTTGAATTCCACGATTATCTCAAGGAGTGTGGAATAGTTTCACAATTGACGCCTCCTAGGACACCGCAGTTAAATGGTGTGGCAGAAAGGCGTAATCGAACCTTATTGGATATGGTTCGCTCTATGATGAGTCGTGATTCACTACCAATCTCTTTTTGGGGGTATGCCTTAGAGACTACCGCCCATATCCTTAACCGAGTCCCTACTAAGAAGGTTGCCAAAACACCTCACGAGATGTGGACAGGGAAAGCTCCCTCGTTGGCACATATCAAGGTTTGGGGTTGTGAAGCTTTCGTAAGACGAGATACTCACGACAAGCTTGAACCTTGAAGTGAGCGATGTAATTTCATCGGCTACCCACAGACATCCTTTGGATATCTCTTCTATAGACCGAATGACAATGTTGTCTTCGTTGCGAGGAGAGGAGTTTTCCGAGAGCGAGAACTCATAAGCCAAGGAGACAGTGGGAGGCAAATCGAACTTGAAGAGATTCAAGAGTCGATAGATGAAGGAACCTCTACCGCTGGCATTCAACCCGAGGAGGAAACTCCGGTTGAACCGATTGACGAATCCTTACCTCTTAGACGTTCCGATAGAGTTAAAGTTCATCCCCATTTTTATGGCTTTCATATTACTACCGAAGGGGACACGTATATTAGTGATGGTACACTAGTAAATCTTGATGAACCTAATAGCTATAAGGAAGCCATGGCAGGCCCAGAGTCTGCAAAGTGGAAAGAGGCAATGGATAGCGAGATCCAATCCATGTATGATAACCAAGTTTGGAATTTGGTTGATTACGTGCCCGGACGTAAGACCGTTGGGTGCAAATGGATCTTCAAGAAGAAGACCGACGTGGATGGGAACGTACACACATATAAAGCGCGATTGGTCGCGAAGGGCTTTACTCAAACTCCCGGAGTTGACTATGATGAGACCTTCTCACCAGTTGTGAAGATTAAATCTATTAGAGTGATGCTAGCAATTGCCGCATTTCATGATTATGAGATTTGGCAAATGGATGTCAAGACCGCTTTCCTTAACGGAAAGTTGGCTGAGGATGTTTACATAGCTCAGCCAGAGGGGTTTGTGGATCCGAAGCATCCGAATAGAGTGTGTAAGCTTGAGAAGTCCATTTATAGACTTAAGCAAGCGTCTCGCAGATGGAATCTTTGCTTCGATGAGAAAGTCAAAGAGTTTGGATTTGTACGAAGCAAAGACGAATCTTGTGTATATGTCAAAGCCAGTGGGAGTATAGTAAGCTTCCTCGTTCTATATGTCGATGACATATTACACATAGGAAACGACATCCCGACTCTGAAGGAGGTTAAGTCCTGGCTCGGGAAGTGCTTCGCTATGAAGGACCTCGGAGAGGCTTCTTACATTTTGGGAATAAGGATAGTAAGAGAAAGAAGTAAGAGACTAATTGGACTTAGTCAGAATACTTACTTAGAGAAGGTACTAAAACGTTTTAGTATGGAAAACTCGAAGAAGGGAGAACTACCGATACAAAGTAATGCCAAATTGAGTAAGACTCAAAGTCCGAGTACCGAAGCTGAGATAGCAGAAATGAGCCAAGTACCATACGCTTCCGCAGTTGGCTCAATCATGTACGCTATGACTTGTACTCGCCCTGATGTAGCCTTCGCTTTGAGCATGGTTAGCAGATATCAATGGAATCCTGGCAAAGCACATTGGATTGCGGTGAAAAACATCCTTAAGTACCTTCGGAGGACGAAGGAATGGTTCTTAGTCCTCGGAGGGAGTGATGGCTTGAAGGTGCGAGGGTATAGTGACGCCAGTTTTCAGACCGACAGGGACAACTACCGTTCGCAGTCGGGCTGGGTCTTTACCCTAAATGGAGGAGCAGTGACATGGAAGAGTTCCAAGCAGGAAACCATAGCTGATTCAACGTGCGAATCAGAGTACATTGCAGCGAGCGAAGCGTCGAAGGAGGCAATATGGCTAAAGAACTTCATCGGTGATCTTGGAGTTGTACCTGCCATAAATGAGCCGATGGAGATTTTCTGTGATAACGAAGGCGCGGTTGCCTTGACCAAGGAACCGAGGGATCATGGTAGATCAAGACATATCGACAGAAAGTATCACTTCATTAGACATCGTGTAGAAGAAGGACAACTCGTAGTGAAGAGGATATCATCAGAAGATAACCCAGCAGATCCGCTTACGAAGGGACTGAGTAGGGTTAAGCACTTGCAGCATGCTAGGAGTATTGGGCTGAAGGATGATATTAGCATAGATTAGATAGTATTAGAAACGTGTAATAGATAAATGTAATTGACATTTGATGATTAAATAAAGGAGTTTTATTTATGAGTAATGTTACTATCTTATGTTAATTGTTTAGCTATTGTTTCACTTTGCATGTTTTGACTTCCAGAATAATTGAGTTTATTAGGAATAATCGAATTGTTCAAATGGTCCACAATCGTTCATATGTTGGGAGTAGATATGAATGAAGATTGTCATGAATTGGTGTGTAGAATGTCTAAATGGTGTTAGACATAGCAAAGGATTGCTGCAACGTTCATGAGTGCTTATGAACTAGTTTTGAGCATTGGAATAAACCCGCGTTTGCTGGAATCACCTTATGGAATACGATATAAAAGGTGATCGCAAGAAGATAATATCATATGGTCTTAAAACCTAGATATATGGTTTGTTATTTGTTAATTGATTGTACATTGATAATACGAAAATGCATCAGTAACTCGGTATTATAAAACGTATTGTTGTGTATAGTTGGTTAGTGAATAAGTAAATGCATATAAGTCGAAGTTTATCTGTAACTTTTATCTAAGAAGGTAAAAGCGATATCTCGGCCGCTCAATGATTTGATTTGACTTATGTGCCGGGCCCGGTCAGAACTGAATTGATGTGTTCGATTAAGTTCTATGTCAAATAAATCAGAGATCGAGAAACCTAAATGCTTGACTAACCATTCCATAGGATTGTCAGCATGATATCTAACAGAGGACTGTACGTTCCCTTATCTAAAGGACAAGATTGATTAGATCAGAGTTGACAGCGTCTTTGAGAGCTACGATTGCAAACCGAATTGTACTTGTGCATATAGTTACTAGACCTATCCAAGTGGGAGACTGTTGGAATAGTGTCTAAGGCCGCAACTATATTAGACAAGTATTTGACCCGGTTGTGCATGGTCCTTTTGGGTTGCCTTCACCATAGCAACTTGATAGGATGATTTATTAAGAGAGAGTAAATATTATTAATATATTATGAGAATAATATAATGAATAATATATTTGTTATTTGATTAATATAAGTCATAGAATTAATTAGAATTAATTTGGTGACTTAAAGAGATTAATTAAATAAAGGGGTATAAACTGTCAATTGTTTGATAGTTAAGCTTTAGACTGTAAATCCATTGGGATATGCTTTGGACGAATTCTAAGAGCTTTAGGATAGCTAAAATCGTCCATATGGTTATCTATGGAATGGATTTGGATAGCCTTAAGAGAAGATTATCCAATTAGGGTTTAGGTTGTAACCCTTAAGGAGTCTACAAGTATAAATAGACCCCATGGCATAGGGAATTCGACACATCTCCTAAAGTAAGAGAACCCTGGCCGAATTCCTTCCCTCTCCTCTCTCCTAAATCATCTTCCTTGCTATTGGTGTTTGTAAGCCATTAGAGGAGTGACATTTGTGACTCTAGAAGCTCCAAGACCTCAAGATCAACAAGGAACTCAAAGGTATGATTCTAGATCTGTTTCAATGTTGTTATTTAAACTAATTAGTCATTAGAAGACTTGGATTCAAAGCATGTTTATTAGAAAGCCTAGATCCAAGCATTAGGGTTTTGCATGCGCACATAGGAAAGTTCTTATGGCTAAAACCCATCACTTTATACCTCACAACCATGAAAGATATCAGCAATCTCGAATACTAAAAATTTAGTAAACATACATTGAAACTTCCTCAGACCCATTATGTTGAAACCATGAAAATCAATCCAGCCGCTGCTTCTCCAAGCAGAACACTCAGTTTAATCCCACCTAGAGCTCATGGTATCATTGGTCATCGCCTCCCGTGTCGACGCATACAACCAGCTCAACTAGATACCCTTCAAATATGATTCTCAGTATGCAAAATGGCTTATGACAAACCCTCAAATAAAAATAACCAAGCCATCATAGAGAAACTCTGATTCTTAGGTGGAGACTTTAATAAACCGAATGTAACGTCTCACACACATAATCACATGATTATAAGCATAAATAATAAGGGCACAAAAGAATTGAATGAAATACATACGTACGACAACATATGATAGAACTCAGGTCTCCTCAACCTACAATTGAAATGCTCGACTCCTCATTGTTGGAGCCTCCACTCTGCCATCGTGACCATTAGTAATCCTCAGAGTGGGTAGAGCAGGTGCCCTCACCGCTCCAATAGTCAACCTTAGACAACCAGCCTTCTTGTGGCTCACCTGGTTGCAGTGGAAACAAATATGACTCGAACCCTGAGGACATTTCCTGAAAAAAATTTCAGCCTAGCCACAACTAAAGCAACCCCTTCCTTTCTCACAAATCTCCCCTCATGAGTCCTCCCACATTTGGCACGATGACCATGTCCTTGACGGCCTCCTGATCACAAATAACAAGTATTGCGTCTCTATGCCTGGCCCACCAATAACTAAACTTTCTTCGGCCCATGCTTCATCTAAAACTACAACTCATTCTCCTGCTCTCGGACTCTAGCAATCATATCGTTCGAGGTCTTCCAGCTCGACAGGCTCACAAACTCTTGAATATCATCATGTAGCATGTCATGGAAACTCGTCTTCTTCATCTCCTCATCCATAACATATTGTGGAACCAACAAAGCTCTCTCCTTAAACTTAACGGTGATCTCCATGACAATCTTTGTCGTCTGGCGAAGGTTTTGAAACTCCCTCTCCAACTGTTGCACCTTAATGGCCGGTGCAAACTCTTCCATGAATCTCGCCACAAAATCTGCCTAAGACATGGCCGCCATGGCCTCAGCTCCCAAAGAGTGACCAACCTCCTCCCATCAATCGTGGGCTCCAACCCTCAGAAGGCAAGACTCAAATCACACCTTTAATCCCTCAGAGCATTCTCCATGTCAACAATCTGCGACCTACTAGCAATAGGGTCCTTCTTCCCAAATAACTCCGGGGATCCGCAAACCTTGAACTCCCAAAAAGAGAGAGTCAGTGCCCCGATTTAATCAGCCGCAATCTCTGAACGAAAAGCCCCAAGTCGCTCGTCGAGGAGCCCCATGATTCCCTCCTTGATGGTAACGAACATCACAGGATTCGAATCCAAAATACAGTGAGCGGTTATAGAAGTAACAAACTCGGGTATCCTCTCATCAATCGACTCAGCACCAGAGCCTGAACCTGAACCAGAACTTGAAGCAGAACCTCCTCCACGAGTGCTCATCGCCATACTGAAAAGTAACCAATAAAATGATCAAAACATACTTGAAGAACTCCTCATCACGCAGGCTTTTTAGAAACCTCATGACTTACCTTGATTCGAGTATAGATCTTGTGCTTTCAGTAACACAGGCCCAATACTACCTTTCACACCCATCCATAATTTCCTCAAGGATCATCCTGAATCCTTTAAGTCACCTTCTCATAATAATACTCCCAATACCCGCTAAATAGTGCACCACTCGCACTAAAACACTTCCTAGGCTCTCCTAGGATTCCCACCCCTACCATCAGCTGTTGAAAGACTCATACTAACGTCAACTAATTACTTCATAAATACAATTACATGCAATAAAACTTAAATAATCTTTCCACTAAAAGACTCATCCCTATAACGGTTGGACTCAAACAAGAGCTACACAATAGGGCCAAATTAAGGGCTCTAAAATTCTTTAACTTTTGCAACATGTAACTTAATGTATTCATCAAACCAAGGATTTGATACCACCTTGTACGTCCCAAAATAGTAGTAAAATTTTCATTTTTCAAACACCCAAAAGATACAACCAAATGTTCCAAAGCAATCACAATATAAATATTCTCGATATTAGAATGAAACCAAATAACAATGTAGAATAAAATCAAGGGGAGCTAGTGCAGTCTTATGAGGCTCTTCATCGAAATGGAACTACCTGAAAATTTTTAAACCACAAACCGTAAGCACATAGCATAGTGAGTTCCCCAAAATACCACATACAATACATATCAACGAGCCCATCCCATAGTAACGGGCCAAATCCAACATACAATCGGGCCTAACCCATCATATAAACATGCCCAATCCTTCATACATACAGACCCAACCCAACATATATACAACCTAACCCATCATATAAGCAGGCGACATGTAACTTAATGTATTCATTTAATAGCTAAATCATATCCATATGAGTCCTATAAAGCACAAAGCAAGCAACATTCGAGCAGTAAAACTCTATAGGCCACAAAACATCAAAAGGCATCCTTCCTAAAAGTCATCTCTCCTAATAGGCATTTTATCATGAAGTTGTTTTGGCCGCGAAGCTTAATGATTCAAATCGACAAGTTGAGGTGCCTCAACTCACGAGTTGGCAGTAGAGGAGGAAACCCTAATTTTAGGGTTTTTCACCCTATTTAAACACCTTATGTCCCAGGTGTTGGCCTCATTTCCAGCCTCCATATCCCCTAACCCAAATCTCAAAACCCTAGAGCCTCCTTGAGTGTTGTGAGCTTATTGTGGGTGTGTTTAGGTGTGTTTTAAGGTCATTAAACGGAGAGAAGCTTGGCGTAAGGTGGTGATTCAAGTAGGAGCCTTCAGATCTTGGTTCTTTGCACCATTTCATGCATATTACGAGTATAAACTTCTAACCTTGCTTAATATTTTATTACATCTCCTTTTGGGTTAGTTTAGTTGCTTTTTGTCATGTTTGGGTGGTTGATAGGGTTGTAGGACGTCCCAAGTGCTATTCTTTCAAATCTATCATCCTCATGAGCTCTTTTGGCATAAAGGTGCCAACTTTATGGTCTTAAGGGCTCCATGCATTCATTAAGTCCATCTTATGGATTCTTTTGAGCATTTGAGCTTCTTCTAAGCATGCTTGAATGTAGAGTTGGAAACTTTACATGGTCTTTCAGCTTTTAGGGTCAGATCTATAGTTTGGGGTTATGCCTTTGGTGATTTCGTGCATAATGATTAAGTCCTCATCCTTTTAAGCCTAGGGTTTGGGTTTTGAACCCATTTTGGTGGTTCTTAAAACTTTACCCATCTTGAGTCCATTTCAGATAAGATCTAAGTCATAAAGCTCTTAGTTTCGTTAAGGACGGCTTAATGGATTAAGATGTTGAATTTCTGGTGAACTGAACGAATTTATGGAGGAACTCAGCGAGTTAGATTGATTTCTCCCAACTTTGCAGACTGATAGATAAACTCGGCGAGTTTATGGATGAACTCGGCGAGTTGAGTCAACTCGGATTGTTGACTTTGACTTTGAATTTAGTCTTTGACTAAGTTTGACCTATAAGCGGCCTCTGGGCATTTTGTGTTGAACTTAAGGAAATCTTTTATGTTTAGGGATTGAGTTGAGTCGATATTCAGAGCCATGATACGTTCAGCTAACTTTCTGTATTCGAGGTGAGTTTGCTTACCGAGTTTAGCGGGTCGAAGGCACCAAAGCCGACCCATTTTTATATTATGTTGTTAGTATGCTAGCTTTCTTGGTGACTCCTGCATGTGTTTGTGTTTATATGTCTTCCAGGCTAAGTGTCGTTGCCGGGCGGGGCCTGATGGATATCTGTATACTATGTATCTCTATGATTATTGCATGTGTATGTGTTTATTTTGATATATGTTATTGAATGCTGGGCGGAGCCCGTTTTACCGAGCTCAGATAAATGTCGGGCGGGGCCTAATCCCGAATGGGGTCTGAAGTCAGGCGGGGCCCACTATATGTTTATTGTATGTTTGGTATGTGGTAATTTTGGGGAACTCACTAAGATTTGTTCTTACAATTTTTAGTTTATGTTTTAGGTACTTCCAGTTGTAAAGGGAAGAGCTTGGGATGACTTTATTGCACACACACCATTGAGATTCCGCTATGATGTTTTACTTTGATTTATGATGAATTGATACATTGGTTTTATTCATGTGTTCGGATGTTATAGGAAAATACTATTGTATTTATTATTAAATTGAAATTTTTAGGACCATATTTTTTGATGTTTCAAGTTTGTATCAGAGCCTTGGTTTTAGGGATTCGGGCACACTCTCAGGTGTGTCTGCACTCAAACTAAGGACTTGGTAGAAATTTTCAAAAGAAAACATTTTTATATAAGAATTTCTAAAAGAGAAAAGGGTGTGGTGCGTGCAATAAGACGAGCTCAAGTAAGTTATCCCAAAATACCCATACATGTTTATATATGATATGAAATGTTAATTGTGAATCACATGCTAGATTAGGGATTAGGATCTAGGAGAGATGCCTTTGTATGCCTGTTATATGAGCTTATAGATTTGCATGCTAGTACTGATCAGTCAATGATAGGACGGCCTGATTAGGTTATGCTCAGTTCTGTTTACTTGATGCTTGAATGTTGCTTTCTTTGTGCTTTTAGGAGTTATTTCTAATCTCAGCTAGTTAGTAAGAGGATATGCTAAGTTACATATTATGAAAACTAAATAATTTATAAGGTTAGGTTTAGCTCTATTGCGCTGCTCTTGTTTCAGTCCAACCGTTGTAGGGAGAGACCTCTCAATCGAATAATTATATAGTCTTTGTAATATGTAATTGTATTCATGACCTAGTTAGAGAAGGTTAGCATGCATTCCTTCTGCAGCTGATGGCAAATAGTGGTGTGGAGTCTGCCCTAGGAAAACCTAGGATGAGATTTAGGGTTGGGAGCCCTAGCTGCGAGGGATCTGTTAGTTATAGAGTAACTTGGCTCAGTAAAGCCACATCTTTAGGAAAGTATGGATGGATGTGGAAGGTAGTATGGGCCCGTACTACTGCAAACTGTAAATCCCAAATTTTTCTTGATGTATCAATCAGATCCAATTGATGGTGCGGAATCCCAATCAATTGGATAATGTAAGATCAAAATGAAGAAGAAGGAGAATAATAATAATAATAATAATAATAATAATAATAATAATAATAATAATAATACCAATCTATGATGTATTGATGATAAGATTGATGCTCCAACACAAGATCCGCACACACACACACACACTCTTCTTCTCTTTAATTTTCTTTTTGTACAATATGATTATGAATGATTGCCCCTTTAACTCCTCACCCTTACATATATATATATATATATATATATATATATATATATATATATATATATATATATATATATATGGACCGCAAACTCAAGGCCCAAACCCAATGCTAGACCGAAAATACATGGGTTTTCGGTCCAAGCTACAAATAAACTAAATATTATTTTCGGCCCAAGACTAAAAATAATAAATGCTTAGAAAAGCAAAGTATAAACCATATTTTTTACCCAACAATCTCCCATTCGTTTATAGCATTCTTTTCTTTGACCCAACAAACTCCCCCTAAGAATGTAGCTGGCTTTTCTTGTCAATCTTCATATGGAGCTTGGTTTCAACTTTTTGTCTTATATTTCTTCACAACTGAATCTTCTAGCTGAATGACTTCATCTTGAATAGATGGGCATTTCTTCAGAATTTGGATTTGAACGAACGTTGCGTGAGGAGGCTTCTTGAAAGGATTCTTGCAAATCAGCACTTTCAGCTTGAGAATCTTCAGAGAGAATAATAGAGAACGAATCTTCAGGATCACTTCAGTAGGTACATATATAGTAGCAAATTGATTGAGGAGGCTTCAATGCAACTTGTCACATAATCTTCAATTCAGCTTCACCTTGCTTCTGGTGTTAAAAGATTGAATGTTGAAAGAATAACCTTCATTTCTTGTTCCTTCGAATGTGAATTCTTCGACAATCATGAATTGCTTTGGCTCAGAAAAACTCGAGACAGTCTCCATGAGTCTCTTCTACATTTGAATTCACTTTTCAAGACAAACAAAAATTTGAGATAAAAACAAAAGTAAAAGAAAACTTAGCACACAATATTTTTGGATTTTTTATATTTTCTAAAAAAAATAAAACAGAAACAAGAGTATTTTTTGGATTTTTTTGTTTGTTCTGAAAAAGAAATAAAAACAGAAACAGAAAAATATTTTTGGATTTTTGGTTTTCTGATTTTTTGTTTGGTTATTTTTCTTTTTTCTTTTTTAAATTTTAATTCTCGCACTTAAATTTGTGCATAGAGGAAAACTATGAACAAATTTAATAAAAACAAAAATATTTGGGATCAAAGTTGTCAAGCAATTCAATTTCGATTATCACCACACGCCTGTGTGATCCTCTCCTTTCTTCCTTTCCCACAAAGGACACATACTCTCAAACAAGGTTCTGAGTGTAGTATGGTAAAGAGATGCCTCCTATTATGTAACGCTCTTAAAAATTTCAACCAATTTAAACTTTTCGAAAACAACCCAGTTTCATAAAGTTATTACAAAAAGGTTTTCAATACAATTATTATCAGAGTCTTCCCAGAACCACATCATAAAACAAAATCATGAGGAGCGGCACGATCTCGCCTTTGCCTTGCCACGGTCTCCTGAAGAACCTGAAAACATTAAACCACAACTGCAAGCCCGAAAGCTTAGTGAGATACCCCCAAAATACCAACCACATATACCATACATGCACAACATGCCATATCATAATAGAACACAGAACAGCCATGCACTTCGGGTCTACTGTGTGACTGGTCCGCCACACCGGCCTTCAGTCCACCTGGTCCACCTTCCCAATCTAGCCATACATATCGAGTCTACAGTGTGATTGGTCCGCCCACACCGGGCCTTCAATCCACCTGGTCTGCTCTCTGAGTCTACAGTATGACTAGTCCGCCCGCACTGGGCCTTCAGTCGGCCTGGTCCACTCTCCGAGCCTCGGCACGTCTGGTCCACCCTCTTGGGGCCTACAGCCTATCCGGACCGCTCGCTGGGCCTTCGGGACAACCGGTCCGCCCTGGGTATGTTGGCCTACAGCACAAAGCAGGACCCGCCTCAACCCAACCCCAGTCCAACAACCATGTGCACATAAACATTCAATCATATAAAAATTCACATTCAATCAAGCCGATCTAGCAGATCACATAACATAACATCATCCTAACCAGGTTACCGACCTAACCGGTCACTAGCATAGCATCATCCTATATACCAGGATACCGACCTTAACCACATCTCTAACATAATACCATCCTAACTGCCAGGATGCAAACATAGCAAAGCAATAACATAACAACGTACCCTGATCATAATCCGATAAAGGGCTGGCCTTGGTGCCTTAGACCCTGTTGATATAGTGAGAGTAACTCACCTTGCAACTGTTGATTGAAAAGATAAGACCAAGATGCTCCGACCACTGACACGATCTCCACCATTAGCCGACACCAACACTGAACTCAAACAAAAGCCAACAATTACCAAAATGCCCCTGGAAGTCAACTGGTCAACCCTTGGTCAAAGTCAAAGTCAAAGTCAACCTCCTGACTGACTCTACTCGCTGAATCAACCCGATGACTCGCCGAGTCCCCATGCTCAGAACTTCCCCAGTCCGCGACTCAACTCGCCGAGTCACCCCGAGACTCGTCGAGTGCCACAACTCTGAGTCCCCTCGCACTCAACTCACCGAGTCCTCCCTTGACTCACCGATTCAAGGCTCAACCAGAAGAAAGTTAGGACCTCACGACTAGACTCGCCGAGTCCATGAACAGACTCGTCAAGTCCAAGGCTATCTTCAACCTACTCGCCGAGTTGTTCTACCAACTCACCGAGTTCCTGCCCATCTTCAAGCAACTCACCGAGTACACCTTTATGACTCGCCGAGTGCCTCTAGATCTTAACCCATACAGAAGTCTTCTAGGCCATGAAATTTATCCAAACCATAGATCTACCCTTCTACATCCCATCCATCACGAAAACTGGCAAACTTTACGTGAATCCAAGGAGATCTAGGCATTTTACACTCTAGGGATAGGGTTTGGGACAAAATGGCTTCACCAAACACTCAAGAACAAGGACTTTAATGCACTCTAGACCTTCTCCATTCCAGATCTGAGGTAGCAACATCAGATCTAACCTCCAAATTCAAAATACCACAAGCTAATCTTTCCAAATACTCCAAAAAGATGAATCTAGATGAATAACAGCCCAAGCAATGAAATAATACCTTAAAAAGAAGCTCCAACAAAAGAGAAATCTGAATCTTAGCAGAGCCCCTTGCTCCAAGCCTCTTAACCCTCCAAAATCTCTTCTCCAAGGTTCAAATGCTCTCAATTCCCTCACAAACGTGCCTTAGGGTTTTCTGGACTTCAAGAGAGGGTAAAGAGGCTGGGGAGAGGGTATAATGTCCTTTATATAGGGCTCATCCTCCGAAATTAGGGTTTTCTCCACTCAGCACCTACTCGCCGAGTCCAGCCTCCGACTCGTCGAGTTGGCCACTTAACACGCGACTAGAGTTGTGACCCAACTCGCCGAGTCCACCCATGGACTCGCTGAGTTGCCCTTCCACATTTACACTTTGAAACCTGAACTTGCACTCCTGAACTCGGGATGTTACATATTATGGGCCAGGAACAATCACTATCAACAAACCGAAGTCTGATGATATGCCTGCATAGCTGTTCTGACGCAGAGTGGGATCAGCTGGTCTTTGGAACCCATTCCATTTTGAAACTAGGTTGACCTTTGTCATCTGTTCAAGGTACTCTCTTCCATGACATATCCTGCTTATCACAAACAGAAGATGAAGAAATGTTAGAATCATTAGACGATTTAGGAGATTGAACCTTTGGTACCCATCTATAGTTAGGTTTAACCCATTTCTTGTTCGAGCAGATAGGTGCCTCGGTACTTGACTTTGAACTTGAAGCTGATCTTCGAGATGACTTTGATCTAACTGATCTTTGTTTCACTGGAGGATCTATTGAACTTGGCTTCTTGGCCTACATTCCCTTCTTGTTCTTGGGATTTTAATTATTGGCCTTCTGCGTGTTCCAATCACCATTGTTTGAACATGGCCTCGAAGAGTTTCTTTTGCAAAAGCTCCCTCTTTGTGCCATCTGCTAGCCTTGTGCATAGTAGGGAACGTATGCGCGATTTGGACAATTTTTGGCAATGTGTCCAGGTGTTCCACAGTGAAAACATGTATGTTTCTTCACATAGTTGTTTCTTCTTGCCCCTGGTGGCGTGCCCATGCCTCGTTTCTTATTGTTCCCACAAGCACACATGTAGCTAGCACTTTATTTCACTTGTTTTAGTGGCCTATATTTCCTAACAGTAGGTTTAGAAGTAACTAAGTTAGAAGCAATGGATTCAGAGTTCAAGGAGTCATTGGTTTGTTCAATAGTGTTCTCCTTGTTCTCATCTTCTACTACTTTACATGCACAAGAAGTAGAATTATCAAAAACGTTCACCTTGATATTCTCAGTTGGCCTAGATTGTTCAGTATTAACTGAAGCTTGTTCAGGGAGTGGGCCAAACCGAGCAGGAATTTCTTCCTCATTGGTCTCAAGGGGTGGTTTATAGTTGTCAATAAAGGGAGGTGGAACGCTATTATTCCCTAGACCCTTACTTTGATTATCTTTGAACTTTAGTTGTTTTTCAATCATGGATGCAACAACCTCACTTGCCACATCAAATTTCTTAAACGTGAATTCAACATCATTATATTTAGCTTTCAATACATCAAGTTCAACTGTTAATTCGGCAAGTTGTCTCTTAACATAGTTATAGTTTTCACATTTGTTGCTATATTCCTCTTGAAGTTTTCGAAAATCCTTAGTTTTGGCCTCTAGTTGTGTTTTTCAGGGTTTTTGGGCCTTCCTAAAAGTATATCCTTCATATTTAAGGTCCTTATTTTTCCTTTTTAGTAAATCATTTTGTTCACGAAGAAATTTAATTGTAGCTTCACAAGATTTGGAACATGAAACTTTATTGACCGGGATGGTTGATGAACTCATTGTTTTAAAAATATTGCACTTTAACTTAAAACCTCAAAATTCGAACTTAGAAGTCAAACTGAAAAGCTAAAAGTAAAAATTTGAAGGTTAAACGTGAAAGTCAAAGTTTAAAGTCAAAGGTCAAACTTAAAAGTCAAAGTTAAATTTTTAAGCTCAAAAGCCAAAAATAATAGTCAAAAATTAAAAACCAAAATTTTGGGTAAAAAATGGAATTTTAAAATTCAAAAACTTGATTTTTGGGCTAAATTTGTCAAAATCCCGAAATTAAGGTCGAAACAGCGAAGCTACTTGAGTTAAACGGGGAATACGAATAACAATTGGCTTGCTAGATCAATTGGCAAGAGCGTGGGTTGAGTATGATAGAGGCGCAGGTTCGAATCCTGCAAAACCCAATTTCTTTTGTATACTTGCTGCCACCAAGAACTCACGCACCAACGCTGCTGACCGCAAACGAACTGTTGACCGCACACGAGGCTGCTGCCTGCGAGGAACGCAAACGAGGACTGGACCGAACACATGCACGACTTCGGACCGCAAACTCTCCTCGGCTGTAAACGAGCTTCGAACCACAAACTCTCATGCTCCTCCTGACCGCAAACGTGATTTCGGCCACAAACTCCTCGCAAACCCTAGCGGCTGACCCAACACGCCGCCACCCCTTGCAGAAGCTTGCTGTTTGTGCGAAAATGGCCGCCAGAACTCGCGTTTTTTCAAATTTTAAGCACTAAAACTCGATCAAAAAGTCAATTTGATGAAAAACACGAAGAATAAACCCCCAATATTTTTCAAAAAAAACTACCCAAAACGAAAAATCCTTCAAGAAAAAGTGCAAAAACGCTCCAGATCTTGCCAAAATGATTGATACAATCCAAGCTCTGATACCAACTGTAAGTCCCAAATTTTGCTTGATGTATCAATCAGATCCAATTAATGGTGCAGAATCCCTATCAACTGGATGATGCAAGATCAAAATGAAGAAGAAGGAGAATAATAATAATAATAATAATAATAATAATAATAATAATAATAATAATAATAATAATAATAATAATAATAATAATAATAATATGAATCTATGATGTATTGATGATAAGATTGATGCTCCAACACAAGATTCACACACACACACACACTTTTTCTCTCTAACTTTCTCTCTCTACAATATGAGTATGAATGAATTATTGGGTTTTGAGCATTCTAACACTCCTAGGGTGTACATGCAATCCTAGAAACCTTGGATCTATGTTTTACTATGATACATGCAAAATTGATTTTCCAAGGTTCTTAACTTATCTAGCATACCATGGGGAACTTTTAAACATAAATGGTAGAAGAAGAGCATACCTTTTGTAATTTGGAATCCTTAAGAACCTTGTGAGCCTAGCACGTCAAGTGTGATGCCTCAAATGTCTCACACAACACTAAAACTCTTGGAATAGACTTGAGAGAAGTTCACTTACACCTCAAAATCGGCTAGCCCTCTATTTTGTACAAGCAGTAGTACCGATTTTGCTTCTATGGGGTTCTTTATAGAGTTGTGGCACAATTAGGGGTACACCATGTAAACCCTAATTGTCATGGCTTTTCATATTCCATGATCCATGGGTTTGTAACCTCCATGGATTATCCATGGAGCACCTTATGGGTTTTAGCCCAATCCATACAAACCATGGATCATTAGCTCACTATATAAGAATAGATTATTTACACAATCAACCCCATATATTAAATTAGTCTCTTTTTGATCACTTAATTAATTCTTTGATCAATACTAATTAAATAATATTATTAATATATTAGAACTTATAATATATTAATAATCCTTAAGTGTCTTTTTTCTCATTTAGTCTATCCAAGTGTTGCAACGCCATGCAACCCAAATGGACCATGCCAACCAGGTCAAGTACATCCCAGAAATAGTTATGAACCTAGACACCTAATCCAACAGTCTCCTATGTGGATAAGTCTAATAACTATATATGCAAGAATAAATTCAGGAATCGATCAACAATCGTAGCTCTTTCAAGGTCTCGCAGAACTGAGATGATGATGATATGCCATTTAAGATAAGTGATCATATAATCCTCTGTTCTAGATATCAGCCGGACAAATACATGGAACAATGTCTTACTAATTGTCTAGAAGTTTATTTCTCGATTTCCGATTTGTTTGACATAGAACTTATTTGAACACATCAACTTACTTTTGACCGCGCCCGATACATTGGTTAACACAAAATCATCGAGGGGCCCAGATATCGCTTCTAATCCAAGAAGGAACAGATAAACTTCGACTCATATGCTTGTTCTACTACTTGTTGAATCATACACAAAGGCACGTTTTATAACATCGAGTTACTAATGCATTTACGTACAATCAATGTATAACCAACTCATAGCCAACAAGTCATATCTCTAGGCTTGAAGACTTATATGATATTACCGTCTCACAATCACTCGAGATAAATTCCATGAAGTGATACCAGTGAGCGTGGGTTGAATCCAATACTCAGAACTTATGAGCACTCATGAGCGTTGTAGCACCACTTTGTCCAACATCTTAGACCTCTACAAGCCAACCCATGATAGTCTTGATTCATATCTACTTCCAACATATGACCGAATGTGGATGGTTTGAATAACTTAGTCATTCAGGAAGAGCGACTTAGTTATTCTGGAAGTCAAAACATGCAAAGTGAAACACAAGAATAATCGAATCCAATATGGTCTTAGAACTTATGAATATAAATAAAACATCTTTTATTTATCACCATATTGATTACCCATCATTCATTGTATAGTGTTTCAAACTATCAACTTTATACTTGAATTAAAACAATAGTTGTCCCATGCTCTAAGCATGTACACTATGTCTTTCTAAACACTAGTCATGCCATACACCAAGTATGCACACTAAGTTTGTCTATGATCCTTACTCTGTGAAATAGATCGATTGAACATAACTCTAGTGATACTCATTTCACAATCCCAAATCCTTACCACAAATGCAAGAATTCCAAATTCCTGCCATTTACCTAAATCTGTTAGATTCTAAACTTATATGCATTGGTCCTCTTGTAATGATTATGCATAAAGTCACAAATACTTGTCAACAGACATTACAGAGTATTCCAATCGAGACCACCTCCATGGAACTGAAGTCTCATATTCAAAGTTCATTGCCTTTGAACATTCTTCTTGCATTAAGTTTCCTAATCTTACACAGATTTAATGAATAACTTTCACCTATGGGAACATTTCCATATTCCCCTTTTGACTTTTACTCCTAAACAAGAGTTACCTCTTTTCAGAATATGTCAATATGGTCCTTCCAAAATTAACATTATACTTCTAACTGTCCCTCAGCAACCAATCTTTGGTAAACCTTAGATTGTCCTCAACAATTGCTTAATGAAATTAGTGATATCTAGTTCTAGTACTTTTTCCTTCTTAATGCTATGGGCATTTGAAAAAATTTAGAACAGATGAATATTATAGCACATAGAATCGATCCAATACCCGAAGCATATGGGACACGATTCATAAAGACATGATACTAGAACAGTCTTTTGCTATAATATTTCTATTTCTATTTGCCAAGCTCTCATAATTCAGATTATGAAAAGGGATGCCGTAATCATAATCGAATTTTAGAATGCAAATAATGGACCCATATATAGAATTTCCTTATGTTGAGCCATTCCAACATGAAATTCATATATATATATATATATATATATATATATATATATATATATATATATCCTTGACTAAATATGATTAAAACCTAAATCTAAGCTTTTAGAATTGAAGTGAACTATAATTTCCTCTCCCTTAATTATAGCAAAACAACTTTTTCCCAATTGAAACCTTTTGTTTTCTATAATTAATGTTGCTAACTTGCAACACTTATTATAATTATCATGCTCCCACTTGCATGATGATTATTAGCTTGAATTTTATGCTCCCACTAGCTTTGACATGTACTCAGAAATCTGTTGGACTTCTAAAAAATCAATACTTTGTTGACCTTCTTACCAAAGTTCATATTTCTGATACGAGATGCTTTGATAAAACTTTATCAAAATCATACACCTTTCTTTAGATAGCACACATATATGTCTAAACAATTTCAAAACTATGAAAAGGGATGTTGTAATCAAAGTATCAATTGTTTAGACCTTTTTCCATTCCTCACAAGTCCTTGTTAGTGTGTCGATTAACCACACACACTCCACTAACGACTTTGAGAATGCAAATATCACAATTGCTATCTACTTAAAATCTACTTAGTGAAAGCGTTTCCACACCATCATTTTCATGAATCGGAGAGAAACCTTATGACACTTAGATTTTCTGGTGTATGTGTTCCTATCCATGTGAATTTGCCAAAACCATAATCAGAAGACAAGGTTAGTGACAAATCCAAACTCTTATGGATTGAACTTGTGCAGTCTTTACTTCTTGCCACCTGGCAGCTCAAGGGCCTGCCATTGCTTCCAAGTTGTTATGCAACCAATTGAGAACTCTCAGAACTCATATGCAAAGCCAACTTAAACTGGAATAGGCACAGAAATTTCAACACGATAGGTTATAAACCTCAATTCATGTGCTAGTGATAAACTATAGGTTTTTCCTTTTGATTAGATCTAGAAGCTTTTTTAAGATCTTTAAGACTCCCACTGCCCTCTTGAAATATAAGACTCACTTGCCAAATATTCAAGAGATAGTGCAGATTCTTTATCAAGACAAACACTTCACACAATTGGCCTTAAGTTGGTCTCTGTTTTATCCAAAACATCACAACTTACCAATTTCAAATGTATAGCAGTAGAATACATTTTACTCTTACGTTTGACAAGTGTTATAAACCTTATTTTAAGATATTTCACTCAATTTACAATCTTGGAGTATGACGCTAAGATTTGTTTCGAAACGAAGTATGACTCACCTTCTTGATTTAACCATTTCAGCAATTCTTGATTCCTCTTATTAGCCATAGGAATGCACTAAGATTTCCCTAGAGAACCAATTGCGATATGGTTTCTTAATCATTAAGATGATCACATAACCTGATACTAAAGTATTCTTTCATCTTTTCAGATTTTAGAAACTTTTATCTTTCTACCTAATTTGATTCTTCTCATTCGTCCTGCAAAACATCGATATTTTTTCCAATGTTTCAGAATTATACTCAAACTTGTAAGTATAACCATATTTACTAAACCTTAGTAAATCATGACGAATAGTCTTATCAATCTTTTTGTGGTGGACTTGACCAATTCACAATAATGTGTACTCGATCCCTTAGTCCTTCACTTGACTCACATATTCATGTGAACAAGGAATTAGTCTTAATTTTCCAAAATGAAAGTTCTCATTCGTCATACTATACAACTTGCATGATTCCACGTTTCGGTCCAATTGAAAACTTAGGTGATGATAATCTTTCCTTATTTGGTAAATTTAGACACTACCACAAATGAAAGAATCAAATTCATATTTCCCTTATTGCTAGAAACATATAAACATCAATTTTCCATAAAAGTCATTGCAAGGAGATATAAACTAAAATAAAATCAAAATTTTATTTATTTATAAAATGCGGAAAAAACTTTTTCCTTACAATGCAGCTTTAAATGAAAACTATGTTATTACATACTTCCTTGCAATCTACCATAACGCCTAAGTAGTAGCTCAAGAATCTGATCTTCGAGCCATGAGATTGAAATCCATCTTCACGATCAGATTCAGCATACTCTTTCTTTAAGTGTCCTTGCCTTTGCTTGATTCTGCCAAACACCAAAATGTAACCAAGTCACATTCTGTATTAAGAAACATCAATAAGGAACTTAAACAGAGTTAGATAGTGGAATTACCTAAAGTAGAGTCAAACTTTCTGACTAGACCTTCTCTCAGATCTTTCGGGTAGCTAGGCAGCTTTGCAACCAATGCCCCTTCTTTTTTGGCAACAGAACCATATGGACCCTTTGGGAATGGTACACAGGACTATCTAAGACTTAACCTTTCTCTTTAACATTTGGTCAACCGAGTTGACTATGGCCGATCCCTTTCCATTGGGAAGAGAAAGCTTTCTGGATTTCCAATGTCACTAATTTGTCAATGTCCATGGTAGTTTGGGAAGTTGATCTACTAATTAAATTTACTTTACCAGAGCTCCAAATCATTTCTGATTCAGCAGCACCAAGCAAATATATAAGATCATTAAGGGTCATGTCGTAGTCTTTTGCATAGTAGTCCCAAAGGGCACTCACTATGTAACTTAGAAAGTGGTTGAACAACCAACTTTCTCAAGACTTTGACATCCAACACTCCCGTCTTGTCAATATGTGACTTCATATCCAAGATGTGATCACACACAGACCTTGCTTGCCAATAGGGCTTGAGGACTTTGAACTTGTCGGATAGGGAGAATAATTGGAGGAGGTGGAGGAATTGAAGTATGATTTCCATGATCCAGTCACGGGACATCATCTTCATTAGGAAAGCTTATTCCAAGACTTTTGGGAAGATCATAATTGTCTGAACCAGAAATCTTTTGGGAGATATTCAAGATAGTTGGTTTAAAGTCCTTAATATAACACCCAATATGAAATATTAAGGCTAGGACCCAACACAATATTTTATAACTTGGAAGAGGGATGCCGTAATCCAAGCTATAAAATATTTGAAGGTAGGTGAATGACAATTCACCAATTTCCACCATGAAAAACGAAATAAATTATTAGGTTTTAATTGGATTTGAAACTCCTAGATCTTTTGAGATTCATTGAACTTTCAATGGCTTGTTTCAATCTCGAGTGTGCCCTTCAGGTTTTATGACTGGGATGTCAAGGTTCACAAAACAAGGTGTGAAGTAACCATGCAAATTACTTGGTACCCTTAATGTTTACCCCTCAATCGATGTGTCGGTTAACCATATGCTCTCCATCGATACTATGATAAACATTAAGTTACCCTTGGCCTACCTTGTTAAGTCCAGCTAGTGTGTCGGTTAACCACACGCGCTCCACTAACCGACTTAAGCATAGTGCAAAGTGTAATTTCATGGGTTAGCACCTTATTCACTTTTCCCTAAAGTAACTAAGATTGGAAATTTATAAAAGGTTTAGTTACTTTATAGTTATCATTAATACTTTTAATGAAGATTTAAAGTCCTTGTCTTACCCGTTCGGCTAACGACCCTCCACCAATCAAGGAAGCGATGGGTGAGAGTGGACACCCATTAAGCTGCCATTTTATAGGCAGCAACCTTATACGCCCCTTACAGACCGGCTTCGTGAATGAGGCCTACTAACGGTAAAACGACTTGTTCTTATACATATATAATTATTATTAACTAATAATATTATAAAGTATAAGGGTTGAATTTTAACATTTAAAATTCTAGGGGTTGGAACTAAAGTTTTTAAAGAGACTTTACATGTTCCAAAACTTGAGGGCAAGTTTTGTAACTTTCAAAACTTTTCATCTTTCATAACTTATGAGTTAAATGGTTTAATAAAAATGAGAGACTTTTCATTTTAGGTAACCTATGTGTTACTTTAATGGACTTTAAAAGAATGATTTTTGGTAATCCATAACTTGAGGACAAATTATGGACTCCATTAAAACACATAATGATCAAGAATTAAACTAACAAGTAAGTTACAAATAATTCTTATGATCTTCTAAACTCATAAGTTCATGAACATGCATATCAAAAATTTCAAGAATCATAAAATTAACCATATAAAACTTGGATTTTTTATAATAGTTATTGAAAATGGATTAGCATAACCATTACACCATCTAAAACAAGTTTTATGAGACCAAAACAGTTTATGTTAATGTTTCTAGTCTATTTCTAGCAGCAAAAGTCGAAAAACTACATTCTGGGGCTCTTACTCGTCGTGTGTATGAACCTACTCGACGAGTAGGATGAGTTTGTGCTTGGACTCGTCGAGTGCCCCCATGGACTCGACGAGTCCACTGTCTAGACAGCAAGTTTTTCATCTTTTTTTCATAATTTTGCATCAAATATCAAGCAAACAAGCCTAGGCTCTGATACCATTGTTTGGCTTTTATCATTCTAACACTCCTAAGGTGTACATGCAACCCTAGAAACCTTGGATCTATGTTTTACTGTGATACATGAAAAATTGATTTTCCAAGGTTCTTAACTTATCTAGCATACCATGGGGAACTTTTAAACATAAATGGTAGAAGAAGAACATATCTTTTGTAGTTTGGATTCCTTGAGAACCTTGTGAGCCTAGCACCTCAAGTGTGATGCCTCAAATGCCTCACACAACACTAAAACTCTTGGAATAGACTTGAGAGAAGTTCACTTACACCTCAAAATCGGCTAGCCCTCTATTTTGTTCAAGTAGTAGTACCGATTTTGCTTCTATGGGGTTCTTTATAGAGTTGTGGCACAATTAGGGTTACACCATGTAAACCCTAATTGCCATGGCTTTTCATATTCCATGATCCATGGGTTTGTAACCTCCATGGATTATCCATGGAGCACCTTATGGGTTTTAGCCCAACCCATAAAAACCATGGATCATTAGCCTACTATATAAGAATAGATTATTTACACAATCAACCTCATATATTTAATTAGTCTCTTTTTGATCATTTAATTAATTTCAAATTAATTCTTTGATCAATAATAATTAAAGAATATTATTAATATATTTGAACTTATAATATATTCATAATCCTTAAGTGTCCTTTCTCTCATTTAGTCTATCCAAGTGTTGCAATGTCATGCAACCCAAATGCACCATGCCAACCGAGTCAAGTACATCCCAAAAATAGTTATGAACTTAGACACCTAATCCAACATGAATGCCCCTTCAACTCCTCACTCTTACATCTCTCTCTCTCTCTCTCTCTCTATATATATATATATATATATATATATATATATATATATATATGGTCTACAAACTCAAGGCCTAAACTTAATGCTAGACCAAAAACACATGGGTTTTCGGTCCAAGCTACAAATAAACTAAATATTATTTTCGGCCCAAGACTAAAAATAATAAATGCTTAGAAAAAGCAAAGTATAAACCATATTTTTGACCCAACAGAAACAGATGATCCGTACTCGATTCAAGGAGGGCTGTAATGAAGCCAGAGAGCTTGTGTAGTTATGATTTCCCTGATATGCGCATTGATGCTTATTCTGATAGTTTTAAGGTCTATTTTCAGTATGCTGGTATTACGAGGCAGGCCAGTGGGCAGTTCTAGTGTCGGGGAGGATTCATGCTCTGGTTCTAGAGCCGTGCAGCTTGATGACCAGACGAGGGATATCTGCTCATCTGAGATTACGCTCAACATCCTTGATCAGACTCCTATGACCTTTGGCACGGTCAAGGAGGCTATTCTGGATATTCTTGATGTGAGATTAAGCACCTTTCACGCTGAGATTGTGGCTTTGATCAGGATGCGGTCTCCGACTTTTAAGGAGTTTCAGACATGTGGAGCGCCAGACTATCATGGGGCTACGGACGCCATTGCGAGCAGCAGGTGGTTGGCAGGGGTTGCCGATGCCTTCCATACCAGTTGTTGTCCCGATGGGGGACAAGGTCATACTAGCTTCCTGTCTCATGAAGGAAATGGCTCATGATTAGTGGGAGGAGGTAGGGCATGTTGTAGGAGGTGATGCTATTGATTGAATGTCTTGGAGTGATTTCTCAACCTGGTTCCGAGACGAGTTTGCACCGGTGATCGAGGTGCAACAGCTGGCACGAGAGTTTCAGGATCTCCGTCATACAACTGAGACGGTGACTGAGATCACTATTATGTTCAGGGAGAGGGCAATTCTCGTTCCGCAATACGTGGCGGACAAGGAGATGAAGAAGGGTTGGTACCACGAGATGCTGAGGAGCGACATTCGGCAGTTTGTTAGCTGATCCAGTTGGAAGACATGATAGCGAGGGCTAGGGAGAGGGAGATTGACTTGGACAAGGAGAGAAAGAGGAAGCCAGATTCTACTGTGAGTGTTAAGGGTTGGGGCAAGAGGCCCAAGGTATATGATTCTAGACCGAGAGGCCAGCATGGCTGTAGCCGCTGTGGCAAGTGCGGAAAGTCGCACGAGGGGACATGCATAGGGGTGGGTTCTAGCTGCTTCAAGTGAAGCTAAACTAGTGACATCAGCAGAGATTGTACTGCTACCACCCCCATCACTCTGGTATCTGATCTAATTTGCTTTCAGTGCAATCAGAGGGGCCACAAGAAGGCCCATTGTCCAAGTTTGGCTATTGCAGGACCGGTGTCAGCACCCGCTCCTGCGACATTGAGGATTATTGACGACCGTCAGGGCCGGGAAGATGCACCAGCAGCGAAGAGCAGGGTGTTCCAGCTGACGGCAGAGGAGGCGCGAGCAGCTCCTGACATGGTGATGGGTATGTATCTTCTCCTTATCTCTTTATTTATATTGAATTGTTGCTTATGTTTTTGTGTTTTATTTTAGGATCGTTCCTCATGAACGATATCTCTGCCTTGGTATTATTTGCTTCAGGGGCTATCTGATCTTTTGTATCTCTTGAACCTAGGAAGAGATTTGTTGGAGCTCCAGGGGAGCTAGACCTTCCTCTTGATGTGGATATTGTTGATGACAGGTCTATTTGGGATGCGAGGGTTCATAGAGGGTGTACCCTTCAGTTAGTCAATGAGCAATATTTGGTGGATCGGGTTCCCATTCCTATGCGAGGGAACAAAGTTATCGTAGGCATGGATTGGTTGAGCGCTAATGGGGTAGTGATCTACTGTGAGCAGCAGTTGGTTCAGGTTCGAATCCTAAGTGGGGGAGATTTGGTGATTTAGGGTGAGAGACCGCAGCGTGATCCAATTATGTGTTCTGCAGTGAGGGATAGATGCTACCTTCATCAGGGTTGTGTGGGCTTGTCGCCAAAGTCATGGATACCCGGGATAAGGGTAAGGCGACCGTGGACGATGTGTCGATTGTGCGTGAGTATCCGGATGTATTCCCGAAGGATTTTCTTGGAGTACCTCTAGAGAGGTAGGTGGAGTTCAGGATCGATTTGATTTCAGGTGCAGCTCCGATAGCCAAAGCACCATATCAGTTGGCTCCTCCAAAGATGCAGGAGTTGTCTAAACAGCTGCAGGAGCTGTTAGACAAGGGATTCATTAGACTGAGCAGTTCACGTTGGGGAGCCCCAATTGTGTTTGTGAAGAAGAAGGACGGATCCCATCGAATGTGTATCGA
The DNA here is from genome assembly GCF_051521515.1 of Lactuca serriola. Taxonomy (NCBI): domain Eukaryota; kingdom Viridiplantae; phylum Streptophyta; class Magnoliopsida; order Asterales; family Asteraceae; genus Lactuca; species Lactuca serriola. The sequence continues at coordinate 62,596,499 of NC_136410.1, read as the reverse complement.
CTACCGGGAGTTGAATAAGGTAACGGTGAACAACCATTATCCCTCCCGAGGATTGATGATCTTTTCGACCAGCTTTAGGGTGCATCTTGGTTCTCCAAGACTGATCTGCGATCGGGTTATCACTTATGTGAGTTAGGGACGAGGATGTGCAAAAGACAACTTTCCAGACTCGCTATGTCCATTATTAGTTCGTGGTGATGCCATTAGGGCTCACCAATGCTCCTACCGCGTTCATGGATCTCATGAACCGCGTGTGCAGACCGATGCTGGATTGGTCTGTAGTAGTCTTCATTAATGATATATTGGTCTATTCCTAGACACATGAGCAGCATGAGGAGCACTTCAAGGAGGTGCTTGAGACATTGAGGAGAGAGAGACTTTTTGCAAAGTTCTCCAAGTGCGAGTTATGGTTATGCGAGGTGCAGTTCCTGGGGCACCTTGTCAATCAGAAGGGTATTATGGTAGATCCAACTAAGGTCGAGTTTGTGATACAGTGGGAGGTTTCGAGATCTCCATCTGAGATTTATAGTTTTCTTGGTTTGTCTAGTTATTATCGGAGATTCATCCAGGATTTCTTCAAGATTGTTCTTCCATTGACCCGACTGACCAAGAAGTCAGTGACATTTCGTTGGGGGCCGGAGCAGTAGGCAACTTTCAACACTCTTAGACAACGGTTGTGTGAGACGTCGATTCTGACTTTTCCAGGTGTCGATGATTTGGTGGTCTATTATGGCGCATCGATCATGGGTTTGGGTGCAGTTTTGATGCAGCAGGGTCGCGTGATCGGTTACGCTTCGAGGCAGCTGAAGCCTCATGAGGTGAATTATACGACACACGATTTAGAGTTGTGGGATGTGGTTTTCGCCCTCAAGATTTGGCAGCATTACCTCTAAGGAGTTCATTGTACTATTTACACGGACCACACAAGCGTGAGGTATTTGATGGATCAGTGGAACCTGAATATAAGGCAACATCGTTGGTTGGATGAGGTGAAAGATTATGATTGTGAGATCATGTACCACCCGGTGAAGGCCAATGTTGTGGCCGATGTTCTCATCGGCAAGGCGGCCACGAATCCGATTCATGGTATATGCTTAAGGATGACAGTGATTACTTCGTTGACGGAACAGATTCGGGAGGCGCAGGTTGAGGCTATGATGGAAGAGCACTGGAAGTGTGAGCGGATAGTGGGTTAGGTGGCTTTTTTCGATTATGATAGTCGGGGACTGCTGACTTTGTGTCGGAGGGTCTGGATTATGTATTGGGGTGGGGTGCGCCTAATTCTGATGGAGGAGGCTCACAAGTCGAGATTCTCCAATCATCCCGGTGCGAAGAATATGTATAGGGATATTCACCCTGATTATCGGTGTCCCTGTATGAAGAGGGATATAGCATGGTTTGTGGAGCGGTGTTTGACTTGCAGGAAAGTCAAGGCCTAGCATCAGCAACCTCACGGCAAGATGCAGCCGTTAGAGATTCCTGTATGGAAATGGGAAGACATCATGATGGATTTAATCATGAAGCTTCCCAGGACATCGCAAATTGGGTTCTATTTGGTTCATCATGGATCGATTGACCAAGAGCACGCACTTCATCTCGATCCAGGAGAGTATTTTTGCAGAGAAGCTAGCCGAGATTTATGTCCGTGAGGTGGTGACACGTAATGGGGTGTCGGTGTTTGTGGTCTCCGACCAGGATGTTCACTTTACTTCTAGGTTTTGGAAGCGTTTTCATGATGAGATAGGCACTCGTCTCCATTTTAGTACAACTTTTCATCCACAAACAGATGGGTAGAGTGAGCAGACGATTCAGACTCTTGAGGATATGATGCCTGCGTGCGTATAATATTTTGGTGGGAGTTGGGATACGTATCCTTCGTTAGTGGAATTTTCAAATAACAATAGCTATCACGCTAGCATTGATCAACCTCCTTTCGAGATGCTCTACGGGAGGAAATGTAGAAACCCGATTTGTTGGGGCAAGGTCGGTCAGCGAGTCATAGGGAGTACCGAGGAGGTCCTCAAGACTACTGAGATGATTCAGCAGGTTCGGAGCAGGCTCTATATACTCAGAGTCGGCAGAAGAGCTACGCTAACAAGCGCCAGTCAGATTTGGAGTTCCAGGTGGGAGATATGGTTCTCCTGAAAGTGACACATTGGAAAGGTGTCATCCGGTCCAGGAAGCGGGGCAAGTTGGGCCCCATATATATCGGTCCCTTTAGGTTTTTGGTTCGGGTGGGCCAGGTTGCATATAATCTAGATCTTCCACCCCAGCTCAGCCAGATTCATAGCACATTCCATGTGTCTCAGCTACGGAAGTGTTTGGTGGATGATTTTGCATTTGTACCCTTGGAGGATATTCAGGTGGCTGATCGCCTGAATTATGTTGAAAACCAGTGGCAATATTAGATCGGAAGAAAAAACCTTGAGGAATAAGGTAGTGGAGCTAGTGAAGGTGCAGCGGCTGCATTGCAAGGGGTCGAAGTGGACTTGGGAGCCCGAGAAGGAGATGAGGGAGCATTACCCGGATTGTTCAAGACAATGGACTTCGAGGACGAAGTCTGATTCATGTAGGGGGAAATTGTAACGTCTGGTTTCTAGTATGATTTTATTTCAAATTATTGCATTTTTCCTGGAGGACTCGTTGAGTTGGAAGCCTCAACTCGACGTGTTGAAGTTGTTTTGGCCGCAAAGTTTAATGACTCAACTTGACGAGTTGAGGTGCCTCAACTTGACGAGTTGAGGTGCCTCAACTCGGCGAGTTGGCAGCAGGGGAGGAAACCCTAATTTTAGGGTTTTACACCATATTTAAACACCTTATGTCCCACGTGTTGGCCACATTTCTAGCCTCCATAGCCCCTAACCCTAATCTTGAAACCCTAGAGCCTCCTTGAGTGTTGTGAGCTTATTATGGGTGTGTTTTGGTATGTTTTAAGTTCATTGAAGGAAGAGAAGCTTGGTGCAAGGTGGTGATTCAATTAAGAGCCTTCAGATCCTGGTTCTTTGCACCATTTCACACATATTTCGTGTATAAAGTTCTAACGTTGCTTAATATTTGATTAAATCTCTTTTTGGGTTAGTTTAGATGCTTTTAGTCATATTTGGGTGGTTGATGGGGTTGTACGACGTCCCAAATGCTATTCTTTCAAATCTATGATCCTCATGAGCTCTTTTAGCATAAAGGTGCCAACTTTATGGTCTTAAGGACTCCATGCATTCATTAAGTCCATCTAATGGCTTCTTTTGAGCATTTGAGCTTTTTCTAAGCATGCTTGAAGCTAAAGTTGGAAGCTTTACGTGGTCTTTCAGCTTTTAGGGTCAGATCTCAGTTTGGGGTTATGCCTTTGGTGATTTAGTGCTTAATGATTAAGTCCTTACCCTTTTAAGCCTAAGGTTTGGATTTTGAACCCATTTTGGTTGTTCTTAGGGGTAAAGTTGGAAACCTTACCCTTCGTTAGTCCATTTCAGTTAAGATCTAAGTCATAAAGCTCTTAGTTTCGTTAAGGACGGCTTAATGGATTAAGATGTTGAATTTCTGGCGAACTCAATGAGTTTATGGAGGAACTCGGCGAGTTGGATAAATTTCTCCCGACTTAGCAGACTGATAGATAAACTCGACGAGTTTATGGATGAACTCGATGATTTGAGTCAACTTGGATTGTTGAATTTGACATTGACTTTAGTCTTTGACCATGTTTGACCTATAAGGGTCTTCTGGGCATTTTGTGCTGAACTTAAGGAAATCTTTTATGTTTAAGGGTTAAGTTGAGTCGATATTCGGAGCCAGGATCCATTCAGCTACCTTTCTATATCTGAGGTGAGTTTCCTTACTGGGTTTAGTGGGTCGAAGGCACAAAGGCCGACCCATGTTTATATTATGTTGTTAGTATACTACTTGTCTTTGTGACTCTTGCATGTGCTTGTGTTTATATGTCTTCCAGGCTAAGGCCCGTTGTCGGGCGGGGCTTGATGGATATCTGTATGATATGTATCTATGTGATTATTTCATGTGTATGTGTTTATTTTAATATATGTTATTGAATGTTGGGCGGGGCCCGTTTTACCGAGCTCAACTCGATGTCGGCGGGGCCTGACATCGGATGGGGTCCGAAGTCGGGCGGGGTCTGATGACGGACGGGGACCACTATAAGTTTATTGTATGTTTGGTATGTGGTATTTTAGGGGAAATCACTAAGCTATGTGCTTATGATTTTTATTTTATGTTTCAGGTACTTCTGGTTATAAAGGGAAGAGCTCAGGATGACTGCATTGCACACACACACCATTGAGATTTCACACTGATGTTTTACTCTAATTTATGATGAATTGATACATTGGTTTTATTCATGTGTTCGGATGTTATGGGAAAATACTATTTTATTTATTATTAAATTGAAATTTTTGAGACCATATTTTCGGATGTTTCAATCGTCATGCAATTCCTGAAGGTATCCCTAGCCTTATCCTAGCATGCAAACATTCATATCATATATCATATCAACATGTATGGGTATTCTGCGAATCACTTACTTGAGCTCGGATGATTGTATGCACCGCAACATTTTCTTTGTAAAAATCTGTTTTTAGAAAACATATTTTTTCTTTCAAAAAAATCTCTTTTTAGAGATCGAACTTATTTTTCTTTCAAAAGATTACCAATTCCTCAGTTTGAGTTTAGATATACCTGAGAGTGTGCCAGAATCCCTCAAACCAAAGCTTTGATACCAACTTGTAACATACCAAAATAGCAGTAAAATTTTCATTTTTCACACACCTAAAAGATACAACCAAACATTTCAAACCAATCACAATATAAATATTCTTGATATTAGAGTGAAACCAAATATATAGCAATGTTGAATAAAATCAAGGGGATCTTGTGCGATCATGTCGGGCTCTTCCCTATGGAAATGGAAATACTTGAAATTTTTTAAACCACAAACCGTAAGCACATAGCTTAGTGAGTTTCCCAAAATACCACATACCATACATATCAACGGGCACATCCTATAGTAATGGGCCAAACCCAACATACAATTAGGCCCAAACCATCATATAAACATGCGAACCCTTCATACATACGGTCCCAACCCAACATATATACGACCCATGCCGACATATAAACAGGCGACATGTAACTTAATGTTTTCATTTAATACTTAACTCACATCCATATGAGTCCTACAAAGCACAAAGCAAGCAGCATTCGTGCAACAAGACTCTATAGGCCACAAAACATCAAAAGGCATCCTTCCTAATACGCATCTCTCCCAATAGGCATTTTATCATGCAACCCTTAACATATCCTCATGCAATTCCTAAAGGTATCCCTAGCCTTATCCTAGCATGCAAACATTCATATCAACATGTATGGGTATTCTACGAATCACTTACTTGAGCTCGGCTGATTACACGCATCACACCCCTTTCTTTATAAAAATCTCTTTTTAGAAAAGTTATTTTTTCTGTCAAAAGAATCTCTTTTTAGAAAATTTATTTTCCTTCAAAAGATTACCAATTCCTCAGTTTGAGTTTAGACACACCTAAGAGTGTGCCCGAATCCCTCAAACCAACGCTTTGATACCAACTTATAACGTCCCAAAATAGTAGTAAAATTTTCATTTTTCAAACTCCCAAAAGATACAACCAATTTTACCAAACCAATCACATTATAAATATTCTCAATATTAGAGTGAAACGAAATAATAATGCAGAATAAAATCAAGGGGATCTTGTGCGATTATGTCAGACTCTTCCCTATGGAAATGGAAGTACCTGAAAATTTTAACCTACAAACCGTAAAAACATAGTTTAGTGAGTTTCCCAAAATACCACATACCATACATATCAACGAGCCCATCCCATATTAACAGGCCAAACCCAACATATAATCAGGCCCAACCCATCATATAAACATTCCCAACCCTTCATATATATAGGCCCAACCCAACATATATACGACCCAACCCATCATATAAATAGGCCCAACCCTCCATATGTATGGGCCCAACCCAACATACCAATAAAAGTGTCATAAAGACAGTTAGGATCCTACTCAATATAGTGAGAAGACTCACCTGAATCACGAAACCAGACAAACTACAACTCAAAATCTCACAACAGGTGCTACAACACACCTAACAAATCAAACAAAGTCCAACCGTGTTTTATATTCTAAGTCCATTAATCTTGACAAAAAGTCAACACAGGTCAAGAAGTTAATGGTCAGAGTCAAAGTCAACTGTCAACACAACCAATGACTGACCCTCACATCGTGACCAGCCCATGGTTACATCGGGAGAACGCACTCAGCATGTTCCAAAATCGGCCATGCTATAACTCACTCACGAACAACCCAAACAAAAGACACCATTACATGAACACTCCTTGGTCACATCGTGAACACATCAAGTCAAAACAATCAAATAACCAACTATCACCACGTCGTGATACCCTCTATGTCACGTCGTGACCACCAAGTGAGACACATCCTTATGGATTGAGTCCTTAATCCATTAATACTTTAAATCCAACTTTCAAAAACATTTCCTAATGTCCAAAATCATCTAAAGATTGATGCTTTTTAGCCATGCATGCTCATTGTCATCCTAAGGCTCAATCTAGGTCAAACATGGAGAAATATCACCAAAGATCTCATGTATAGGTAGAATACAAAATCAAATTCTAAATCTGAACCATATAACACTCAATTGGCTTCAAGGATCCATAAATTCGCCAACTTTATGGAATCACATTACTTCAACTTGCTCAAATTTGAAGATAAAGGGACAAGAACTTAGATCTAGCAACCTAGAAGCATAAAGTTTGAATCTTGGACACTTACAAACATCAAAAATATGCACAAGAGGATGATGATGAGGTTTCTTGTTGGATCAACACACTAGAACACCTTCTTCTTCTTCTTCTTCAAGCTACCAAAAGCACCAAAATGAGCCAAGAACCACCAAGAAGGATTAAGGTTAGGGTTTCCGAGGTTTGAGAGATACGCAGGCAGAAAAATGAACCTTAAATCCGAGTTTAGGAGGTTTAAATATGAAGGAAACCCTAAAATATCATGGGATTGGGATGCAACGCTTGTTATGTTGTGACCAAACCCATGTCGCATCGTGACATTGCTCCGAGTACACATTCTCAAATTGACTAGTCGCATCGTGACCACCCTATGGCCACGTTGTGACATTGGATTTTCGCAAAAATTATGCCGTCGACTCCTTTATGCCCTACATTGATCCAATCTAAAAAAAATAAGTGTTGTAAGGTCAAACCTTGAAATATGATAATGTTTAAAATAGACTCAGCGTCAGCATATGTCTCAGCATCAGCACCAGCACGTCGGCAATTCAGTTTGTAATAGTTGTCTATTCAGCACGTTGTAACGAATCTTGTATTTATCATGTTTCCCTAGTTATCTTGATTTATTAGCTGGCGTATCCCTGAATTGTAGGGATCGTCTAGAATAGCAGTATATATTATTTTGTATAGGTTTGTGAATGGTCACGCCTTTCACAAACCCTAATTGTCGCTTTGTGCACACGATAATCTCTTTGTGAGATTATCTTTCTTAGTGAAAGTTTTTCTTCGTGAATCTCTCTTGTTCTTATTTGTAGTCATTGTTTGATATTTTGATTGATCTAAAGGCCTCTTCAATTGGTATCAGAGCAGGTTTCTTTTATCAAACAAATGGCTTCATCTTCTTCTTCATCAAACTCATCAAATCATCCTTCTGCTAAAATCCCTCCTTTCGATGAAACTAACTTTGCTATGTGGAAAATAAAGGCTCTATATGCCTTGGAATCTGTTGATGAAGACATGCTGGACATCGTTGAAAAAGGTCCTTATGTTCCGATGTATCAGCCTCTTAAAAACAATGTTCCTGATGGCACTATGAAGAAAACTCCAAAAGAAAACTGGACGGCAAACGACAAGAGAAAACATGGTTTGGATGTTCGTGCTCGTGCCGCTATTAGCTACTCATTGCCATACAACATCTTTGGGCTGGTTCAAAATTGCATCTCAGCAAAAGAGATGATGGATACGCTGACTGTATCTTTTGAAGGAATTGAAGAAGTCAAGGCTACTCAAATAAATGATCTTAACCGAAGGTATGAACATTTTTTTGCTAAAAAAGGTGAAACCTTGACTCAAACCTTTAACAGATTTAATACTCTTGTTAACGATCTTCGGAGACTAGATCAGTTGAAGCATAGAACTGTTCTAGTGCAAAAGTTTTTGGATTCCCTAGGTGCAGGTTGGGAGAATCATGTTGATGTGCTGAAAAACAGCGAGAAGATCAACTTTATGGACTTACAAAGTCTCTATGGAAATCTTTGATACTATGAAGAATCCAAGCTTCAACGAAAGGAACTGATGAAGGATTCTCAGCGTGAATCTTCTGTTGCCTTGTTCTCCAACAAAAAGCTTGTGGCAGACTCAGACACTGAAAGTGACTCAGACACTGATTCATCTAAAACTGACACTGATGATATTGAAAAGGTTGTAGCTAGTGCAGCCTTGATTGTGAAGACCTTTGAAAAATCAGGTCGAAACTTCTCAAAGTTTCAAAAGAAGATTGGTGGAAAGTTCTCAAAAGGGTTAGGAGCTGATAAAAAGCATGGTGCTGATAAGAAAGAGAAGGCTCAGTGCTTTAACTGTGGGAGCACTGATCATTTTGCAAAGGAGTGTAAACAAAAGAAACAAGGCACAGATGAATACTGGAAGCAGAAGTACAACAAGCTGATTGAGAAGTTGAAAGCTGAAAATTTGGAACATAAAGTGCTTGTAGCTGAAGAAGAAAAATGGAAAACTGATGAAGAGTCATCAGATGATGAAGTCAAGTGTCTCATGGTCAAAATAGAGGACCCGGATATTCCCGATAAAGACAAGAGTACTTTTGACACTGATATGTCTGATGCTGAAAATTCCAGAAAGCACAACATTGACTCTTCTTCAATGTATCAGGTTAAAAACTTTGTTTCCTATTCAATGAATGAAAAAATCAAAATGTTTGAGTATTTGGGTGTCATTAATTCTAAGAAGAATCAAACCATAAGAAACTTGCAAAATCAAATTGATCTTCTTGAAACTGATATATCCATAAAAAATAGCATTATTGAGTCCACTCAGGAAAATCTTAGAATTACCAGTTTGTCAAATTCATCCTTGTCTGCTGAAATTGACGATGTTAAAAATCTTTTGATTAAAGAACAAACTGTGCTCCACACTTGGGCAAAATCTCATAAGAATGCCAATTATATTATCTCAGCTCAAATTCCTCATTCTTGTGAAAAAATTCTTGGGGGTAATTTTGCCGAAGCTGAAAAAGTTTTTAAATCACAAGAAAAGGAATCTGAGGTCTATTCCATGAATGAGATGAAAAACAATTTCAAAAATAAGTTTGTCAGTAATTCTTTTATTAATCAAAGTTTAATTGATGAATATTGTACTATTAATTCTGATGGTATTACTGAGTGTAATGTTGAAATTACCGGAATTGATCCCACATCTTATCCTGCACATCTTGTTAGACCAACCCCTCTAACTGAGAATATTATTGCTTTTCCCATCTCTAATGGAGTGTTTCATGCTGTTCATGAACAACTCAAGCATTTCCCTGGTTGCAATCCATCTGAGAATAAGTCAAAATCAGATACTGATAGTTCATCTCCTAACACTGATCAAATTCTTTCTGACACTGATCTCAGTCGTGACTCAGTGATTAACAAAAGGACTGAAAGCTCTATTGGTGAATCTTTCATATCAAAATGTGTTAAATCAAAAAATTTGCTCACCAAGAAGAACTTTGGAACTAGAATTTGTTACAGATGTGGTGATTCCTCTCACAAGATCAGTGAATGTACTTTTGATAAATCATCCTCAAGAGCTGAAAATATTAAAGTTAGGAATGAAAAATGGACTCTTAAGTCAAACTCTTTAAACTGTCTTCCTAAGGAGTGTTATAATTTATTTTCAAATAACTTTGTGAATGACCCATCTTCGAATGGGTCAGTGTGTTCTAACTAGTTTCTCAGCACTGCAGGGTCAGGAGCATCTTTGGTACTTAGACAGTGGTTGCTCAAGGCATATGACAGGATCAAAGTCTCTCCTGGAAGATTATATTAAGAAAACTGGTCCTGCAGTTACCTATGGAGACAATGGAAAGGGGCTCACTAAGGGATATGGAAACATCAAATGCAACAACGTGATTTTTCAAAACGTTTCATATGTTAAGGGTCCCAAACACAATCTTATTTCTATCAGTCAATTGTGTGATGCTGACTATGAAGTTCACTTTACAAAGAAGGAAGGAAGAGTTGTAAACACTGACAAGAACATCGTACTCTCAGCAAGTAGAAAAGATGATATATATGTTCTTGACATGTTCTCAAGTGACAAGGCACTGATGCAATGTTTCTTTACAAAGTCTCAGACGAATCTTAGCTGGATTTGGCACAAAAGGTTTTCTCATCTGAACTTCAAGAATCTATCTAAGATTTCCAATCAAGACCTAGTTAGAGGGCTCCCGAAATTCAGCGTTGTGAAAGACAAGATGTGTTCAGCGTGTAAACAAGGAAAACAAACCAAGTCCTCTTTCAAACCCAAGTCATGTTCCAGTATATCAGTCCCTCTTCATCTACTCCACATGGATCTGTTTGGACCTATTCCTGTTCGTTCACTAGGTGGAAATAAGTATACTCTAGTGGTCGTTGATGAGTTCACTCGATTTACTTGGGTAGTTTTCTTGAAGAAGAAAAGTCATGCTGCACAGGAAATTATCTCACTGATTCGTAAAAATGAGACACTGATAGGTCTTAAAGTCAAGCAACTGAGAAGTGATCATGGTACTGAGTTCCGAAACTCAACTCTTGAAGAATTTTGTGATCATAAAGGAATTGGACAAAACTTCTCAGCTCCTCGTACTCCTCAGCAAAATGGTGTTGCTGAACGAAGAAATAGAACACTGATTGAGGCAGGAAGAACCTTGATGATTCATGCTGGTCTTCCCATGTCGTTTTGGGCTGAAGCTGTCAATACAGCATGTTTTACTCAGAATCGATCTCTAATTCACAGGATTCACAAGAAGACTCCATATGAAATGCTGAAAGATCGAAAACCAGATGTGTCCTTTTTTCATGTGTTCGGATGCATTTGTTATATTCTAAATCAGCGTGACCCAAGATCCAAGTTTGAACCTAAATCTGATAAAGGCATTTTTGTTGGGTACTCATCTATTTCAAAGGCTTTTCGTGTTTTTCATGTGAACAGGCAATGTGTTGAAGAATCCATTCATGTGAAGTTTGATGAGGAATCATACACTGATGAAAAAGTCACTCATTCTCCTTCTATCTTTCAAGAGCTTCTCTCTTGTCCATTCGATGAAACTCCTTCTGCTGAAGATAAGATTGATTCCTCTGACCCTATCATTCCAGTTCCATGTTCCTTGAATCAAGATATTGCAGCCACATCAGCAGATGATTCATTAGGTGCTGACGAACCTTTGAAGCTGAAGATTCTCCTGAAACTGATAATGTGTCAGTGTCTATTCCTCCGGAATCAGCATCAGTCATTGTACATCGGGATCATCCTGTTGATCGAATTATAGGGAATATTCATGATGGTGTCCGAACCAGATCTAGTGTTCTTAATAACTTTTGCATGTATGTTAACTTTGTTTCAATGATCTTACCTGATAAGGTACACACAGCTCTTCAAGATGCTGATTGGATCAAGGCCATGCAAGAAGAACTGAATGAGTTTGAAAGACACAAAGTTTGGACTCTTGTCCCAAGACCATCTGGAAAGACTATCACTGGAACTCGCTGGGTCTATTGTAACAAGGTTGATAAAGATGGAATCATTACTCGAAACAAGGCAAGGCTTGTGGCTCAAGGGTTTACTCAAATTGAATCCATCGACTATGGGGAAACTTTTTCCCCAGTTGCTCGCATTGAAGCCATCAGACTGTTTCTCGCATACGCATCCTACATGAACTTCATTGTCTATCAGATGGATGTGAAAACAGCATTCCTTCATGGTGTGTTAGAAGAAGAAGTTTTCCTAAATCAGCCCCCAGGCTTTGTGGACAAAGATCATCCTGATTACGTGTACCGGTTAGACAAAGCTGTTTATGGACTGAAGCAAGCCCCCAGGGCTTGGTATAAGACGCTGACATCGTATCTGCTTGAAAATGAATACAGACGAGGAGCAATCGACAACACTCTCTTCATCAAAAGCAAAGGCTCAGATATGGTTCTTGTTCAAATTTATGTCGATGACATTATTTTTGGCTCTCCAACTGAGACACTGAGCAAGGAATTTGCTGAGATCATGTCTAAAAGATTCGAAATGAGCATGATGGGAAAGATGACCTTTTTCTTAGGTCTTGAGGTTCAGCAACAAAAGACAGGTATTTCCATTTGTCAAAGTAAATATATCTCTGACCTGCTTGTTAAGTATTCTCTCAGTGACTGCAAACCAGCATCTACCCCGGTATCTAAGACTGATAAACTACACGCTGATCCAACTGGAACTGATGTCAATCACTCTCTGTATCGAAGAATGATTGGATCCCTCTTGTATCTCACAGCAAGTCGTCCTGATATCATGTTTGGAACCATTCTCTGTGCTCGATTCCAAGCTAATCCCAAAGAATCTCACCTCATGGTTGTCAAAAGTATCTTTCGATACTTAAAGGGAACTCAAAACCTTGCACTGTGGTATCCTCGCGACTCAGCATTTGAACTTTATGGATACACAGACTCAGATTATGCAGGATGCAATTTAGACAAAAAGAGTACATCTGGTGGATGTCACTTCCTTGGCAACCGTCTCATCAGCTGGTCTAGCAAGAAGCAACATCAGTTGCCATCTCAACTGCAGAAGCTGAGTATGTTGCCGCTGGGAGATGTTGTGCTCAGCTCTTATGGATTCAAAATCAGCTTCTCGACTATGGGTTCAAGTTCTCAAAGACTCCCATCTACTGTGACAACACCAATGCCATTCAGATCACATAAAATCCTGTTCAACACTCAAAGACAAAGCATATCGAGATCAGACATCACTTCATCAGAGATAATGTTGAAAAAGGAAAAGTTGTTCTTGAACATGTCAAGACTTCGGAGCAACTTGCTGATATCTTCACAAAGGCACTGGATTCTCAATCAACTGGTCACATTATTGGAGAGCTGGGAATGATTTCCTTGTAATTAATTTTGATGTTTAATTGTGCTAATGTTTGATTTTGTCTTATAAGCTGATGTACATTGTGCTGATGATAACATACTGATGATATTTGCAACTAAGCACTTTGGTTTGATTTCTTATCCTTATCTCTTCTTCAAGTCTTCTAAATAAAAGTTGAATGATTCACTGTATTAAACCATACACTGATAACGACTTGAAACTCTTTGCCGATGGTTAGATCAAAACACCAAGATCTATCACACGCAACTACCCCTTCTTACCAATCTTACACTGACTCTGTGATTCAGTGTGCCAAAACACACATTGATGAGAATCTAAAATCTTTGCCGATGGTTAGATCAAAACACCAAGATCTATCACACGCAACTACCCCTTCTTACCAATCTTAAACTGATTCTGTGATTCAGTGTGCCAAAACACACGCTGATGAGAGTCTAAAAATCTTTGCCGATGGTTAGACCAAAACACCAAGGTTTATCACACGCAACAATCCATTCTTTACCCTCCTATTATTCAGTGTCTAATGATTCAGTAAGATAAACCACTCACTGATGAAGTCACAACACTCTGTGCCGATGGTTAGATAATGTAACTAGTATCTATCACACGCACCAATCACCTTGCTAACCCTGAATAAGCAAGCTGTACTTTGAATTGACGGAGAAATACTTTCAGCATGTAACATTTGTGTCACTGAGCTCAGCGCTTCCGCAAACACTGATTGACGCTTCACTTTCAGTCAATGGCTCTTTTATCCAACGGCTACTTTATACTCTGACAGGTTGTTACGATGCGCCGTTCTTATTAATGAAGATAATCATCATCTTTTTAATCAAGATAATCATTACCTTTTAAAAACCCATTTCATTCCATATTTAAACCTCTCTCTTCTTTGGTTTATTTTTTCCTCCCAAAATCCTTGAACCTCTCTCAAAACCCTAGAACTCTAAAATACTCTCAACTGGCGGCATCTCTGTCCACATACTCCTCAACCTCTCGAAGGGTCATTCCTGCCCCAAACTCTCCTCCTCTTCCCATTCACATCAAGGCCACCAATGTCGTTTTTAACCCTGACATTCCAGAAGTGCATCGAGGTCTTGGACTCGATGATTTCGTAAATTTCTTGGCTTCTTGTCGACTTCGATATGCAATCAGTGATGTTCCGTCCGAGTTCTTCCCTGAGCAAGTATGTGAGTTCTACTATACTGCATCAGTTAATGAAGAAAACAATGCCATCACCGGAACCATTGGCCATGGCAGACACTCCGTCTTCATCACCGCAGAACTTCCCAGTGCTGCCTTAAGGTTACCAATTTTCGAACCCTTCTCTGAACCTCCTACTATTGAAAGATGTAAACGCATGTTCGATCAACTGGGCTATGATCATTCAAAAGCTGGCACTCGATCAGCTCTTATTATGCGTCAGTGCATGACCCCAGGCTGGAAGTTTTTCACTGGTGCTTTATGCAAGTGTGTGGGTCACAAGTCTCGCAGTGGTGACCAATTGAGCAATTATGAGCAGCAAGTTGTCTGCTCCCTTCTTCTCAACAAGAGACTGGATTATGGGGCACTCTTCTTTGATCAGCTTGTTCAGCTTCTACGTGCAAATGTGCATGTTGATCATGTTCCTTTTCCACGCTGGATTGCTCTGGTGTTCGACAAATTCTTCGCTCCTGAATACTTTTCTCACTCTGGGAATCCAATTCAATGCCCTCAAATTTCAGTTCGTATGTATCAGGATGATCCTTTGGATACTGACATTGGAATCTCGGATAGGATGAGAGAATGGATTGTGAATTCATACACTGTGCCCTCTCTCACCGTTGACACTGATGAAGGAGGTACTGATGGTAATCGTATGGATCATGCTGATCAAGAGGTGGACCATCATGATGGCGGACACTTCTCCCCTCAACTTTCTCATCACATCGCATCAGATACTGGCAAAGTCTCCTCAGCACTACAGGATTCCATGCCTCAGGGGGAGCATCCACCTCAGGGGGAGCATCCATCTCAGGGGGAGCCTCCCTCACAAGGGGAACATCAGTCTCAGGGGGAGCATCCGTCACCAGCAGCTCACCACTTCTCTCCAAGGATGCCTCCTAGCTCTCTAGTTAGCCCCAGGTTCCTCAATGGTTCAACTTCCGGCTTCAGCATTTTCAGAACTAATTTCACTGACACGGGACATCAGTCAGCGTCTGCTTCGAATTGAGGCTGATGTTCAACAAATCAAGGAGGTACTCTTACTTACTCCTCCCTCTAGTCCCAAATCTGATGATGCTCAAAAAGGGGGAGATACTGATGATGATGCTGACGCTGATGATCATACTAATGGTGAACCAAATGATCATGCTGATGATGAACCAAGCACTCATGCTGATGGTGAACCAAACACAGAACCTGTCATTCGTGACTCTGATTCTGCAAGACCTAATAGTCCATCAACTACTGAAAAGTATGTGGAAGAAAGTGAGCATGATGAAGAGCATTATGAAGCTGATGATGAATGTCAAATTCTTGACATGAACTTTATTGATCCTCTCATTCCAGTTCAGCAAGAAAGCTCAGATGACCTTGAAGAATCGCATCCTATTTTGACCGATCCTGTTGCTGATCCAATCATTCCGGTCCAAGGAGAGGATTCGGACGTTGCAAGTGAAGAATCTCATCCGCTGTCTCGAAAGCGGAAGGCAGCAGATACTGACTTGGACCATTCTAAAACTGATAATTCTTCGACTGTGAAGAAACCCAAGTCCATTGTCAGCATTTCAAACCTTGCCTCTGAATGGAACATGTCCCCTGACCAAGTCAAGCAAATTCTTGATGAAGCCAATCAAGCTCAGCTTCTAAAGAACATTGCTTAAGCTGATGAATCTCTTATTCAGCACAAACTTCAGGCCAAGGGATCGTTTGAAGCTCAGATGTAGAAGTTCCTGGAGTTTCAGTCCAAGGCTCAGTCTTCTCAACCTCCTACTGGCTCTAGTAAGCCTAAGGCTGACAGTGTTCTTGACTGGATTGATTGAAAGAGATTTGAAGATGTTTTTAATCGTCGAATGTGTGGAGACAAGATCATCAAAGTCAAGGCTTCTAAACCTCGAAGCGAGAAAATCCTTACGTTGCTGATCACTCGTCAAGGTTCTCAGCACTCTTATACTGAAGTTGTCAAAAGGGATGAGCTGATCAGATATGGGTATTCGGAATGGATGGAACTGCTCGATCTAGCATCCAAGCAAACCTCAGCTCACTCTTCCGAACTGACTTGTGCTCTTCATCTGCTGATCAAAAAGGTTCAGCGTCTGGATCTTGTTCCTAAAGAACGTCCTCAGCATCCAGGTCAAAGGTCGTCAGTTCCTAGATCTCGAAGGACCAAGTTTCATGTTGATGGTGAAGATGTGTTGGTTCTAGATTTCGGTGCTGGTGTGATTAATAATTCTCTTCCTCTCGGTGTTGATCCGGTTCAGCATCAATTCATCTCAGCTCCTGAACACGGAATGTACTACCTTGATAAAAAAACAGGAGGATGTGCTTTCAGCGCACTACTGAGATCCCAAAAGCTCCAACCACTCACCTTGTTGGCTTAAGGCAAATGTGCATGAGTCATCAAGAACTATCCGGAGAATTTCACATTCTTATCGCCATGGAGCTGCTGAACAGAAGACAGGAGTTGCTGGACAGTCCTTACTGGCCAGTTAAAATTGAAGCTGAAGCTGAGTATGAAGAATTCCTTTCCAGGGATGTCTTAATTTAGTTTGTTTTGAACATCATCAAATTGGTGGAGATTGTAAGGTCAAACCTTGAAATATGATAATGTTTGAAACAGACTCAGCGTCAGCATATGTCTCAGCATCAGCACCAGCACGTCGGCAATTCAGTTTGTAATAGTTGTCTATTCAGCACGTTGTAACGAATCTTGTATTTATCATGTTTCCCTAGTTATCTTGATTTATTAGTTGGCGTATCCCTGAATTGTAGGGATCGTCTAGAATAGCAGTATATATTATTTTGTATAGGTTTGTGAATGGTTACGCCTTTCACAAACCCTAATCGTCGCTTTGTGCACACGATAATCTCTTTGTGAGATTATCTTTCTTAGTGAAAGTTTTTCTTCGTGAATCTCTCTTGTTCTTATTTGTAGTCATTGTTTGATATTTTGATTGATCTAAAGGCCTCTTCAAGTGTTACGTTGTGTAGACAATACGAGGAATATCATGTCTTTAAAGGTTTTTACGTCGCTCTAAGGCTGTAAACATTAGCTTTAATACCCAGGATTTGATGCAAAATATCCTTTGTTTTAACTGCTACGGTAAAAGAGATATAGATAAAGAGGAAACCCAGAAAATAGAAGAAACTCAATCTTTCAATTTGCGAAAATCGCAAAAGGCAGCGAGAGAGAGAGAGAGAGAGAGAGAGCGAGAGAGAGAGAGCGAGAGAGAGAGAAACAGAGAGAGAGAGAGAGAGAGAAACAGAGAGAAAGTGAGTTAGAAATTTGGTGCAAAGTAATTCGGACTTGAGCGGTTCTATTTACATAGAATATGAAAATCAGAATCCCCAAAAGAGTGGATTCGGTAACGACATCCATCCATTCACAGGTTGCCATATGGCAATTCGAATTTTGAATATGATGACATTGTTATCTGGTATCTCATCCGATTTGAACTGGAGTTTATCCAGTCTTTCTAGAGGCTTCTGGATTATTTCGTCTGCTTAACCATGAAGTCAACAGTGATCAATGTTGAGTTGGTCCAACCGACTTGACCTGAACTTACCAAATATAAAAGCTCCTCAACTACTGATACATCGTGCGAAGTTCCAAGTGCGTCTAAATCTCGTCATTCCATGCACTTACGTTATTGGCTAGGCTAAGCACGTATTTGGGGGCTTGGCCCATTTATTGATCTACTTAAACCCTTTGAAGGCCTATCAAGAGGAAAACATTATAAATCCACTAAATCTTTCTTCCTCCACCAATGTAGGATACAAGAAAATTACCAAGTTGCAATTGCCTCATAAATGTCCAACAATCTCCCAACAAGTTGGAAAGTTTCCTTTCACTTTGATAGATTATGTCACTTGGGTGTCATGAAGATTAAACCCTTGTTTTATGTGGACAAACAAAAGGAGACCAGTTCTATGGTATCCTTATAGGTTTAAACCAAGAACCTTAGGTTTACCCCTACACATCACATACTATCTTTCTGTTCTTACTGAGCGCTAATATGGTCATGCACTAAAATCCTTTTCATGGACCTTTGTAAGATATACTATTAATCTTCAATTGAGGTGACACTACCTTTATATCATATATCCAAGGTTTTACAACATCTATGTTGCTTAGATTTCTCTAAAACTTTCTTAAGAGACTTAACTCAACCTCATTCTCAGCAATGACGTACTAATCTACCTCACATGGACCTATCATTAATGATAGTACCTTCTATCATTAGTGATTTCGTTGTTACCCTTTAAACTTGAGAATTATGAGCACTAATGTAAGGTTGGATTTCCATAACTAAACAATACTTATATGGTTTTAGACCTAATAGATGCCATTTTATGCATCTTTTAGGGTAGTTTTTAAAAACATTTTGCATCATAGTATACCCATTTGCATGTGCATTAGTTTAACTAATGTTCAACTCATGTTTCTCATCAGAATTCTTGTACTACTCATGTTTTATGCTGTTTTCAGGTATTTCGAGTGTAGTGGTACTTTGGAAGTAGATTTGGATGCATATTTGGAGCTTAATGGAGCTAAAATACCTGATGGAGCTGCAAATTGGGTCAAATTTGCTGAAGTTTAAGAGTTTGCGTCCGAAATGCACATTTTCGGGTTTACACGATCGTGTTTTTCACCATGCAGTCGTGATTTTGATTGTGTTTCATCTTCGCAACTTTCCCAAGCCAAAAATCGAGTTTTAGGACCTCAAAGCACAAACAAGATCGTAATTTTCCAAGAAACATGATTGTGTTTTGAGTTTTATGTCTGATATAGCAACGTACTTCATTAAGAAGAGAATCGGAACTTCGGAGAAAAAAACACTATCAAAACGATCATTTTTTCTGTAACACTTCATTTTGGTATTGTCCTTTTTAACCCTTCATTTTGAAAATCCTTGAAAAATGGTCCCTAGCCGAGTATGATGGGCGTACTCTACGAGTATGCTGGGCATACTAGCTGGTAAGATGGTCACGGAGGCGTCCATGTATGCGGGGCATTTGTGGGAGTACACGGGGCGTACGCTCGGCTAGGATAAACCATAACTTTTAGGGTTTGTGCCATATATAAAAACCTTAAGTTGCCTTGGTAGTTTCTTATGACCAACCTCCATCTCTCAAAACCCAAAGAACAAAACCCTAGCCTTCATTTGAGTGTTTATGAGACATTGTTGGGATCTTGTAGTGTTTTTGGATCCTTTGAAGGAAGTGAAGCTTTGGTGGACTTAGAGCTTGAAGATCCAGAATCTTCATCAAATTTTCAAGCCATTTGGGGTATAAAGCTCTTAACTTGATGGATCATTTGGTTAAATCTAGTTAGCGCTTATTTTCAAGGTTTTTATGGTCCTTTAAGCCATGCTTGAGTGTATGAGCTACTCCAGAAGCTAGGGATGGTAGATCTTGGCATTTTTGAGGTCCCTTGTTCATAAAAATGCAATATCGATGAGTTATTTTGGACCATTCATGAGTTAGGGTTATTATTATGGTTCTTTTTTTAGTTTTGGGTCACATTAAGCCATGAAAGGGTGTAATGTTGCCAACTTTACGTGTTAAGACATCATTTAGGATCACATCTGAGAATTTAGCTTAGTGTCGTAACCATTTGAGCTCTTAATGGAGAGTTGGGGTGACAGGATAGTATGTTGGGAGTACCTAGCTCGTACGCTACGCGTACTGGCCACGAAGGGAGTACGCTGGATGTAAGTATAAGTGCATCGAACGTACTCAGCTTCCATTGAATTTTGTTGACTTTTGCGTTTTAGGACATATTCGGACTATTAGGGTTTTGGACCTTATTGGGCCAACCATCTTTCTGACTTTGGGTCATTATATGGGCTTTGGGTCTCGTTTAGGAATTTGGGCCATATTAGGCTTTTAGAGCCATTGGGTTGGGCCTCGCTTATTAGGCCAAGTGAGGAAAGGATACAATGGTCTTTTACCCTGGGAGTTAGACAAATGAATGAGATTCATAGTTATGATTAAGGCCCAATTATTAATTGGGGTTTTGTTTGATTGATTAGCGCGAGGATTTTTTTGAGCCAACAGTCTGAGCATTTTTTGATTTCAATAGTTTGAGGTGAGTTTCCTCACTATGCTTGGCGGGTCAAAGGCACCAATGCCGGCCCATGGTCTATTATGGCTAGGATGCTAGTTTTCTGTGTGACTCTTGCATGTATGTTATGTGATATGTATATCAGGCGAGTTCCGATGCCTGGTGGGGCCTGATGAGTGTATTGTATGTTATTTATCTTAGTGATTCTTGCATGTGTTTTATGCATTTGTATGCATAATGCCAACGTGTGTGGGTCCATCACTTTGAATTAAAAATCCGCAATTGCTCCTTTCTGTCGCGATCTAAAGGAGATACCAGCCCTAAAAAGACGCTAGCGGCTAGCGATGGGGATTCCAACATTGGAGTTCATCATCTGTAAAGGAGATCGGAGAAGCAAGCTGTGACGGGGACACATGCTTGTCTAGGAGCTTGTGTGATGATTGCGATTGAAGGTGATACAACAGTGAGGATGATGATTTGTGGTTGAATGGTGCCACTTTGGGCCAAGTGTCCAGCAACGAATTAAGAAAAAAGGATTCAGACGACACTGCTTCGTCAGGAACGATAGTTGCATCGGAGTTGGCGAGGGTATCTCAGAAGTGCTTCATTGATCTGCTGGTCAACGGTTGTTAAGGATCACCGAGCATCGACGAGGTAGAGAGGGTAGTCGACTAACGACCGGTGGTGTTTTGGATCAGGTTAGAGAATGCAATCGAAAAACGGTTCTTTGGCTTTGAATGCCAGAGTTGTCTGGTAGTTGGGATCTACCGGAGATGGCTTGAAGACGTTGGTCAGAGGATGTTGCTTCGGAGGTGCTACTGGATATGTTGCCGGTGGGACAGTGCAAGACAAGAAGAAAATGGTCCAAGGTAAGGCCATCTGATGGGTTTTGGTCTTTTCTACAAGCCAATCAATAATTAGTGGGGCCCAACTTCTTTATTTTCTTTTCTTTTGTCGGGTTTTGAGAGACAAGAGGTAATTATTTATACAGTTTGTACAACAATGAGTTGTAAACTGTATTTATCGATATTTGATAAATGAAATGGGTTGTATTTTGATGAAATAGGTAAACATCTATGTTTTGCTAAGTTTTATGAAATGTAAAAGCTTTTAAGTTGTATGTACAAATAACAACTTCAAAGAAAAAAATTACACAGAAAATCACCAACTAAAAGGGATTTTCTTGTGATATAAACTGATAAGAGTTTAAGAACTCATAAAACTTTCTTTTCTTCCTTATTTTTATGAACAAACCACCAAATATGAACGAAAGTTGATCTAAGAAGCTTTTCTTATGCTTGAGAAACGCTTTGATTAACAAAACGGAGCAGATCTAGAGATCTGAGGGAAAAAACTTGTAAGTTTCATTTTTTATTTCATCCACGTCGATGCTCCACCTACCATTAATCATCAACTCGTTTATTATATTTTTTCGATTTTTATTATTCACATTTCCATGGAAGAACTTCGAATTTCCATCCCAATCTATTGTCAATTTAATGCACACTTTTTGTTTCAAATCAAGCATCAATGGTTTTTCAATCTCCATAATTCATTGTGTATCGGAAATTCGTTTCAAGAGTTCTACATTAAATAAGGCATGTGATTCTACAACATCATCAAGTTGAGCAGCTAAGGCTCTAAGTGCCAATAATTCGTCGTTCTCATTTTTATAGACATAATTCCTCCCTTTTTAATTGCATTTTTCAAAAAAAAAATAGCAACCAGTTGACAGTTAGCAGTACCAAACACCTTAAAATTCTCCCAAGTTGCATTGACCATGTTATCAATTTCGTTAATAAGGAGCCAAGAGTTGAAATTTTAAATGGTGGAGGGCCAAAATCAACTCGTTTAGGTATCAGGGTGATTGGAAAATGGTCTGACACATCTCTAGAATGGAAAGTAACGAAAACAAATGGATACATTGCGATGAAGCTAGGACAAACCAAGAATCTATCTAACTTACTTAATTTCACCCCATGTTGAGAAAAATAAGTGAATTTGCGTCCACCCATATTAAAGACATGTAACTCAGCCTCCTATATAAAGCGATCAAATTCTTAAGCACTACGATGACAATATATGAAATTAGATCTTTCTTCTATATGATGCACGACACTAAAGTCCACAGAGAATAACTAAGAGCCTAGTTTGAAACTTTTAACAGCAAGCAAGCAGTTCAAACCACAATTTTGGTTTGTTTGAGTCTCCTTGAGGACAACAATTATTTGCAAACATGGTATACCTCGTCATTCTTATCCATTCACCAATACCGAAACATAAGTATATGAGATATTCTAACATGTCCCTAAGACACTCATAAAGTAGCATTAATTATATATAATATCATCAAAATCAAATATGAAATGCATTAATTATAAGAAATATTTTTCATAATTAATATATTTCATATTTTTCAATCAGAAACATTTCATAAATATACTTAATGCATTTCACATTTAATTCTAGTAGTATTCTTCATAATTAGTACTTTTTATATATGTCCTTAGACACATGTTAAAAAAACCCCTAAGTGTATATCAACTTCATATTAATTATTCTCTTTTTAAATAATAATAATAATAATAATAATAATAATAATAATAATAATAATAATAATATATTGGTTTAAAATCTTTCAAACCAATGTCTTAAAGTCTATAACATTTGATGATGTCATCTAATTTATTATTATTTATAGAAGCGTTCAAAAAAAATTATGAAGTTTTTTTTTCATGCAAATTTTCAAGTGAAAATAAATATTTTTGGTTGATTCAAATTTAAAAAATATTCTAAGATGATGAAGATTTTATGTTTTCTAAATAGTATGTAAATTGTTAAAATTATTTTTATAGTTTTTCAAACTTTTTCAAATTTCTAAAATGAAAAATGAAACTTCATCATTTTAACAAAACATATTTTTTAAAAATTTCATTAAAAACGAAAAATAAAATGTCACTTCAGTTTCTGAAAAATAAAAACAATTTCCATAAACAAACACACCATTAAAGTGTTTTATGAAAACGTTTCAATGAAAAGTAACCATTTCCATTTTATTTTTGTTTTACTGTGAAAACCTTTTGGACTTTTTACGGTGTTCGCCTTAAAGTTGAGTTTTTTTATTTTTTTATTATGTTTTTTATTTTTTTATCCAAACAATTAAGGTGTTTGGTTTTGGAAAATTATTTTCATTTTTAGAGAAAACATTTAGTTGTGATTTCAATGAAATTTTTTGAAAATGTTTTTGATTGAAATTGGTGGAATTTTCATTTTCAATTTTAAAAATTTACAAAATTTTGAAAAAAATATAAAAATTATTTTTCTATTTTATATACAATTTGAAAAAAAAAAAAAAACAAATTTCATTTTCTTGTAAATTATTTGAAAACTAGATCAAAATTTTGAAAATTTTAAAAATGCGTTTTTAAATTTTCATTTTTATTTTCTTTTTCTTTTTTAAATTTGAACCCAAAGTTAAGTTATTATTTTTTCGGTTTTTGTCCTACCTTTCAAAAAATTATTTTAGAACTAAGTTTTTTTTTTTTGAATTATTTTTACAAATTATTATCTTACATGTTTTTATACAAATTAGTTTTTTTTTTTTTTTTTTTTTTTTTTACAATACTAGTTTTTATAGCCTTTGCTTGCTATTGTTTTTGTATATGTTTTAAAAAGTCCAGTTTATGCGATAAATACTTCATTGTCATTGTTTTATCGTACCTTGTGTTGATACTCATTTTCACTATTCATGTTGTTAGAGATAAATTGTTATCTCAAACCATATATATTTGAAACATTTGCATTTTCACATTTCCTAAATTAATGAAATTTATTATAATAGTTATAAATTTTTAATAACTTTGTATATTTCTATTTATATATATATATATATATATATATATATATATATATATATATATATATATATATATTTTATTATTATAAAAATGATCAATCATTTTACTAAACACACTCATACACAAATCACATACAAAAATTAAAGAGAATATGAAGATAAAAATATAATAGATCATCAAGGTTGAAGGTTTTTGAATTGTTGATTTCTAAAAGAAAATGTTGAATTGTGGAGTATATTTGATAGAACTCAAATCGGGAATCATAATCAAGGTTTTAAAATACTAAAAGCTAAACGATGTTATTTTCTTCTTTTTTAATTTATTTTCATATATTTTCCTTCAACTTTCTTTACATTTCAAGAAAAATTTTATGATTGTATTTTAAAAGCCAAAAGACAAAGATTGACTATGTTTTAGTTTAATTGTTACAATTTCTTAAAGGTGTATGCTTTTAGTTTGCAATGTGTTATATGATTGTCTGATTGAGTTTTGTCGTATGCAACAAATATAATTTCAAAAGTATAATTATATTATTAATGAATATATTAGTAGAAGATATATGAGTTTTAAAATTTGACAACATGACAAGATGTCCAATCTATATATCTATTATAATACTGAACTATCCTTGCAACATATTTATCAAAAACTTCCACTACAACTCATAAGTCATTTTTAACTAAAAACTAATTAGTAACTACAACTAACTTATACATACATGTATGATTAGTTATGTATACTTATGATTTTAACTTTAAAATAATTACTAACTTCAAGTGAAGAGTTTTCTTAACTTATGGTTAGTATATGATAATTATTACATTTATTTGGTTAATATAAATATATAAATAATTCACATATGTAGATGAGATTCATAGAATTCGGTGCATAATATAGAGAAAAAAATGAATTAAGAACACTCAAAACTATATATTATGGTGCATGTATTCATATTGAATGAGGAAGATAAATATACAAATTTATATAAGAAGAATATAAAAAAAATTATATTGTTTGAAAATAATATGAAACAAAATTTTAAGGTTATTTTTTTCTATTTTACTACGTTGAATCCTATATATATTCTATTTTTCGACACCAAATGATATACACTAAAAAGGATCCACAATAATACGATATTCACATATGACATTTGTACTATTATATGTATGTTTTAATTATACTGTAGTATATAGATATTATTAAATATGTGGTTGAATGAAAATAAATTTATGGTTATTTTTCTATTCTACTATGTGGAATCCTTTATATTGTATTTTTCTATAGCAAATGAGATTCACTAAAAAAGGTCGACAATAATACGATATTCACTGTAGTACTTCATAGATATTATTAAATGTGTTGTTGATGTTGGTTATATTATCGTGTTAAATATGAGATTATGTTTTTCTGTTCAAAATTTTTGATGGAAATATTATTATAGTTAGATAATATATATTGTGGTGATCATGTTATAATTAATGTCATATTAAAATTAAATCCAAAATGTATAGGTTCATTTATAGGGCAAATGTCATATTAGTCCATCGAACTTTTCGTGTTTATTTTAAAACGTCACCCAACCTTTTTTTTGTACATTAAGGGCATAAACTATCGTTTGACCTAAAGTCACTTGACCCTCCATAACAGGTTTCTCGTCTCCTCCAACCCGGTCCCATTGTAACAAGTTTTCCCTCTCCAAAAGAGCTAGTTTGTGAGAAGCCTAAAAGAAATAGTGCATCCAAAATATAATATCGCAAACCATTTCATGAAATGGGTCCAATTTCTCTTTTTGTTTTTTATTGGAATTAAATATATCAGAGAATGGACACAAAAAAGAGATCAACGACTATAGGTCAATGTTCCAAGAGATGACTTGTTTTTTTTGTTTGGTTCTTTGCTGGAGCTCATCGCCTGTAGCAGGATATCAGAGTGGAGGCAGGAGGTGAATATCGAAGGCATCGATCTGGGGGGTTGTTGCTTGAAGGAAGATGATAGGTGTCGACATTGACAAGTGATATGGTTCTAACGATGGTGATCGGATGGCAATGAAGATCGGAGCAGTGAGAGAGACCGATATTAAAACATGGTCGAGTTGCAGGTGGTTCAGATGCAAGAGAAAACAAAGATCGAGAACGAATTTGATGAAAACCTAATTTTGTAAGATTCTATACAAATTTCTATCCTCGAGGGCTTGAAATCGAATGAAAACCTAGTTTTGTCAAGATTTTGTTTAATGTCCAACTGATATCATGTATTCAATTGAATAGGCTGTCAATAACATAATTAGTTTTCCCTTTAATCATTCTGCTTTTTCTCCTCCTGTTCATACATAATTACTGCTAAAATTAAGTTTTTCTTGTTAATGGGTTTGCAGTACACAACCACTATAAAGATAGGTGCTCATTTTCTGATTTTCTCATCCCAAAAACTCTCTATACCTCTCAAGTCGTTTCGGAAGTCCTCCTAATGGCACGAAGCTTCCGGTGCAATTAGGTCTGGCAATGGAGCGGGTTTTGAACCTGATCCGATCCAAACCCTTAATAATTATACGGGTTTGGGGCACAGTTTTTGATCTGTTTACCCGTTAACGACCCGTACCCGTTAACCCTTTTATTAAAAGGGTCGAGTATGGATCATCACCGATCCGCTCCGTTTATAACCCGCCCCATATAAATTTCAGAATTATACATTTATATTTTATACTTCCTAAAGTTTACTTTAAAATCCAATCGAAAGTCCAAAGAGAAAATGCCAAAGACTAAATTGTTTTTACATTGGACTCGAGGACTAAACTGTTTTTACATTGGACTCAATTTCTAGACTTCCAATCTTCTCCTAATAATCATGATGTCATTTCATTTATATTTCATCATGTAATCACCAATTTCATTTACAAATCAATAAAGTCATTTATCAACTGGAAGAAAATTTGTAATTGCTATTCTCTATCAATGCAATCGATGGTCAAAAACTAATCGGAAGTAACTACAATAATGATTTTAATTCCAATCGAACGTCCACGAGTATGTAAAGTGTATACTAAATCAACTTTTTTTTTTACATGTAATAATTGTGATTTTATGATTTAAGTAAAATGTGTTTGATTATTCTAAAAACCTACGGGTTATGGGGCGGGTTTGGATATCTGTTGATTCGGTGGATAAGGGTATGGGTTTGATTATTCAAAATCCTGCGGGTTACGGAGCGGGTTTGGATCGGATTTTGAAATTTGTTAAAAGGGTTTGGATCAATGTCGATTCGCTCCAAACCCGACCCATTGCCAGGTCTAGGTGCAATGGCTTGGATGCTTCAGAATACGCTACTAGAGTGAGTTCACGACCCCTATTTCACTATTTTAAATGTTTTAGTGGGGGGGGGATACATGATTATCAAATGGTTTTATCAAAATATATTTATGTCCATGAATATTAAATCATTTTATAAAGCTTAAAGCTTTGGATAATATGACTATAGATACTATGCCTAGTTGTAAACTATGATATTATACCTAAGAGATATGATGCTCGATGGTATAAGAACATATAATGCCTAGATGTTATAATGGCCAAATCCATAGGATAACGTAGTGCCTAGAAGTTATGTTGGTCAAATGTATAGATATGCACCGGACCTACTTGTTACTCTGCCCAAATATCTTGTTTTCAAATAACCATAATTAGGGTATATATAATAATACTTATATATACAAAATAATTATGAGATCATAAGTTATAATTAGCAAATATAAGATAAAAGATTTATATTGTGATAGTTATAGGAAATCCCTAGCAAGGATAAATGATAAAAGATAAAAGATAAATACCTAAGGTTAATTTGTTAGTGAGTTGATAATATTCATCCAAAGGCCTTGATTAAATTCGGCATTGCCCAATACCTATAATCATTAATATTTGGAGAGCTAGAAAGATATGTATAGATCTATATGGGGATTTACACCCCCACATGTGATTGTTAGCTACAATCCTGACATGATAACTTTCTTATTATTCACTATTCGACGTCCGATGAAGCATCGTGGCAGGGAAAATTATTAGTCACACATCGTCGATTATGGGGGCTCATGATAATACATTACAAAAACCTTAGAGAACCAACTACCATTAGGGACGCCTTAAAATGGTAGATAAAATACGTTAGGGTTGTTAGTTATCCTACAAAGATAGTTAATTAAGATTAATAAGATATCCTAAAAAGATAATAAGATAGGATCGTTAGATATCCTATAAAGATAGTAAGTTTGCATTAATAATACATCCTAAAAGTCAATAAGATAGGTTTAGTAGATAAAGATGTGATATAATAAGACATATGAAACTAGGAATCTAGTAAGGTAAAGATTGCTAAAAAGTTTTCAAAAGAGTTTATTATACTTTTACCTCAAAACCTGTGAACTCGCCAACATCAAGTTGACATTTTGAAAAGCGCATGTGTTCCTAGGAAGGAATAGAAATCAAGTCAGGAAAGGATTATCGGCAGGAAGACTTGTAGATTCTTTTTTAGTTAAGGTAAATTATGATCGACGCTCTGTGATTTGGAAAATCTATGTACCATCACCACTCGACGTTTTCCGCCATCGGCCAGGGAGGGTGTGACAGACTGGTATTAGAGCTAGTTGCTATAGCAAATTATTATTTCTTTAGGAATTACGAATATAGCTTAGGACTCCAACTAGGTTTGTCCTCAAACCTATAAATAAAAATATTACTATTAATTACCTAACCGATAGACTACGTACTGGAGAGGTGCCTAGGCTGGAATTGTCGTCTTGGGTTGTTGGATTTCAGAACAGCTATACGCCAAAATGGTCCTGCCCACCGACTTTTACTACATGGGCAAACCTTACTTAGTCTAGAAGTACCAAACAATAGTAATCGCCAATCTCGAAAAATGTATACAAATCTAAAACATGATCCACAAAGACATGTAGCCAAGATTGTTTAGTGTGTAGAGGTTGAGTCACGCCTAAACATATCTTGATCAAGTATGTTTAGTCTTGACTGAATCAATACATCGACTGAATTGGGGATAGATAAACGATAAAACAAAAGTCATATATACAAATACAAACAACATACATAAAATGCATCAAAATACATCCTAAGCATCAAAATACAATGTATCAAACCTAAAAACCTCAACCTACTCATCGCTGCTCTCATACTCAGCCTCCTCGTCCTCCGTGCCCTCATTGCTATCATCATCAGTGTCTCCAGGATGTGTGCCTGAAGTGCCCGCACCATCATGATCGATGCCCCGTGGCTGATAAAGGGGTGGAACAGTAGGACCCAACCTAGGAAAAGGTGGACGGTCAATCCCCAGATGCCGCATCACCTCAGTGATCGAAGCCATAATCCAATGACGCTCATCTTGTGCAGCAAGTAGACACTACATCACGTCACGTAGATTCAGCTCTAGCTGATCAGGCTTCTCGTATCTAGTGAATGCGATCAAATGCGAATGAGATGTGAATGCGATCCGATGTGAATGTGATTATGGAATACTGGATGTGAATGCTCTTTTGCAACGATAGTATGTTACTGTTTAATTGCGATCATTCACAACTAGTTGTAACACAACATTCTGGAACATTCGCATCGAGTTGGATGGTATTGTTCATTTCGCATCAGAATAATCATTGTTGGTTCGCATTTGTATGATTTATATAGGATCGCATCGCAACGATTCATTGGAACAATCGCAACGAACTTGTTTTCGCAACCATCAATCGCAACAAGCTTGCGTCGAAACACGTGTTGGTCAATATTATATCCAACGGTTAAAATGATTGTTCTGCGTCAGGATTGACTGATTGGTGGATATTCATCGGTTAAACTTATTGTCCAACGGTGAAAAGCCAATTTTGTGTCGGTTTTTTGAACGTTATGATTGTCTTGTGCCAGTTTTCAACATATTGACATATTTAAACAATTTTTTGTCAAACAATAGATGGTACACTTTACGTTGAAGAACTCAACGGACAAAACAAATACTTTTTATTTTCTTTTTTTGTTCTCAAACTTCTGTGTATTATCCAAATAAGGAATTGAGAGTACCATTCAAATACTTCGATTTGAAAGTGTTCAACACGATCTCAAAATTTCCAAGTGTCTTTAATCCCAAATCATTATCAGAAATCGAACCATATTTCTAACATCTCAGATTAAATCATTATCAGAAATCGAACCATATTTCTAACATCTCACATATGCAATTAACCTGCTAGACATTTATTTATGTTACCATTTTCTCTATTAAATTATTTCAAATCTATATGCGCAGCAAAGCGCGATAAACATATCTTAGTTCCCTTACGAAACACAATCACAAACACATGCACAGGTATGAACTGGATTTTTGTAAGACCATTGCCGCGTGCCCGCGTTTGTATCTAAAAAGAGAAACCAAAAAATCTGTAAAACAAAATTTATTATTTTTTAGGGAATTATTATTTAAATATCTACTTTACATTCTTTTTGAAGGAAATATAACATATAAACCAGCTTGATAACAATGACGCTATCAATAATTAATTCTACATCTAAGCAAATTATAATAAATTTAAGAGTTTTTTTTTTTTTTGGCTCGATCACTATTTCTATAACTTTTTAAGCTTTCATATACCTTTCTCCTATAAATCCCCACCTCAGTTTCTCTCAAACATTCACCAAAATCTCTCTTTCTCTCTTCCTCCCATCATCAATATCTTCACAATGTTGCCAAGAAGTAGAACCATGCCATCAAGAATCGTTCATGGAGTTGTAAGTTCAATATAAATATGTATACAATTCCATGGTATTTATTTCTTTTTACTTGAAATAATTTATTTACATTCTTAGGTCGAAGAGCGACACGATATCATGCACTATTGGAAAGTTGATGATCGAACTAACGCTAGCACCGAGACCCAAGCCATGAACATTGAAGACAATTATTCAAAGAGTTTCGATGATGATGGTCGTTTAAAGCGTACAGGTAAATATCATATACTATTAGTATTAATTAATTAATCTATAAGTAACCATGTCTAAAGTTCACTATATTTTCAAGGGCTTATGATGATTTTCTCGTGAATTATAAGGTACTTTTTGGACAGCATCATCACATATCATCACCGCAGTGATCGGGTCAGGAGTCTTATCCTTGGCATGGGCCGTTGGGCAACTCGGTTGGGTTGCTGGACCGATCATTATGATACTGTTTGCTTTAGTTATTCTTTATACTTCTAATTTGTTGTCGCAGTGTTATAGGTCCGGTGACCCGGTCACCGGACCTAGAAGCTATACCTACATGGAGGCTGTAAAGGCTCATCTAGGTATAAAACATTGTAGCATTATATTTACATAAATTTGAAAGCATGAATGATAAGAATTGAGAACTTAATCATATCTTGATTGTTTTTGTAGGAGGGCGTAAAGTGAAAGTATGTGGCATGATACAATACATCAATTTATTTGGGGTTGCAATTGGTTACACGATCGCAGCCTCGGTTAGCATGATGTAAGCCATTATTTAGTTAAGTTGATGACCTCCATTGCACTTGATATATATAAAAAGTATGTGAGCATTAGAAATCAAACTTGACCACTAATATATTTGTTTAAAAATCTTGGATTTTCTTGACTTAATGATTGGTTTTTACTGGAGATTAAGATAGATTATAAGGCTTTTATAGTAAAGTTATCGAAATTATATTAATTTCAGGGCGATAAAAAGATCAAATTGTTTTCACAAAAGCCATGGAAAGGACCCATGCCATATGTCAAGCAATGGATACATGATAACATTTGGGATTATAGAAATACTTTTTTCCCAGATTCCAGATTTCGATCAAGTATGGTGGCTTTCCATAGTTGCAGCTATTATGTCGTTCACTTACTCTTTTATCGGTCTTGCACTTGGGATTGCAGAAACGACAGGTATGTATGTATAGGATTTTAATTTATCGACGTTTATATATATTGAAAAAGAAGAACCTTTATCTTTTTCTCATTTTATCTTGTCCCCTAAAATACACACAAGCATATAAAGGGGCTTTATAAGATGATAAAAATGATCATGATATTTGTTGGTAGCTTGAAATATTGCGATTATGGTAGGATCAATGATTGATGTCCTAAGCCTAACTCAATGATAAAATATATAAAAATAAATAATAAAAAAAAGTATATAGTGAGACCTGAATTAATTAATCATTAGTTCAAGATTCACTTAGATACTATTTAGAATGGTTTCTAGATATAAGAAATTAGAAATCATGAGGTGTTGTCCTTCATGTTCGAGGTTAAAGATTCAAGTATCATTTAGGATATAAGTGGAATTAAGAGTAGCTTACAAGTATATACAATTTGTCAGTTTTAAAAAATAAAAAATAATATTAAAAATAAGTTTCACAGCAATGAAAAAGGAAAAGAAAACTTTGGTTCTATGGAGAATTTCAAGTTATAATTTATTTGATAATTCACGCTTCATTCTTGTGATTGCCTACCATTTAAGAAGAAATGATAAAAAAAGCTTCAAGTTATTATTTATTTCAAATTAAAAGAGAGGATAGTGAATGATGACGAGAAGTTGAGAATCTTTCTTTTTCTAGAACATTTTAGTTGCAAATATCTTTATCTTATCTTTATATATTAATGAATTGTATCTGTATTACAAAGTGTATAAAGATGATGGTGATACTTATAATATAAATATTGTGTATGATTTTTTTTTTTTTTTGTAGAAAATAAAGAAATCAAAGGGAGTTTGACTGGGATAAGCATAGGAACATTAACTCATGCGGGTACAGTTACTGCAACCCAAAAGTTATGGAGGAGCTTTCAAGCATTAGGAGCTATTGCTTTCGCATATTCATATTCCATTATTCTCATTGAAATTCAGGTAAAAATCAGATAATTTTCTTTCTAAAAATATATTAGTAAGACATATTGCAATAGAAATAATATACTTATTAATCTTTTTTAAAATTCTATAGGACACAATTAAAGCACCTCCGGCTGAATATAAGACGATGAAAAAGGCGACTTATTTGAGTATTTTTGTGACGACGGCATTTTATATGCTTTGTGGGTGTATGGGGTATGCTGCTTTTGGAGATGAGGCCCCAGGGAATCTCTTAACCGGGTTCGGGTTTTATGACCCGTATTGGCTACTTGACATAGCCAATATCGCCATTGTAGTGCATCTCGTTGGTGCTTATCAGGTACAAAATATTTAAATCTCTATTTCATGATTATATAAAGCAGTTTACCTTTTGAGTTATTGCGTATATACCATATTTATTGTAAAGACAAAAATACAACACTATTCAATGATAAATGATCAATTTAATTAAAGAAAGATGTCTACGTACATATTTTACAATTGCATGTCTACAGAATGCATGGTTTCTTTCTTAAACTTTCCTAAAAGATGATCATTTTTATGATAGTTTCAAGTGTGGTTATAACATGTTAGCATTATTGTTACTGATTTTATAAAAACATTTAGGTTTATTGCCAACCATTATTTGCATTCGTGGAGAAATGGAGTGCACAAAGATGGTCGAATAGTGATTTTGTGAATGCGGAATATGACCTCCCAATTCCCTTTTATGGGATTTTTCATGTCAACTTCTTTCGTGTTGTGTGGAGAACTATTTTTGTGATTGTAACCACTGTCATAGCAATGCTTATGCCTTTCTTTAACGATGTGGTTGGACTACTAGGAGCCTTAGGGTTTTGGCCATTGACAGTTTACTTCCCAATTGAAATGTATATGTCTCAAAAGAAGATCAAAAAATGGTCAAGCCAATGGATCGGGTTTCAGATACTCAGTTTCGGGTGCCTTTTGGTTTCTGTAGCAGCAGCTGTTGGATCGGTTGCAGGAGTTGTGTTAGATTTGAAGACTTACAAGCCATTCAAGACCAGTTATTGATCAATAACATGTTTGATGATATATGCAATCTCTACGAGAGTTTTAATGGCCAACTTTTGATGTATTCTTATCTCTTATGTAGATCAATGAAGTGTTAATACTTATATTTGAAATATTATGTATTATTAAACGGGGAAAATACTAATCTAGCCAAAAACACTAATTACTTATCCAAAATTAGCCAAAAAAACATATTAATCAAAACTAGCCCACAAAACACTAGATTGGTTAGGGTTGACTACGGTCAACGTGAGAAAACCACTATTTCATTGCAATGGACTACTGTGTCGTGGTCCATCTATTATTTTGTGGCCCATTGACCGATAGTATATAATGTCTTTTTTCAGATTAGATTATTTTTTGTAATTTTTTCATCCATTGTTCTCTCAATGAAACATCCGTTGAACAACGAGATACGTCCATTTTTAATCAAAATTTTACCGTATTGTTGATTAAGAGTAGTTTTTATATACGAGGATAACTTTTTTTTTTGAAAAAAAAAACAAAAGAAATATAAAACCGTAGGTTTAATACGAAATCTACGGTGTACAAGTCCACAATGCACAGATTGTGCAGTGTGGACTTGTACACTGTAGCTTTTAAAAAAAAACGTAGATTTTTCCTAAAACCGTAGTTTATAGAGAGAAAATCGTAGGTTTTAAAAAACCCTATGGTTTTATATCTTTAAAATGAAAAAACAATTTATTTTATACAAAACACGAAACAGTAGAAATTTTAGCCGAAACTAAATACCTGCGGGGGGCTATTTTGGGACAATTACTAATTTTTGCAAAAAATGATTAATTATTTCTCTAATTTGGTTAGATTAGTAATTACCTCTTACTAAATTCATCTCACCGATAATAACAGCGAACTAGGAACTAAATAACCCCAAGATCCCCCATCTCCTCCTATCTTTCATAAATCCATCTCACATCTTCAATCAATCTGTTTCTTTCGATAAAATTGGACTGCTTTCTTTCAGGTTGCACGTAATATCAACATTTTGTGGTGTTGTTATATATTCTTACTTTCGTTGTGTGTTAACTCTTCATGGTTTCTTTTCTTTTTAATTTCATACCCATTTCATATTCTTTTTAATAAAAGGTTAGCTTATAAGGTAGTTTATAAATTATTTTAATATTCTCACAAAACACTAAATAAGCTCGATAACATACTTGAATAGTTTGAGCCCTAACTTGACTTGAATCAAGTCAATTTCAAATATCTCAAGAACTAGCTCAACTCTTTTACAAACAAGACCTTTCAAAACTCATAACATCAAAAGCGAATCAAACCTAACCGATAAAATTACATATTGTAATCAAGATAATAACAAATTTTGATTTCCTTAATTAGGATAAACAAAAAGGAAATGACAAAAGAATGAATGAAAACACATTATCACATAAATATTAACACCAAGAAACTTTTATAACTTCTATGTATTCGACTTAGATTTTGATTTAGATGATTTCGACTGTAAGGCTGCAGCTTTCACAAGTGTTGTTGGCTTGATTGCACTTTTTGGGTTCAGTGCTTTTCGTAGTTTAAACACAGCCCAAGCTGTCCCTATCGCATGCCCTGCTGCACCCATCCCTTCATGTGTAACTTTTGCTGCATCTTCCCCATGCCTTCATCACCAATTACCATCAATTAGTTCAAGAAATTGCTATTGATTTCTTTATATTACAACAGAATTGTATTTTAATTATATGACAAAGTGTGTTACCTGTGTGAAACGTAGTCCGTTGTGACAGTTGATGTTGTGGACATCACGTTTCTCCCTGCAACTTCAAGGGATTCACATACTTTATCTGCGAACAAAAACCCAGAAACAGAATTAAGAAATGATTCGACAATTGTTTATGGAAATATAAAAAAATGATTTAAGAAGGGAGACATACTGAAACCATCCAAAGACGCGAGAATTATTTCACCAGGGATGAAGTTGAAGAACTTCTTGCCGGGTTTGGAGTTCACGAGGGAGCCTGTGATGAATCCAGATACCTTCACAACACCAGAAAGAATCCCGGTTGCTACGCCTTCTGACATCTTTGTCAATCTCTTAACCCTGAAACAAAATGAAATTGAATAGATTAGGAATTAGAAGTGTTCGATGGATAAAAGTAATGTTGTAGAAGAAAACAAGATGATACCTCTTCACTCTCTTCAAAGCTTTTGGACTAACTTCAGATTTTGAACCAGGTTTCGTCCTCTTCTTCAAAAACTCGTTTCCCCATTTTAATCGATCCACAGTCACATCTCCACACCACAAAATCCCCTTGATTAACTGACCTGATCCCGCAGCAATCATCCTCGCAACAGACCCACTGTAATCCTCAACATTTGGCGCCAACGTCGTCCAATACGCCGCGGCTTTAGCCTCCGCAGAACCACCATTATCCACCGCCACCGCTGCTGCCACACGCCTCTTGACCTCTTTCACCGAAAACGCACTATACTCCTCTAAAACCCGATCGAACTCCTCTAACTCCTTCTCCAGACCTTTACCCGAAATCGTTAGCCCGTAATTTAACAAACTCTCAGACTCGAAATCCGAATCGTTTCCGGATTTTGTATCGGAAGGCACGCGAAGAGTGAAGAAATAGTGTGATCCGTCTAATTTCACGGCGGCTTCGTCTTTCGCAAGCGGCCATTGAATTACGTCGCCGACACGTGCTAGGACAGCGACAACGGTGTTCCCTTGACGGAGGCGGATTATTTCTAATTCCCCGGAAGCAAGTTCGACGCTCTGTTGCTCGTCGATTAAGTGGATGATTGAACCTGGGATTTTGATAACAACTTCTTCAGATGATTCGAATGGCGACAGTAGTTGTGGAGCGTAAGACTGATGGGCGTCAACCAACAGATCTTCGTGGATATCATTCATATCAATAGTTGGGTATAGAGACGGAGCAGAAGGAGAATAGGATGATGATGAATAAGAATATGTCGAGGCTGAATCTGGGTGTGATTGAATTACTTCTGGATACAGATTTCTAGGGTTTTTTAGGTTTTGCGATGCCATTTTTGATCAAATTACCAGGCGGATTAAGATTTGGGGGGGTTTTTATGAGGATGGAGTCTTAGAAATTAAGAAACTGCAATCGCGTAGACGAGTGGAAAAACGAGTAAGGTGCGTGGCCCAACAGCACGACTTTCTCCCTCCTTTGAAACAATTAGTTTAATTATTTTACTATTAAAAATAACTACATAAATCGTGGATGTGGTTTGGTCAATTGGTCGTACCATCAGTTTTTGTCATTAATTATCTTGGCTAATTCAATCCTTCAATTTGTTTAATGTACCCTCTTATATTTATCGTACCATTAGTCCCTGTCATTAAGTATTTGTCTAGTTTAGTCTTTGTGTACTGTATATTTGATTCTTTATGAGTGATGGTACATATAATAATATCTACTATTTTTCAATGATGGAAACGACACAACTGTTTTATAAAGTTTTTAGGATTAGTCGATTCAGTCTTTAAAGTTTTAAAGTTGTTGTCTGATTTCATGGGGGTATAAGATAGGTTAGCACCTGTTTTTTTAGTCTCTTTCAACCTGTAATAACTGGTATACCATGCGATAGTGACTATTTAGACCAAAAAATTCACATTATACCCTTATAAAGTCAAAAAAATAAGTTCAGAGATCAAATACTTATGTCACTAGATCGAAGTGATTTGGGAGAAAAAAAAACCTAATAAATTGGATAACTTCATTTCACATGAGCATGAGCAGATCATCAAGAAATGGGGTGATGATTGACAACTTCACAACCCCATAAGCCACAAGAAACAATATGATCCAAAATGGAAGAATCCAGTTTCTTCTCTTTTTCTTGTTTTCCGGCTAGGATTGATGGCGACGGTAGGGGTGTCGCGGGGTTGATCCGACGAACTTGGGGTTTAGTATTTGGATTGGTTTTATAAGAAACGAAGGAGAGAATGAGTGGCGTGTTAATAGTGATGGAAGCTAAGCCTATCATCTCTCCCCTTTTGCTCTCCAACGACCAGATGAACAAGAATAACAGAACTTTTATTATCGTTAATTCCATTATCAGGTTTCTTCTTCACCCAAATCACTTCGATCTTGTGGCATAAGCATTTGATATTCGGACTTATTTTGTTGGCTTTATAGGGTCATAATTTTAGTTTTTTTGGTCTAAATGGTCATTGTCGCATGGTGTAACGGAAATTACAGGTTGAAAGGGCCTAAAAGGAATAAAAAAAAAGACTTTCTCTATGGCTTCCTCGTTTTGAGACATTATGGCTTTGGGTTCGACCCCGGTAACAAAGAAGGAATCCATAAAAACTTAGGATCCGACACCATGATAAAATACTACCCTCATGATTAGACCATGTCCCTGAGATTTGATAAAAGAAATGTGCATTTGCGGTTAATTCGTTGTCATTGGATAAGTTAGTAGGAATATGACGGAACGGAAGACCAAGGAAAGAAAGAAGAATGCACCAAAATGCAGGTGCGAGCAGGTCATAACCTACTTTATACCTCCATAAAGCCAGACAATAACTTTAGGGACTAAATCAACCAACCCTAGAAACTTTTTAGGGCATTTGTGTCATTTACCCTTTTCAATGAGAGTCGTTAGTCATCCTTCGATGAATATATGATTAGCGAGACTTATCTCTCAAACCCCATTTAATACGATTTTAGAGGTTTTGTTGTTGTTGTAGTTGTGTATTTATTATATTTTTCACATATAATACAATGTGATACAATGGCGACGCTAAGAACCGTAAAGAGATGACAGATCGACTAGCACCACTCCAATACCGTCAGGGAGCGGTGGTGTTCTTTTCCACCACATTGTGAATGGGTACTAAAACAATAGAGAGAGAGAGAGAGAGAGAGAGAGAGAGAGAGAGGATTTTTGCATGGTAAGTTGTTACTCTGCCAGGCCACATCACGTCAAACACTTTCCATGCTCCAATGGAAATACTTGCCATATCATTACTACATTATTAGCATGACAAGTATCATTAGCATGACGAGTATACCATAGAGTCTAACAGACAAAATGATTATATTGTCTTTGTCTGTTTCTTTTGAAATATATTTATTATTGGCTTATTTTCATAATTTTAACAAAAGAGACATGAAATTACTAATTTAGCCATTATTATATTTCTTTTATTAGTTTTCAATTTTTGAGTTTTAATTTAAATACATAAAAACCCAATTCTATATACCCATAATTTCATCTTCCCTAATCTCACCCTAACCATAATACCCACCACTTTCTTCCTCGTCCTCTCTAAAGAACCACTACCATCTCTTCTGGACATCGTCGTTGGCATCTTTCCAACCACTGTTGTCAACTTTGGTGTCCTTTTCTAATGGTAGATCCAGACTGAAAGTTAACTAGGTCTGCTAGTGGGAGCATTTTTCTGACTACTTTGAGTAGTTTTTGGTAGTTACCAGAGACTAACAGTTTTTGACAGTTTCATGAGACTTTGAGTAGTTTTTGGCTATTATGAGTGGTTTGCGGCGACCGGGAGCATTTTTCGGCGACCGGGTGGTTATTTTCGACTAGTTTTCTTAATACAGTCGTGCACACTAGGATAAAAAAAAAAAAAAAGAAATTTGTTATTTATTGATGCAAGAAGTGTCGGTATCTTGTAAAGTGGGGCCAATTACGTATCTAATAACCATAAATGCAAAGAAGTTACATATATATAATAGGTGTAGCCATTCCAAACGGGGCTATACACCATACTACACAAAGGGTAGCTCCGTTATTGCCTCTTTTTATTTCCTATATTTCTCTCTCATAGAACCAACTATCTTTCTCTTTCATGGACACGATTTATAGCAGAGATGGTGGTAGCAGACAAGATCTATGACAAAGATAGTGGTGCTAATCTAGCGGAGATTGTGATGGTGGACCAGTTATTTGGCAAAAACAATAGTGCATAAGAGATCTTTGGCAGAGATGATGGTGTAGAAGTGTAACACCCCATTATTGTCTTATAGTATAATCAACCACTTACATAAATATATGTTTTTGATAAAGGACTATTTAGGATAAATATTCTTGACGAAGGTCATAGTAAACACAAAAATGAGAGTGCGCATATAAAGAACGTCAAAATCTGACTTCATAAGAACAAGTAATGATTTTTAGAAGTTGCGTGTAGCAGTAAGCGACACAAAAAATTAAATGAAGATCGGTCAATTGTTTGGAAAAACAATCTAAATGAGAATTGAAGGTCTCGTCGATATAAGACAGTCATGAATGGATATTGCATGAGAGAGTTATGATTTTATACGGGATTTAACAGTCTAATCCTGTAAAAAATATAGCTTTAAAAATAAAGTGAGAACTAGTGAAAGATCTAGCTTTCATTACCAGATTTTCATATGGATTAATAAGTAATAACA
Organism: Lactuca serriola; assembly: GCF_051521515.1. Lineage (NCBI taxonomy): Eukaryota > Viridiplantae > Streptophyta > Magnoliopsida > Asterales > Asteraceae > Lactuca > Lactuca serriola. The sequence continues at coordinate 62,555,806 of NC_136410.1, read as the reverse complement.
TTATAGGTTATTACTCCGTAGGCGTGTTACCTGCCAGTTGGATTGCCAGTAGAATCATCTAGATAACTATCGATCTTTTGAGAAACTATCCAGGTGACTTATCTCACAATACTATATATAAAAATACATGTCCATGTATGTTAGGATAGAAAACTAATAGAGCAGAGCTCATAGAATAGTCTATATGTGCTTAAGTATAAACTCGTGTAGTAGAAAGTATAATTGTGCCTGTACTAGTAAAATCTAATTGCAGTTTCTATATGCATAATTATTGTAATTAAAGACTTAGTTAAGGGATGATGGTGGAACGGTTAAAGAGGTCGGGAGCATATATGCCTGAGTATTAACGAAATTACGCATAGGTCGTAAGTACACATAGACCCATGTTAACGAAATGGCACGTAGGTCATAAGTACACAGACTAGTGTTAACGAAATGGCACGTAGGCCATAAGTACATGTATTATTGGCAGATTGTGAGCCATTATATGTATGCATGTATATGCATTGTGGTATATGTTATTTTGGGAACTCACTAAGCATCATGCTTACCTAGTTGATTATAAATGTTTTTTAGGTACTTCATGATGGATTAAGGTGTTTAAGATCATAACTAAATTGGCATGACTTGTAATTAAAAGCAAAATCATTTTTTGGGTTGCCCTCAAACCTAGTAACTGAAAAGGATGACATTTGGAAAGAGAAGTTGATTTATTGATTTATTATATGATTAATAAATAACAATAAATGATCTATTAATATATTATGTTATTAATGTATTAATTTGAAATAGTATTGATTAATTAAGAAATAATCATAAATTAATTGGAATTAATTTTGGGATCAATTGGATTAATTAAAGGTGTAAGGACTGGACTGTAATTGTTTAATAGTTGAACAAGAAGAAATTCCATAACCTTCCATCTAGGATGGATGGTTTTCGGAAATGCCAAAGGCATATGGAATATTCCTTCTGAAGATAAGGAAACTGGATAACCACCCGAAATTAAATTGTATTATTTTATTCAGGATTAGAGTTTCCACGGTTATCTTATCAGGTATAAATAGGACCCCTTGGGTGCCCAATTTTCATCCATGTCATATACTATAAGGATAGCCGAAAATTTGTTTCCACTCTTCTCTCTCCTCTTGTGTTCTTGTTGCTAGGGTTTGGGTACAAACCATTATATGCATTAAACTTTTGGTGCTTACATCTCAAATCAACAAAGGAAGGAATCAAGTAAACTTGTTTGCTATAACAAGTTAAATATATGTAACACTAATTTCTATTTTTCAAATTTGATAGGGTTTATGCTAGTTTTATTAATTAAAAGTATGTTGCCTAAATGTGAAGACATAGATCCTATTAGGTTGCATGTACACAGTTATAATTTTTATGTGATTTTTTGCTTGAGCATTTTTTTTTGTAATCTAAGAAAACTATCAATGGTATCAGAGTTACTTACCGTATATTACATTAATCGTATATTTGTGAATTAAACAACAACTTTTTGTAAAATCTGTGTTCACAATGTGACAGTGTATCTGTTACAACGTGAACTCAGTACAGATCTAGATTTTCTACCTAATTTGATTTATGTGGATGTTATTTGGTAAGTATCTATTTTAATATCTGCTAAATCTGATTTTTTTTTCTTGTATTAACTAATTAATTAAAACTCTAAATGTTTAGAGATATCCTTAGACAAGATAATGATTAATTATAAGATTAATTAATATTATCCTTATGGATCTAATAATTAATTTAATTAAATTATTAGTTAAAAGATTAATATTAAATCCATAAATGGTTTAAATGATTAATTAATTATCTTATATGATGTATTACTATATCTATAAGAAAAGTAAGTTGGGTCGCTAGTAAGCATCATTCACGAAGTCATGTTACAAGAGGGTATAAGGAAACATCATATAAGATAACCGTTGAATGGGTGTCCTTTTCACCCACCGCTCTCATGTGTTGTGGAGGGTCGTTAGTTGAACGAGTTTTGATAGGACATAATATCATTAAAGTATAATGCTATAGAAGTACTAGAACCTTCTTTAAAATCTCACTCTAGTTACTTTAGGAAAAATATGAAAAGTATGTTAATCCATGAAAAAGCACATCATTCTTTATAAAGTTGTTAGTGGAGTGTGTGTGGATAACTGACACACTAATTTGGGACTATAAAGTAGAATGATGGTATAAATCGTAAATTATCATTATTAATGGAGCGTGTGTGGTTTATCGACACATTAATTTGAGATGATAAATGGCATCGAGGTTAGCGTGTTTGCATGGTTATTCACATCTTGTTTGTGATCCTCGGTATCCCAATCACAAATAGAAGAGCATAATGTAATATTAAACATGTCATTGATAATATTCAATGGATCTCAAAAGATCTAGGATTTTAATATTAGATTGAAATTGGTGAATTGTTTTACCTACCTTACGAATTCGCAATAAGGCTACGACATCCCTCTTCTTGATTGTGAATTATATTTTGATCCTAGCATTAATCATTTATTTTGGGTTAAAATATTAAGGATTTTATGTCAACTAACTAAAACTATCTCTCTTAATATATGTCTATTCTAAATGATGCTTCTGCTACTCAATCCTCCACCAACAACTCGAACTTCACTCTTCTATAGATCTTATCGAAAGAAAAACTAGTTGGTCCAAACTACATGGACTAGATGCGAAATCTTAAAATGACTCTTCGATACAAGAATAAAGAATATGTTCTAAAAAATTCCCTAATCGAATTCGATGAGTCAACCGCTACTCCATAGGAGCTCGCCACCTACAAATAACACTATGACGATGCAACAAAGTTCGCTTGCATCATGGTTGCAACCATGATACCTGAGTTGAAAAAGTTCTATGAGGACTATTCACCATATGAGATGTGCTTGGACCTTGCTGAAAATTTTCATAAGAAAGCACATTAAGAGAGGTATGATGTCGTCAAGGCGTTAATGGCACGCAAGCTAAAGGAAGGAGAATCAGATTGCAACCATGTGTAGAGAATACAGAGATACGTGGAGCAGTTGGAAAAGCTCAAGGTATCTTTTGACAAGGAGTTAACCATTGACATGATCCTTAGCTCCTTTCCTCCTAGTTATGACCAGTTCATTCTAACTTATCATTTGAACAACACACTGACTACATTGACCCAACTCCACAACTTGTTGCAGACAGTTGAATCAGGGATGAAGAAAAATCAAATCTATTCTACAACAACTACTCTTGTCCTAGCCATTGGGCAAAGCAGAGGAAAGAAGAGGAAAGATGATCCTTAATCGAACTGGAAGGCCAAGGCCCATTTTGGAGCTTCTAACAGTAGGTCCAAGTCAAAGCCCATTTCTAATATTCTTGTTGTTAGTGACCCCAAAGAGGCCACTTACTGCAACGAAAAAGAGATTGGAAACAAAGTTGCCCCAAATACTTGCAAGATTTAAAGGATAACAAGGCCAAATCATTGTCGACAGGTATGTACAATATTCTATTCGATAACTCACAACTTACTCGTTCTTGGGTCGTTGACATAGGATGTAGTTTCCACATTTGTTCTGATTTGCATTGGCTAAGAGAAAGTGAGGAGATGGAGCATGAAAGAATGAATCTGGTCATCGGGAATAAGCGATCTTCACCTATTACCAAGATTCGAACTTATAGTCTTAGTGCTCGGTAGAGATGTTAGAATATATTTTATTAATTGTTATTACTCGTCAGAAATGACACTAAACATTATTTCTTTTCATGCATTGTTCAGAAAAGGTTTTCGATATTCTTTTGATGGTGAGAATGGTTCGATTTTAGCTATAAGAATGGTGTTTTTATGTTTAAAGATTAACCTTGTAATGGTCTGTATGAAACTGTGGTTTTCTGTTGATAACTCAGGAAATAGTGTATTTCATATTGATTCATCTAATTGTGTAGACAAAACTGATGGATTATGAGCATAACATCATTCCTATTGTGTTCATGCAACCCTAAATTATTTTGATCTAGGTTTTTCAAATTAAACATACAACATTGTGTACCAAAGCAATAAACCCTAATTGACTAGCATACAAATCTGAAATTAACATATGATTAGGGTTAGAATCATTACCTTGATTGTTATGTAGCAATAACAATCTCAAATCCTCCTTGTAACGGCTTCAGAAAGCTTAAAGTCACAAGTGTCACTCCTCTAATCGCTCACAAACACCAAGAGCAATAGGATGAAGAAGGAGAAGAGGAGAGGCACCCAAAATGTCTAGAAACCCTAAGGAACCAGTTAGCCACGTTTTTGGTGCCCTAGGGGTCCTTAAATAGTGAGGTTATTAGGGTTATCTAACAAGGAAACCCTAATTTGACTGCTTAAGCCCTAAGCAGCCCATGGACTCCCTCCTTAGAGGCATTGGACGATTTCTAATGGGTTTCCCCATAGATTTCGTCCACTCCTCTAATATGGAGTCCATTAGCCCAATATCCAACTATCACACAATTGATAGTACTAGTCCCCTTTATTTAATTAATGTTATTTAGCCACAAAATTAATTCTTATTAATTCTTGACTAATATTAATTAAACAATATGATTTCTCCTTTAATATATTATTCACATAATATATTAAGAAATCATAATTAATCCTCTCTCTCCATAATTCATCCTATCAAGTTGCTTTGTTGAAGGCAACCCAAAAGGACCATGCTCACAATCGGGTCAAGTACATAACAAAATAGTTATGGACTTAGACACTAATCCAACAAAAACATGCTTGTGGAACTGTCGTCTTGGGCATATTAACAAGAAATGCATCGCCCAACTCCAAAAGGATGGACTGTTGGAATCATTTGACTTAAGATCAGATGATGAATGCGAGTCATGTCTTTTGGTCGAGATGAAAAAATCACCATTCACTGGAAGATATGAAATAGGTGAAGGATTGTTGGACCTTATCCATATAGATGTGTTTGGTCCCTTTAGATCTACTACAAGGGATGCAAATCGATACAACGTGACGTTTATAGATGATTATAGCAAATATGTGTATATCTACTTAATCAAACATAAATTAGAAAGTTTTGAAAAGGTCAAAGAGTTTAGGCACGAGGTTGAGAATCAATTGGGTAGGAAGATAAAGATGTTTTGATCTGACAGAAGTGGATAGTATCTTATTATCGAGTTCCACGACTATCTTAAGGAATGTGGAATAGTTTGAAAACCGACTCCTCCTAGGACACCACAACTTAATGGTGTGGTTGAGAGGCATAATCGAACCTTACTTGAAATAGTTTGTTCCATGATGAGTCGAGCTTCTCTTCTAATTACTTTCTGTTTGTATGCTTTAGAAACAGCTACCCATATCCTAAATCCTGTTCCCATTAAGAAGGTTACCAAAACACCTCATGAGATGTGGACATAGAGTACCCTCACTCGTACATACCAATGTCTGCAGTTATGAAGCTCTCATAAGAAGAGAAACTCACGAAAATATAGAACCCAGACCCGAGAAGTGTATTTTCATTGGCTACCCACATAAGTCTTTTGGATATTTATTCTAAAACCTTAGTGAGAATGTGGTCTTTGTAGCTCGAAAGGGAGTATTTTGCGAGAGAGAACTCATATTCAAAGAGGACAGTGGAAGTGCTATTGATTTGGAAGAAATTCCAAAGTCGTCCAATAAAGGAACCTTAGATGAACCTAGCTCTCAACCAGAGGATGAGACTCATATAGAGCCCATTGACAATTCAATGTCTTTTCGTCGGTCCAATAGAGTTAGCGAACCACCTGAGTTCTATGGTTTCCATTGTTGGATTAGGTGTCTAAGCCCATAACTATAATTGGTATGTACTTGACCTAATAGTAGCATGGTCCTTTTGGGTTGCCTTCACCGGAGTAATTTGATAGGATGGATATTTGATAAAGAGTTATTTGTGAATAATATATTAATTGAGAAATCATATTATTTAATTAGTATTGATCAAGAATTAATTTGGAATTAATTTAGTGATCAAAAGAGACTGATTAAATTCACATGGACTGATTAGGTAAATTAGTAATATTTATAGTTTGGGCTAATGATTCATGTCAATTAGGGATGGGTTAAATCTATGTGAGAGACCATGGAGAGTTAGTCCAAAGGGCCTATCATATGGATCATTAGAATACCTAAATGCTTAGGTAAATTAGGGTTTTATGTATGAAACCCTAGGGATTCCACACTATATATTTAACCCTTGCACTCCCAAAATCGGCACTTGTATTCCAAGGTGAAACCCTAGCTGATTTTAGTGCTTCATAACCTCTCTCTCATATTCCTTAATTTGCTTTTGGTGTTTGTAACTTATTAGAGGTATCACACTTGAGGTACTAAGCTCTTGAAAGGCCAAGAATTTCAAGCTATAACAAAGAGGTATTCATCTAACTAGTTTTTATGTTGTATATCTCCAGTTGCATGCTAGCCAGGGTATATGCTTTGGATAAAATGCAATTGCATGTATAACTTGAGAAAACTTAGATCCAAAGCATCTAGGGTTGTATGTGCACCATATGATTGTTATAGTGCTCAAAACCCATCAGTGGTATCAGAGCCTAGGGTATTTTCTGTTATATTGATGCATTGGTAATTGTTCAAAGCAAGGAAATCGTTTTTTTGGAATCTGCCTGATGACCACGATGTGATCAAAGTTACCACGACGTGGTAACTGGTTAGTGGGCAGATTTCAGTTTTTTTTGCCAAGTTTTGGATTAGGATCATTACCACAAAATGTTTTGACTGATAAAAATCGCTTTTTTATGATAAGGTAATGATTATCTTCATTCAATTGAAGGATAATTGTCATATTTTGAGATAATTAATTGTTTATGTGATAAATTGATTATTTGTGGAATTTGATGTGAATTACTTTTCTATATGAAATTATATTAGGTCAATTTTGTGATATAGTTAATTATATGATTATTTTAATTGTTGTCAATTTGATCCAAGAGTTTTGAAAAGTTTCAAAATTTCTTCTCAAGTTTCGGAATTTAAAAGGTTTCAGTTTTGAAATATTAAATTCTAAATCCCTAGTAATTTGAAAAGGTTCATAAGTGCACCTCTTGGTTTTGTAACTTAAAATTTAATTAAATAGCCTTAATTTTGAAGTCTTAAATTTAGAACCTTGATATTTTGAATAGTTCAAATTACACCCTTATGGTTTTATTAAATTAATTAAGTGTTTAACTAAAAGAGAGAATTAATAAATCCATAATGACATGGTTTAAGTTTAATTAAATTAAAAGTCTAATTTATTAATAGATTAAACCACTTAGTATTTTAAATGTGTAAAATACACCCTTATACTATATAAATTTAAAAGTCTAATATATTATATATGTATAAGTTAAAAGTCAGTCTTACCGTTAGTAGGCCTCATTCACGAAGCTGGTCTATAATGGGTGTTTAAGGAAGTGGCTTGTAAAATGACCGCCATTGGGTATACACTCTTACCCACCGCACCCTTGACCAGTGGATGGTTGTTAGCCGAACGGGTAGGATAGGACACAAACTTTCATTAATAAGTATAATGAAATACAAGTAACTAAATGTTTTATAAATTTCCAATCTTAGTCACTTAGGAAAAATGTGAATTTGATGTTAACCCATGAAATTGCACATTGCACCTTATTGGTCGTTAGTGGAGCGTGTGTGGTTAACCGGCACACTAATATGGGACTAATGAAGGATAGAAATGGGTAGCTCGTAGGTTATCATAGATCAATAGAGTGTGTGTGGTTAAACGGCACATTGATTAGGTGATAAATGACTTCGAGAGTACCAAGCTAATTTGCATGGTTATTCACACCTTGTTTGTGATCCTCGGTATCCCAGTCACAAACCTGAAAGGGCATAATCGAGATTAAACATGCCATCGAAAAGTTCAATGAATCTCAAAAGATCTAGGAGTTTCATTTAAAACCTAATTCATTTAAATTTCATTTTCGAGGTGGAATTGGTAAATCGTCATTTACCTACATTCAAATAATTTTCAATTGGATTACGACATCGCTCTTCCGAATTGTGAATATTGTGTTGGATCCTAGCCTTAATATTTCATTTGGGTGTTATATTAAGGACTTAAATCAACTAACTTAAATTTCTCGCCATTTGTAGATGTCTAGTTTTGACAACTACGGTCTTCCTTATCCTTTTGGAAAAATCCTTCCTCATGAAGATGATATTCCACATGACGATCGAGGTGAAAGATCAATCCATTCTTCGTGCATTGGTGGAACTTCTCTTCCTTCACATCCTCCAATTATTCTCCCTAACCAACATGTCCGTCGACTTGAAAAGTTCAAGGTCACTCAAGCCCTATTGGCAAGCAAACACGAAGATGGAAAGTCTGTATTTTCTCACATTTTGAAGATGAAGTTGCATATTGACAGGCTAGGAATGTTGGGTGTCATTTTCCCAACAAAGTTGACTGTTGACTTGGTTCTTCAATCACTTCCCGAGTTGGATAGTCAATTTGTTAAAGACTACTATATGACAGATCACGACGTGACCCTTATCGATCTTACATATTTGCTAATTGTTGTTGAATCAGCAATGCTTTGGCGCATTGGTCAAGAAAATTTGAATGGAAGATCTGCATCCCAAATTTCCATGGACCCTAACAAAGACAAAGGTAATAGTCCAGAAACGGTTTCTTCTCGTAAGAGAGAGAACTCGACCACGGTTGAAAAGTTTGATCATAAGAGAAAAGTCGGTTCTGAGATAGTTCCATGTGTGAATGCCAAAGATTCCACTTGTTTCTACTCCATTTTAAGGGACATTGGAAGCGAAGCTACCCTGACTATCGGAGAGATCTAAGAGATGGTAAAATCAAATTGTATGGTTCTACTTCAGGTAAGTCCGCTATCTAACTCTATTAAGTTCATGTTTATAGATTCTTAATACATGATGTGATAAGATTGCATTATGATGTTTTGTAGGATCGAAGAAAAGAAAGGAAGCTTAAAGGAAGAGTGAGCCGAGTCTGATCATGAAGAGTTGGTTTTCGATCGCATGGTTCGATGATCAGATTTTTGAGTTGCTGCTTAGGAGTTATGATAGATTGCTTAGGAATGTTTAGGAACATAGTTTTCATTTGAATTTGCGTTGTAAGGACAAGTTTTTCCACATTTTATAAATAAAGAAAATTTTGTTTTTATCTTATTTTATGTTTCCTTGCAATGACATTTGTGAAAATTGTTGTTTATATGTTTCTATTAATAGCAATGTTGAAAATGGTTGATTCTTAGTTATATCGATTGTGGTAGTGTCGTAATTTTCTAAGTAAGGAAAGATTCTAATCGCCCATATTTCAATTGGACAGAAACTTGGAATCATGTGATTTGAATTATATGATGTATGAAATATTGGTACTTGAGAAAAGTGAGACTAATTCCTTGTTCGCATATGTATGTGAGTCAAGTGAAGGACTAAAGGATCTAGTACATATTGATGTGAAATGTTCAGGTAGACCACAAAGAATGATAAAGACTATTCGTCATAATTTACTAAAAGTTTAGTAAATATGGTTATACTTACAAGATTAAGTGTAATTCTAATACTTTGAAAAGTTTCAAAGTATAGGAGAACGAATAAGAAGAATCAATTAGGCGGAAAGATAAAAGTTTTCTCCTATCTGAAAGGAAAGGAGAATACTTTAGTATCGTGTTTTATGACCGTCCTTATGATTACAGAACCATGTCACAATTGATCCTCTAAGGATACCATAATGCATTTATATTACTAAGGAGATGTATCGGGAACTGTTAAAATGGTTAAAATCAAAAGGATGAGTCATACTTCGTTCCAAAATCGAGTCCTAGAGTTATGAGTAACATATCCTAAGTAGGTTTATAACACATCATGAAATGTGGAGTAGAAAATGTTTTCTTACTCTTACACATTTGAGATTGGTAGTTGTGATGTTTTTGGATAAAACAAAGATCAACTAAGCATAATTATATGAAGTGTTTTTCTTGATAAGAACCTGCACTAGCTCTTGAATATTTGTTTGTCAAGGAATGTTTCTTGATAAGAGAATCTTATATTTCAAGAGGTTAGTGGGAGTCTTAATGATCTTGAATAGCTTCAAGAACTAATCAAGAATAAACCTATTGTTTGTCACTAGCACACAACTTGAGGTTTTTAAACTATCATGTTTGACACATTCTTGTTTCTATGCCATTCCAGTTAAGTTGACTATGCATGTGAGTTTTATGAGTTCTCATTTGATCACATAAGGCAAAACACTTTGATCAATGGAAAGTACATTAATCTGTAGTGGTGAGATGCATAATAACTTGGAAGCAATGGTAGGACCCTTGTGCTACCAGATGACAAGAAATTAAGATTGAAAAAATCCAGTCCATATAAGTTCGGATTTGTCATGAACCTTGTCTTGTGATTATGGTTATGACAAATTCACATGGATAGGAACACATACACCATAAAATCTAAGTGACATAAGGTTTCTATCTGCTTCATGAATATGATTGTGAGGAAACGCTTTCGCTAAGTGGATTTTAAGGTATTAACAGTTGTGATTGCATTCTTAAATTCGAGTATGATTACAGAATCCCTATTCATAGTTCGAATTGTGAGAAATGGCAAATAGTTTGAACATTCGGAATTTATTGTTCTAAGTTCTGAAATAGTTTAGACACACATATGAGCTTTCTAATAGAAGGTGTATAAGCTTAGATAAAGACTTATCAAAGCATCTCGTATCAGAAATCTAAACTTTGGAAAGAAAGTCAATAAGTATCGAATTCTAGAAGTCCAGTTGATTTCTGGATACATGTCGAAGCTAGTGGGAGCATAAGTGTTATGCTGGAAAGAACATAATTATTGTGCTAGTGGGAGAATAATCATTATGATAGGTGTTGCGAGTTATCAATGTTATTTATAGGAGACAAAGTTTTAATTTGCGAAGTTGCAGAGTTTAAAAAGTTGTTTCGCTATAGTAGGATTTAAGGGAGAGGAACTTATACTTCATTTCAAATTTAAAAGCTTAGATTGAGATTTTAATAGAATCTAGTCATATACATGCATGAATTTTATGTTGAAATGTTTTAACACAAGGAAATTTTGTGTATGGAAATATTATAACAAGAGATTGGTAGAGTATCATATCTTTATTATGAATTGTATCTCATATGCTTCGTGTATAGGATCGATTGCATATGTTATAATAATCGTCTGTTCGAATTTTCCAAATGCCTAGGGCATAAGAGGGAAAAAGGACCAGAACCGGATATGAATAAAATTGTTAAACAACTGTCAAGGACAATCTAAGGTTTACCGAAGATTGGTTGCTTGTGGATAGTTGGAAGTATAGTAATGGATGGATCATATTGATATAATTCTAAATAGATAGGATTCAATTAAGAATAGATATTCATATGGCAATATGGAAATGTTTCCATTATGGGAGTTGGATATTGAGAATCTATGTGTAGGATTAGAAACTTTTATGCAAAAAGGATGTTCAAAGGATTGTACTTTGAATTTGACACTTTGCTTCCATAGAATTGTTTAGTTATCAATCTCCAATGGAAAGTTTTGTAATTGGCAAAGTCTCTGTGACTTTGGTGCCTTAAAATTACAAAAGGATCATTGCATGATAGTTTAGAATCTAACACATTCTAATAGTGGCAAGAGTTTGGTATTCTTACACATATAATAAGGATTAGGGAATTGTGAAATGAGTATCATTGGAAATGTGTTCAATTGATCTATTTCACAAGGTAAGGACCATAGGCAAACATAGTGTGCATGCTTGGAGCATGGGATAACTGTTGTTTTAATTCAAGTATTGAGTTGATGAATCGAAATATTATACAATGAATAATGTGTAATCAATATGGTGATTATATAAATAAGTCTTTTATTTATATTCAAAAGTTTTGAGACCATATTAGATTAGATTATTCTTGTGTTTCACTTTCCATGTTTTGACTTCCCGAATAATAAGATTATTCAAACATCCACATTCAATCATATTTTGGAAGTAAGTAACGAGGCAAGACTATCATGAATCCGACCGTAGATTGTCTAAGTGTTTAGACATAGCACAAGTTTGTTGCAGTGTTCATGAGTACTCCTATAATAAGATTTGAGTATTGGATTAAACCCACGCTCATTTGAGTCACTTCATTGATTTTATCACGAGTGACTGTGAGACGATAATATCTTATATTCTTGAAACAGAGACATTTGAGTTGTAGTTTGCAAGTCAGTTGCACATTGATGATGCGTACACGCACTAGTAACTTGGTGTTATAAAATGTATTGTTGTATGTGATTTGACGAGTAAATTAAGCAAGCATATGAGTTAACGTTTATCCATTCCTTTTACCCAATGTGGGATAAAAGCGATATATGTGGGCCCCTCGATGATTTAGTGATGACATCCTAAGGGCTTGGCCAAGCCTGGACTAAGTTGATGTATTCAATTGTAGTCTGATTGTCAGTCATCATAAGTCGAAAATTGGGAAACAACACATGGACATAGAGAATGATTATAATCCATGTCTCAGTCCATATGATATCTTGTAGAATGGAGGAATATTTGATCCCTTATCTAAAGGATGCGGTTCTGATATGATAAGAGTTCAACATCGACTTTTGAGAGCTACAATTGCTAATCGGATTTTGAAGTTACATTGGAAATTATAGTTATTAGACTTATCCAAGTGGGAGACTGTTGGATTAGGTGTCTAAGCGCATAACTATAATTGGTATGTACTTGACCCGATAGTAGCATACTAGCATGGTCCTTTGGGGTTGCCTTCACCGAAGCAATTTGATAGGATGGATATTTGAGAAAGAGGTTATTAGTGAATAATATATATTAATTGAGAAATCATATTATTTAATCAGTATTGATCAAGAATTAATTTGGAATTAATTTAGTGATTAAAAGAGACTGATTAAATTCACAGGGACTGATTAGGTAAATCAGTAATATTTATAGTTTGGGCTAATGATTCATGTTGATTAGGGATGGGTTAAATCTATGTGAGACACCATGGAGAGTTAGTACAAAGGGCCTATCATATGGATCATTAGAATACCTAAAGGCTTAAGTAAATTAGGGTTTTATGTATGAAACCCTAGGGATTCCACACTATAAATTGAACCCTTGCACTCCCAAAATCGGCACTTGTATTCCAAGGTGAAACCCTAGCTGATTTTGGTGCTTCATGTGACATCCCCAATTTCACGGCCAGAAAAGACCGATTTGTTTATGCTTTGTTTTATAAATCAGAGTGATCGTTTAAAGAAAACGGCTGCGGAGTTTGTTCCCAAAATAAAATATGATAACCATTTATCAAAACATTTCTCAAAAAGAATGTATTTTCATTAAATAATAAAACCTCGGGATGTCATGTTCGTTACAGACCAAAAGCATAAACAATATAAAATAGATCTTACAATAGTTATTTATAACTACTGATCTATAATCCCAAAATCTCTCGTCAAGTCCACCAACTTATACCCTTGTGCCATTACCTGTAATGAAAAGAAAACTGAGTGGGTCAGGCTTGGGAGCCTGGTGAGCATATAGGGGTTTCAACCCACAATAATATAATTATTATATTTAATCAACAAACAATCAACCCAATTACCCATCCCCATTATCTTCTTAAGGTTTTACCCTAAGAACCAACTATCCTTCATTCACTTATTCGTAAGGAATTGGCACGAATTCCATTGCTGCCAAAGTTTATTTATCAAGTACTAAATCCATAGTTATCAGGCGCTAACTCCATAGTCACCAAGGTTCACTTAACAAGCGCTAACTCCATAGTCGCCAAGGTTTACTCAACAAGCGCTAACTCCATAGTCGCCAAGGTTTACTCAACAATAGGCGCTAACTCCATAGTCACCAAGGTTCACTTAACAATAGGCACTAAATCCATAGTCACCAAGGTTTACTCAACAAGCGCTAACTCCATAGTCGCCAAGGTTTACTCAACAATAGGCGCTAACTCCATAGTCGCCAAGGTTCATCAAATAGGCACGAAGTCACATCGTCGCCAAGTTTATACAATAGGCGCTAACTCCATAGTCACCAACTATTCCATCTACCTATGTTCTACCCAACAATTTTGTAGATATAAATACTTACACGGTTTAAATCATTTAACACCTGTATAAAACTCCAATTTCCATGCCCATCTCAAATAGACAAATAACATATAAACACATAGCACGTATTTCATAGCAAATACTTCATATTTATGTGTTAGAAGAAAGTAACCACACGCTCACACATATAAACAACAATATACTTAATACACTCAACCCATAATTGTATTATTATCGTGTTTATGAAAGGTAGTATACACTCACTTGATCAGAAGATGATCGGACAACACTACGACTTGTAGAAGTAGTATTCTGCGGTAGATCTGGAAAATCTTCACAAAAATCGAACTTCTCGCGGGCAGAGCTTCGGCTCGGGAATCGCACTTCTCGGGATCTTCGGGGCCTCGGGACTTGCTTCGGGGCTCGGGAATGATACCGGGGCTTCGGGATAATTCTTGCACGAAAAACGATGCAAAAACGCTAGAGGAAGAAGAGAAATGAGCAATTAAATCGGCTGCACTCGACTCCCTTTTATAGAGTCTGGATCTGCGATTTACACGGGGCGTACTCTTAGGTTACGCGGGGCGTAACCTGGATAAGCCCGGTGACTCCTCCCTTGGATAATATCGAAAATTTATATTTAAATTTAATTTCAAAAATATTTAATAAATTTAAAAAATTCATATCTTCCTCATACGAACTCCATTTTCGACGTTCTTTATATCCACGCGTAGGTGAGACTACTATCTACAACTTTCGTTTAGACTCCGTCGGCTAATTTTGACGTTATTTTTATTATTTATTTTTAGTAGGCCGGGACAGGAAAACTCCGTTATAAAATCATAACTTCTTCATCCGACGTCCGTTTTCGCCTATATTTTTATCGTTTTACTACAATTAATGAGATCTTCAATTCTCATTTAGATTGTTTTGGCTAAAAACCGCTCGGTCTCAAATCGAGCATTCGGGCTGCATACCGCTAAGTCGAAACTTAGAAAAATCATAACTTCCTCATACGAAGTCAGATTTGGACGTTCTTTTTATGCACGCTCACGGTTTAACGTATTCTACGACTTTCATTTAGATTGCTAAGGCTAAATATCTCTCTAACGTAAATTCACTTTTTTTACGTCGCGCTGTGTCGTGCCGGTTCTGTCGCGAAACTTCGACAGGTCATAACTTCTTCGTTATAAATCGGATTTCGGCGTTCTTTATATGTACGGAATCCTTGTAACATATACTACAACTTAGTTAATATTATTCATTCTAAATAATCTTTCATCAAAAATTTATTTTTGACGCCTATCGTCTCTAAATTGACTAGCCCTGATCTACGGGCGTTACAATTATCTCCCCCTTAGGATGATTACGTCCCGGAATCATCAACGAAAATAGAACTTGCATAATGATTCCACACGTTATTTATTCATCCTTGGTAATAACCTTAAATTCTATGTTTCCTCGAAAGAGTATTTAACCCTATGGATTTCCTGACCGCAGACGATGCCCAATCTTGCATCTGCTTATCGTACTATGTTTTACTTTCAATCGTAATCCTCGAGTTACCAAATAAGTCGTTATTATGGACTCCTTCTTCTTCTCAGGATAAATACTTTCCTTTATCTATTGTAACAAACCGATGGGTCGTGCTCTACTGACCTCTCATCGAATGATGCAATGCTTATACTCAGGTCTCTTAGAGTTAAATTCCAAAATGGAATATACCTTCCTTCATATTCTAATGTGATATAATCACATTTCAGCATGTAGCATTTCTACCTACAAACTTCTTTTAACAACGAGCGCGACACTATCAATCGCATTAACTTCAACCTTCTGACTTAAGTAAGATGTTACATCTAACTTGGTCCTCTAGACCACGTAACATACTCCTCGTAGTCGAACTCAAATTTAAATATGACCACTAGGGTCGGAACAAGAACCATCTTACTAGTTATTACCGAAACAATGGTAATGACATACCAGAATAAAATGGAATCAATCACTAGCTTCTTGGTAACCTTGTGACTTTCCCTGATCCAAGTGTGAGTCCTGTGCTTCCGGTAGTATATGCATCTACTACCTTTCATACCTACTCATACTAGTCCCAAGTATTGTCCCGCAGTCGACCAAGTCACCATACAAGAAAATCACAAAACAATTTAACACATACGAATGTGTCCAAATAATCATAAACAATTTCCCTAGACTCTACTAGGACTTCTTCATTGCTCAATCTTCAATCATCAACGCTAATTCAACTCGATTGGTGATGGAAATACCAGACGATGAGACAACCTCAAGAATTTCACCAATCGTTCCATCATCCTGCTAATCGAAGGTGTACTTTAGACGTACCGTACTCCTGTAAACGTACTTTTATTTCATAAGACATACTCTAAAGGCAAGATACCACTCTTACGATATCTTCCTATAGGTGTCATTCACTATCATAAGCCTTCTTTATTTCCTCCATTTACTCAATTCTCTACAAGTCTTCACCATGACCTTTTGTACATCCAAGCAGACATTCGGTGTACCAACGAGAATTTGAGATAAGAAAGCTTCATTTACGATAAACGTATAAATCTCCTTATCCCTCCGAAACGTTTACATCCTAGTTCTAATATCGTAGTCGTACGCTTAGAATCCTAAACACATAAGGTTTCCAGATCCGGTCGGCAACAGACCATAGATCCGAACAAATAATAGCATCAATATAGCTATCACACAAAACATTTAGCATATAAAAGCATTTTAGGCATCACTCCTAAAATAAACTAGTGCTTGTGTCAATTTAGGTGTACTACCTAAAATATAATGGACACACTCAACTCACAATCATTGCTTAGCATTCTAAGTTTAAGTCTAGAAATAAATCCATATTCCTAGTTCGATTAAACTAATGCTCTGATACCAACTGTGATATCCCCAATTTCACGGCCAGAAAAGACCGATTTGTTTATGCTTTGTTTTATAAATCAGAGTGATCGTTTAAAGAAAACGGTTGCGGAGTTTGTTCCCAAAATAAAATATGATAACCATTTATCAAAACATTTCTCGAAAAGAATGTATTTTCATTAAATAATAAAACCTCGGGATGTCATGTTCGTTACAGACCAAAAGCATAAACAATATAAAATAGATCTTACAATAGTTATTTATAACTACTAATCTATAATCCCAAAATCTCTCGTCAAGTCCACCAACTTATACCCTTGTGCCATTACCTGTAATGAAAAGAAAACTGAGAGGGTCAGGCTTAGGAGCCTGGTGAGCATATAGGGTTTTCAACCCACAATAATATAATTATTATATTTAATCAACAAACAATCAACCCAATTATCCATCCCCATTATCTTCTTAAGGTTTTACCCTAAGAACCAACTATCCTTCATTCACTTATTCGTAAGGAATTGGCACGAATTCCATTGCTGCCAAAGTTTATTTATCAAGTACTAAATCCATAGTTATCAGGCGCTAACTCCATAGTCACCAAGGTTCACTTAACAAGCGCTAACTCCATAGTCGCCAAGGTTTACTCAACAAGCGCTAACTCCATAGTCGCCAAGGTTTACTCAACAAGCGCTAACTCCATAGTTGCCAAGGTTTACTCAACAATAGGCGCTAACTCCATAGTCACCAAGGTTCACTTAACAATAGGCGCTAAATCCCTAGTCACCAAGGTTTACTCAACAAGCGCTAACTCCATAGTCGCCAAAGTTTACTCAACAATAGGCGCTAACTCCATAGTCGCCAAGGTTCATCAAATAGGCACGAAGTCACATCGTCGCCAAGTTTATACAATAGGCGCTAACTCCATAGTCACCAACTATTCCATCTACCTATGTTCTACCCAACAATTTTGTAGATATAAATACTTACACAGTTTAAATCATTTAACACCTGTATAAATGTAACATCCAAAATTTCAAAACAATTAAAACTTTTCAAAATCACCCATTTTATTAACATTGTTGCAAAAAGGTTTTCAATACATTATTAAACAGAGTAATTTCCCAGGTTCGTATCATAAAACACCAACGCGTGGAACGGTACGATCACGCCTTTGCCTTGCCACAGACTCTTGAGAACCTGAAACATAAAACCACAACTGTAAGCCCGAAAGCTTAGTGAGATACCCCCAGAATACCAACCACATATACGCCTTTCCAGGCCCTGACCTTCCGGTCCATGTGTCTCAGGGGACTTCCGTCCCTGCTGGGTAAACCTTCCGGTCCTACCCACGCCGACCTTCCGGTCCATCACACAACATAATCGCCTTCCGGCCCATAACATATTGCCTTCCGGCCCATAAGCATAAAATGCATATATATCATAACAAACAATCATATAACAGTGCATAAACAACAATCGATCACAGATCACATATCATAGCATTACTCTAACAAGATACCGGTCTAGCCGGTTACTATTATAACATTACTCTATGAATCAGTCAACGTACGAAATGCATACATACGCCCTTCCAGGCCATGACCTTCCGGTCCACATAGTAATGCCTTCCGGCCTGTAACATATAATGACAACTACCCGGATTTCTATCCGGTAAAAAGGGTCGGCCTTGGTGCCATAAACCCTAACGATATAGTGAGGATAACTCACCTCGAAACTGCCGACTGAACAGATAGCTCAAGCTACTCCGATCACTGATACGATCTCCACTCCTGGATAGCCGCCAATGCACTGAACTCAAACGATAAACAACAATTACCAAAATACCCCTGGAACCACTGGTCAATCCTTGGTCAAAGACAAGGTCAAAGTCAACCCCTGACCGACCCTACTCGTCGAGTCAACCCTGTGACTCGCCGAGTCCCCATACTCAGAACTTCACTTAACCAACGACCTAACTCGCCGAGTCACCCCAAGACTCGCCGAGTTCAACGACTCTGAGTCCACTCGCCCTTGACTCACCGATTCCTTAAGATTCCCTTTCTACACGTCGAGTATCCCCTTTTTACTCGACGAGTTCCTCCTGGAAGAATCGCGGGGCCACCCCGACTCAACTCGCCGAGTCTGAAGAACAACTCGACGAGTCCCAGTTATTCTTCAAGCTACTCGCCGAGTCTGTTCATCGGACTCGTCGAGTCCATGCCATGCAGTCGATCAAACTGCTTCCTGAGATAAGTATTGTCCCGAAATACACAAGCATGGGACCTTCTGGACCTCTAAGGTCCTAATACAGGGTTATAGTCGTTTGGGTAACAAGGTACTAATCCATCTAATCACCAAATGGGTTCCATAAACCCTAAATCCATGCACACATCTACATAACAGAAGAAGATCCGAAATATTACCTGAATAATGGACTCTCTGTGTCCCCAACCCGCAGAACTCGAATCCCTTGCTGTTCCTTTAGCCAAAACTCTTCTCCTCCTTGCACAATAATTCCTTCATGGCCCTAATATCCTTCAATCTTGCTCCAGATGCCCACAGCCGTTTAGGGTTCTTCTCAGTCGACTAAAGACGGACAATGACGGCCTATAAGTGCCTCTTATACGTCCCAAACCTGAACGGTTAGGGTTTTCGCCAAACAGCGCAGACTCGCCGAGTCCATATCTGGACTCGTCGAGTCCAGTCGCGAACCCGTGACCCGGTCTGCGATCCTACTCGGCGAGTCTAGGCTCCAACTCGCCGAGTCCCCTCTTAAAACACCCCCAAAATCATAATTATATCAATATTTGAAATTCCGGGCTGTTACAACTCTCCCCCACTAGAACTAGACTTCGCCCTCGAAGTCTCACTCTGAAAATAGCCCCGAATGCTGCTCCCACATATCACGTTCCAGATCATAGTTCATTTCCGATCCCCTCCGGTGCTGTCACTGAACTAACACCCGAGGTATCTCCTTATTCCTCAGAACCTCGATCTTCCGTTCTCTGATGACCACTGGCTTCTCGGCATAATTCAGGCTTGCATCCACCTGAATGTCTTCTAATGGAACCACTGCCGAGTCATCGGCTATATACTTCCTCAATTGCGACATATGAGATATCGTGGATTTGTCTCAAATCCGTGGACAACTCCAACCGGTAGACCCTCAGGCCTACCCCCGCAATCACATGAAAAAAAAAGCCCAATATACCGGGGCCCCAACTTGCCCCTCTTCTTGAATCGAATCACTCCTCTCCAAGGAGAGGCCTTCAGAAGTACGAAGTCACCGACCTGAAACTCAAGCTCGGACCGGCGTCTGTCTGCATAACTTTCCTGTTGGCTTTGTCGAATCTGCTCTGTTGACCGAAGCACGATCTCTGTACTGCACATCACTCTCTGTAACCCAAGATGCAACTCTGCTCCAAACCTCAACGATCACTCGGCCCATAAGGGTTAGGAAACCATGAACCACCGGATCCCCGATCCAAAGCCCACTTTGTCCATTCCGAACCGACTGAGAGATCCATTCTCACTCTCAGAGCAACTCTCATAAGTTCTCCTCTTGCCATCACATACACATGCTGAACTAACCCCAACACCCGCAGGGTGGAAGACTCGATACACTGATGATATCCTCGAACATCTCCCAAAATGAACCACTACATCCACCCTACACTCTGATCAGAATCACACTGAGAATTTAAGATTCTCTCTCCCCCTGCATCCCTTCTGAGCCTCAACAGACATCCCCAAACCGGATGGGTTCCTACTTCGCTGCCGCGTACACGATGCTCGAAGCCATACTCGAAATACTTTAACCATAACTCTGCTCTGTAGCTTTCATTCTTGTGAACTTGCACTCCCTTCCAAGGGACCCTCTTGGCCATAATGCCACTCCCACCGGTGCCACGGTGCTTGCCCCAAGCGACACCACCCTTTTGCGTAACCGCTATTCACATACTCTGGTTCTCATTGCAGGGGCTCTCAATCCCATGCACTCTCTCCACTCATCAAAATCACTGCCTCAGCTAAACAAGATCACTAACCCGGGGCCAGACCTTCCAATGCAATCACATTGCAACATACACAATTCGCAATCTCAACTGATCCAGCAATACCAACAGAGTCTCCAGCATGACTGGACCGACTCTCATAACACATACTAGCCACTCGAGGCTATATCTCTGTGGGTCCGTACACCCAAACTTTGCGAACCCTCAGGTTCTAACTCTGGGAACCTTCCGGTTCCAGCTCTAGAAACATGCACAACATAATCCCGTGGGATTAATGCAGTACAACCCATCACGTACCTCAAACATACAAATACTCTGATTGCATAACCCCGGTTACTTACTCAAGCTTGATCCCGGCCTTCTCTCAGGCCTCCACAATCAAATGCCCTGGGTCTGTATCCCGCCCCGCATACCCGACACTCGCTCTCGTCGGCCTATACTCTGAGCTGACAAACACTGCTGAATCCCAACAGCTAAGCACCCTCACATACTCATCGATCTCCTGGTGAATTCTCCAATTCTCCCCCACTAAAGCACTAACTAATTGCCACCGATCGTCATTAACGACCTTTCAGAACAATCCTGCACAAAGAGAACATTTACACACTGACTGCTTCCCACAAGCATAAGCAACCCTCAGCAAAACACATCTCCTCCCTGATCAATCCACTCAAAAGAATCCGGTCTTTCAATTATCCACTCTACGACTGCAGATGCTACCCGACATTCAACCCAGTGCCGCATCTCCACTAACAACCCTCACGAACGATAACCAACGGAATTCCCAACAATAACCCGTAACCAAATCCACAACCTGCCAAAGGATGAATACCACATCGAAAACCGCACGAGGCTACCGGCACCAAAACACCAAACTATAACCATACCAACCCATCAGGGAACAACGATTGCCAAAGCGAAAACCTGAAGCACCAATCCATAACCATGCCAAACCCGCGAAACAACGAATACCGCATCGAAATCCACACAAGATACCAACACAAACCATATGCCACAATCAATGCAAGACAATCAAGACATCAAGAAAGCATCATACCCGCAGCTGCCTCTGGCACTGCTCCGTCTCCCTCTGCCGCAAGCCGATAAGCTCGACCCTGAGCCCTTGGGGCTCCGCTCCATCCTGTCCTCCTCCTGAACTCCTCAAGGTGGCCGGTGCTAGAGCCTGCACCGGTCTTGCAGAAAGCTGTGGACAGTTGACCCTCAAATGTCCAACCTGCCGACACTGATAGCAAATCCTCAAATCCCGAATTGGCACTGACTGCCGACAATCCCGTGCACCGTGCCCCTCCTTTCCGCACTTGCGGCATGCACCACCAGACCAGCAAGCTCCGGTGTAATCCCTCCCACACTTCCCACAAGTGTGGCCGTTCCGATCCCCCATTCTAACATCTACGATCCTGGACCGTTTCGGCGCCGACTGCGACTGCATCGGGGCCTGCCTCAGCTCACGCAACTGCAACTCAACCTCTAACTCTCGCCACATGGCGGCCTCCTGCAACTCCAACAAGGTCTCACACCTCTGCGCAGACACGAACTGTCTGATATCCCTCTTGAGCATACTCAGATATCAGGACATCTGAGCCTGCTCTGAAGCGAACTTAGAGCAAAACATCGCCCTCTCAATAAACATCCTGGTGATCTTAGTCACCGACTCCGAATCCTGCTTCAGCTCAAGGAACTCCCGAGCAAATCTCTCCTCTCATCTCGCGGAACATAGCGAGTACTGAACATCTCTCTAACTGCTCCCCTAAAACCGCAGCCCTCTGCGCGTCAAAATATGACCCCGTGGTCAATCTCCACCAATCCTTCGCCCCGAGCCTCAATAGGTTCAGAGCACACCTCACCCTCTTATCAGCAGGGCATAAACTCGTGGAGAAACACCCCTCCACGTCTGATAACCATCTCATAGCAGCAATCGGGTCCTGAACTCCATCGAATGTGGGAGGCTTCGTATAATAGAAGTCCCGATACTGAAAACCCCGACTAGCTCCTCTTTTTGCCGTTGCTACAGCCGTTGTAGCCGCCGAGGCAACCGTCTCTGCGAGAGCCGCATATCGCTCATCGAAATACTCAATCATGGCGGTCTTGATCGACCCAAACAACTCCGGCAACTCAGCCCGGAACAATGCAGCAACCCCATCACGCAGGATCTCACGAATCCTCGCATCCCGCTCGCTCGTGCTCGTCCGATCGATAACCTTCGACGGCACTGATCCACCCGGAACTCGCTCTCCAGCTCCCGATCCTGATCCGGATCCACTATCATCACGCCTCGAAATCTCCATACTGAAGGCACCCTACCAATCTCAGACACTTCCCACAATCCTGGGATCCAACTCTCGCAACCCTACCCTAGAGATCATGGTTTCCCTGATACGCGTATGGGTCCTGTGCTTTTAGTAGTACGGGCCCATACTACCTTCCACACCTACCCATATTTGTATGAAGTACCACCACAATACCCTAGAGAACATGCATAACAACTATCAACCCTCACCACTAGAGGAACACTGAGAACATCCCATAAGGGACCCTAGGCTACAGGCATCACATATCAGGCAACATTATCATGAATTCCTGAAGATCCCTAGCCTAACTCTAGCATGTTGTTCTATCAAGCTCAAATAAACAATTATCATGTATGGTATCTTGGGGTTACTTACTGGCTCCGGCTGATCGTACCTCCGCGTCCTCCTTTTACCAAATTTGAAAACCATTTTAATTTCTCATTTTAAAATCCTCCTCGATTTGAGACTGGAGTCACACGAATGTTTCCCCAATTCACTCAAACCAAGGCTCTGATACCAACTTGTAACATCCAAAATTTCAAAACAATTAAAACTTTTCAAAATCACCCATTTTATTAACATTGTTGCAAAAAGGTTTTCAATACATTATTAAACAGAGTAATTTCCCAGGTTCGTATCATAAAACACCAACGCGTGGAACGGTACGATCACGCCTTTGCCTTGCCACAGACTCTTGAGAACCTGAAACATAAAACCACAACTGTAAGCCCGAAAGCTTAGTGAGATACCCCCAGAATACCAACCACATATACGCCTTTCCAGGCCCTGACCTTCCGGTCCATGTGTCTCAGGGGACTTCCGTCCCTGCTGGGTAAACCTTCCGGTCCTACCCATGCCGACCTTCCGGTCCATCACACAACATAATCGCCTTCCGGCCCATAACATATTGCCTTCCGGCCCATAAGCATAAAATGCATATATATCATAACAAACAATCATATAACAGTGCATAAACAACAATCGATCACAGATCACATATCATAGCATTACTCTAACAAGATACCGGTCTAGCCGGTTACTATTATAACATTACTCTATGAATCAGTCAACGTACGAAATGCATACATACGCCCTTCCAGGCCATGACCTTCCGGTCCACATAGTAATGCCTTCCGGCCTGTAACATATAATGACAACTACCCGGATTTCTATCCGGTAAAAAGGGTCGGCCTTGGTGCCATAAACCCTAACGATATAGTGAGGATAACTCACCTCGAAACTGCCGACTGAACAGATAGCTCAAGCTACTCCGATCACTGATACGATCTCCACTCCTGGATAGCCGCCAATGCACTGAACTCAAACGATAAACAACAATTACCAAAATACCCCTGGAACCACTGGTCAATCCTTGGTCAAAGACAAGGTCAAAGTCAACCCCTGACCGACCCTACTCGTCGAGTCAACCCTGTGACTCGCCGAGTCCCCATACTCAGAACTTCACTTAACCAACGACCTAACTCGCCGAGTCACCCCAAGACTCGCCGAGTTCAACGACTCTGAGTCCACTCGCCCTTGACTCACCGATTCCTTAAGATTCCCTTTCTACACGTCGAGTATCCCCTTTTTACTCGACGAGTTCCTCCTGGAAGAATCGCGGGGCCACCCCGACTCAACTCGTCGAGTCTGAAGAACAACTCGACGAGTCCCAGTTATTCTTCAAGCTACTCGCCGAGTCTGTTCATCGGACTCGTCGAGTCTGAAGAACACTCTATAACCCTTCTATCAATTGGACTCATAACTTGACTCAAAACTTCGTTTCCTCTCTTGCCTAGACTCGATTTCTCGCTTCGTCAGCCTTGACTCTAGACCCTCACATGCATCCTTACACTCAAACTGAAAAGATCAAAAACAAAAACCAAGTAATAAAAAAAATTAAAATAAAAAAAAATCCTAAATTATCCTTAAACACGAAAAGTTTAGAACGAAAAAGAAAAGAAAACTCTAATGACGGGTTGCCTCCCGCAAGCGCTTCTTTTTGTGCGAGTCTTGAGCTGGACTCCCAACTTAATAAACTTCCAATAAACTCAATTCCAATCCATCCGTTGCATTGAATATTTTCTTTGGACCAATTTGTAAAATTCGACTTTGTGCTTCAAAAATTAGCCAAACGAGCTTCAATTCATATAACCCAAGAATATTAACAAAGGTTGGAACCGGTTGGATACTAATCAGAAATGGATCGTGCTTCAGAACTTTCTCCAAAGTTGGAGTCGTCACCCCATGCTTTGAAACACAAACTGAAAATACAGGGGGCCATGTCATGGTAATGGTCAAACCACAACTTGGTTCCTGCAATTCAGCTTGTTCTTGTTCTTCGTCTGACCTCTCTGCTAACAACCTTTCCAACTCCTCCAAATCTCTTTGTGGATTAAATTCTTCATCATGTAACTTTAGCTCTTGTGACTCATATTGTTCTTGATCATTAGACAAGATGTTATCTAACCATCTATCAAATTTCTTCAAATCTTCATCCGAGTCATACTCCTCATCTTCTTGCTCAATTTCCTGCACTACTTCCTCAAGAAAAGCATCAAAAGCATCGAGATTTGGAAAATACATAATAAAATTAAAAAAAAATAAAAATTAAAATTAAACTATATAAAAAAATAATCAATAATATAAAAATGATAACAATTAGCAAATAAAATTAACTATTTGAACCGTTCCCCGGCAACGGCGCCAAAAACTTGATGTGTGTAAAACCAACTAGTTTTAATCCTACTAACTTAGACACAAAATAAACACACGAAAGGCAGTGTACCTATCGATTAGTAATATAGTTCAAGCAAGTAGGGTATCGAACACAGGGAACGGTAAAAAATTAAAATAAATGCTAATATTATCTAAATAAAACAAATAACAAAAAGGGGGTTTTCTCTAGTTTTACAAGACTAGAAACTTAATTAGAATAACTAGCAACTAAAACAATTAATTACCAACTAAATTCAATAGTAAAGAGGACTTCTGTTTAGGTACGACTCATTTGTTCCCATGGATGATTTTAATGTATCAGATTAATTCTTCATTGGCTACCGATTAAGATAATTAGGTTCACGTTCGCTATTCCTAATTCTTAGAAAACAAATTAACTCAAGAAATGGCCAGTTGTCTAAATTAACGGGTTTCCTAGATTATTGATTCGGGTTAAGTAAGACTTGTAGTGTTTAACTAAATTGGCCCTTCAATTAACCTCTTGTCGATGTTCATCCAACAAGCTTACACATTAACTTACCTATCTTCTAGTTAATTCTAGTTTCACGTTCGTTATTCCTAGACATATAACTATGTGGTCACAATAAATCATATGAAATTAATAACTAAGAGATGTTCATACAACTTAATTACTGATTTATTAACAAAAGAATAGTTATTGTTAACACATAAGGTTCTTTAACAAGCTTAATAAAACATAATCACCAATTAAAATTAATCCTAATCAAATAATCAATCCATGTTCACAAATTCATCTACCTAAACAGAAGTTATGAGTTTTAGCTCATGATTACAGCAGAAACAAGCTCAAAAACGAAATCAATTGGTAAAAACATAGTTCAAACAAGAGATTAGGTAAAGAGTAAACTTGATTTTGCCTTGATTCTCCTTAAAATTGAATGTAGGGTTGATTCCCTTGCTTCCCACGCTCTAGCAGCACCTTTAGTCGACAATTGGCCTCCTAGGGTTTCTCTCCATACTCTGATATCGATCTGAAAGTCCCTTTATATAGATTTTCACAAAACAGAGGCTACTCGGCGAGTCCAGTGACCTACTCGGCGAGTCCGTCACTTAAAACCCGTGCACGGCAAGTCAGCGCGTCCAGAATCGCGAAACTTCTGACCAACTCGGCGAGTAATCGACCCTACTCGCCGAGTACGTTTCGAATCAGCATTTTCTCAAAACACAAAAGTCGTCCGAAATTGTGTCTACTTTTCAGAACATTTTGAATCTCGTCAATCGGAGTTACGGTTTATGAGATATGGCCAAAACACTGACGAGGGGTCAAGCTGTCCAGCAACGTCCTTCTTTCTTCAAAATCCAAGATCCAAGCGTCCAATCGCTAGTTCCGTTTCCTTTTCCATCTGAGCATGTCATTGTTGCTGAAAATGAAATTATAAACTAATTAAGCACCTTTTGTTCATTAAATGAGATAAAATCAACGTAAAGTATTAAGATAATGCATGAATTTTATAACTAAATATGCCCATATCAAAATACCCCACACTTGACTTTTGCTTGCCCCCAAGCAAAACTGAATTTTAGTACACTAATATTACGTAAGAAAATCCCAATCGAACCCAGCCATTATGCCAAGACCGCAACGCATGCATTTGTGTCTAAAATTTTCCTAATAACCCCCCATACTCCAAATACTCACAATCCTCATAAACATTCGCCCACTTTTTCCGAACAATGCTCATTTTATGCATCCCTCCGAATCCATCCTCAGAAAACCTCTTAACCTCAAGGTATTTTTGGTTGAGCAACCCAAGCATACATAATCTAGAATTACAACTTTTCGATACCACTATGGAGCCCTTTTGAATTCTTCACTTCCTTGATAATTTGATCTTTGATCTCTTTGAATTCACCACCTTTATTGTTTGATTTTTGGTATCTTCAACTTTTTGAATCTTCGGAATTTTGATCTTTTGATCTTCACTTTAATTGCTCCAAAATTCTTACAACTTTTCTTGCAATTCTCTTTTTTTTTTACATGTACCTCACTTTTTTTTCACTCAAATCCTACATGCTTAAGCAGGGGCGCTCAAATTCAACCTTTATTGGCTAATGATAACAATTTTCCTGGATACATTTCAGGTTTAGGCTGCTAAACATATTGCATCCCTCAGGCTGAGCGAGGTCGTGTTTTTGTCCCATGATTTCACTGGAATAAGGAAGCCACAAATGCACTAGAACGTATATAGGCTCAACTAAACATTTGGGTCTTCATAGAATCATCAAATATAATACTAGCATGATCCCTAATTGCTTTACCAAAATTTTCTAAATTAATCCTAGCAATTTTAATGCAAAAATTTCAAAATTAACTAAAATTTCAAGATTTTCGAAATTTAACTAAAATTTTAACTAATTTAACCAACCCGCTACCCCACACTTAATTTATGCAATGTCCCCATTGCATATTATGCATGATAAAGAACAATAAAATAAAGAGGGAATTGGAACAAACTCCCCTGGGATAGCAATTGCAAGGTTGAACTTCTTCATTTAAAGCTCCATCTTCAGCTGACTTTAGACATGGGAACAGCTCATCCATGCCTTGGGTGTCATTCGTCTTGTGCGGTACAATCTTTATAAAAGCAACAAATATAAGAAAAAAACTTTTGGAAATACTTGGAAAATGATCTTCAAAGAATAGAACCAATGCCCATATCAAATGTCATCAAATCTTCAGCTCAAAAGTAAGAAGAATGAGCGACTCGTCGAGTAAGTATGTAGACTCGCCGAGTTGAAGCGTAAATGGCAGAAGAATCGTGAATTTTCACATGGACTCGGCGAGTCCATAAGATGCACTCGGCGAGTAGACCGCTGTGTGACAAAAATTTTATTCTGCCCAAGTCCGTTTCTGATGTATGGGGGTTATATAAACTAATAATTTCCCTCATTTTTCTTCAGCAAATAAACACTCTATAACCCTTCTATCAATTGGACTCATAACTTGACTCAAAACTTCGTTTCCTCTCTTGCCTAGACTCGATTTCTCGCTTCGTCAGCCTTGACTCTAGACCCTCACATGCATCCTTACACTCAAACTGAAAAGATCAAAAACAAAAACCAAGTAATAAAAAAAATTAAAATAAAAAAAAATCCTAAATTATCCTTAAACACGAAAAGTTTAGAACGAAAAAGAAAAGAAAACTCTAATGACGGGTTGCCTCCCGCAAGCGCTTCTTTTTGTGCGAGTCTTGAGCTGGACTCCCAACTTAATAAACTTCCAATAAACTCAATTCCAATCCATCCGTTGCATTGAATATTTTCTTTGGACCAATTTGTAAAATTCGACTTTGTGCTTCAAAAATTGGCCAAACGAGCTTCAATTCATATAACCCAAGAATATTAACAAAGGTTGGAACCGGTTGGATACTAATCAGAAATGGATCGTGCTTCAGAACTTTCTCCAAAGTTGGAGTCGTCACCCCATGCTTTGAAACACAAACTGAAAATACAGGGGGCCATGTCATGGTAATGGTCAAACCACAACTTGGTTCCTGCAATTCAGCTTGTTCTTGTTCTTCGTCTGACCTCTCTGCTAACAACCTTTCCAACTCCTCCAAATCTCTTTGTGGATTAAATTCTTCATCATGTAACTTTAGCTCTTGTGACTCATATTGTTCTTGATCATTAGACAAGATGTTATCTAACCATCTATCAAATTTCTTCAAATCTTCATCCGAGTCATACTCCTCATCTTCTTGCTCAATTTCCTGCACTACTTCCTCAAGAAAAGCATCAAAAGCATCGAGATTTGGAAAATACATAATAAAATTAAAAAAAAATAAAAATTAAAATTAAACTATATAAAAAAATAATCAATAATATAAAAATGATAACAATTAGCAAATAAAATTAACTATTTGAACCGTTCCCCGGCAACGGCGCCAAAAACTTGATGTGTGTAAAACCAACTAGTTTTAATCCTACTAACTTAGACACAAAATAAACACACGAAAGGCAGTGTACCTATCGATTAGTAATATAGTTCAAGCAAGTAGGGTATCGAACACAGGGAACGGTAAAAAATTAAAATAAATGCTAATATTATCTAAATAAAACAAATAACAAAAAGGGGGTTTTCTCTAGTTTTACAAGACTAGAAACTTAATTAGAATAACTAGCAACTAAAACAATTAATTACCAACTAAATTCAATAGTAAAGAGGACTTCTGTTTAGGTACGACTCATTTGTTCCCATGGATGATTTTAATGTATCAGATTAATTCTTCATTGGCTACCGATTAAGATAATTAGGTTCACGTTCGCTATTCCTAATTCTTAGAAAACAAATTAACTCAAGAAATGGCCAGTTGTCTAAATTAACGGGTTTCCTAGATTATTGATTCGAGTTAAGTAAGACTTGTAGTGTTTAACTAAATTGGCCCTTCAATTAACCTCTTGTCGATGTTCATCCAACAAGCTTACACATTAACTTACCTATCTTCTAGTTAATTCTAGTTTCACGTTCGTTATTCCTAGACATATAACTATGTGGTCACAATAAATCATATGAAATTAATAACTAAGAGATGTTCATACAACTTAATTACTGATTTATTAACAAAAGAATAGTTATTGTTAACACATAAGGTTCTTTAACAAGCTTAATAAAACATAATCACCAATTAAAATTAATCCTAATCAAATAATCAATCCATGTTCACAAATTCATCTACCTAAACAGAAGTTATGAGTTTTAGCTCATGATTACAGCAGAAACAAGCTCAAAAACGAAATCAATTGGTAAAAACATAGTTCAAACAAGAGATTAGGTAAAGAGTAAACTTGATTTTGCCTTGATTCTCCTTAAAATTGAATGTAGGGTTGATTCCCTTGCTTCCCACGCTCTAGCAGCACCTTTAGTCGACAATTGGCCTCCTAGGGTTTCTCTCCATACTCTGATATCGATCTGAAAGTCCCTTTATATAGATTTTCACAAAACAGAGGCTACTCGGCGAGTCCAGTGACCTACTCGGCGAGTCCGTCACTTAAAACCCGTGCACGGCAAGTCAGCGCGTCCAGAATCGCGAAACTTCTGACCAACTCGGCGAGTAATCGACCCTACTCGCCGAGTACGTTTCGAATCAGCATTTTCTCAAAACACAAAAGTCGTCCGAAATTGTGTCTACTTTTCAGAACATTTTGAATCTCGTCAATCGGAGTTACGGTTTATGAGATATGGCCAAAACACTGACGAGGGGTCAAGCTGTCCAGCAACGTCCTTCTTTCTTCAAAATCCAAGATCCAAGCGTCCAATCGCTAGTTCCGTTTCCTTTTCCATCTGAGCATGTCATTGTTGCTGAAAATGAAATTATAAACTAATTAAGCACCTTTTGTTCATTAAATGAGATAAAATCAACGTAAAGTATTAAGATAATGCATGAATTTTATAACTAAATATGCCCATATCAAAATACCCCACACTTGACTTTTGCTTGCCCCCAAGCAAAACTGAATTTTAGTACACTAATATTACGTAAGAAAATCCCAATCGAACCCAGCCATTATGCCAAGACCGCAACGCATGCATTTGTGTCTAAAATTTTCCTAATAACCCCCCATACTCCAAATACTCACAATCCTCATAAACATTCGCCCACTTTTTCCGAACAATGCTCATTTTATGCATCCCTCCGAATCCATCCTCAGAAAACCTCTTAACCTCAAGGTATTTTTGGTTGAGCAACCCAAGCATACATAATCTAGAATTACAACTTTTCGATACCACTATGGAGCCCTTTTGAATTCTTCACTTCCTTGATAATTTGATCTTTGATCTCTTTGAATTCACCACCTTTATTGTTTGATTTTTGGTATCTTCAACTTTTTGAATCTTCGGAATTTTGATCTTTTGATCTTCACTTTAATTGCTCCAAAATTCTTACAACTTTTCTTGCAATTCTCTTTTTTTTTTACATGTACCTCACTTTTTTTTCACTCAAATCCTACATGCTTAAGCAGGGGCGCTCAAATTCAACCTTTATTGGCTAATGATAACAATTTTCCTGGATACATTTCAGGTTTAGGCTGCTAAACATATTGCATCCCTCAGGCTGAGCGAGGTCGTGTTTTTGTCCCATGATTTCACTGGAATAAGGAAGCCACAAATGCACTAGAACGTATATAGGCTCAACTAAACATTTGGGTCTTCATAGAATCATCAAATATAATACTAGCATGATCCCTAATTGCTTTACCAAAATTTTCTAAATTAATCCTAGCAATTTTAATGCAAAAATTTCAAAATTAACTAAAATTTCAAGATTTTCGAAATTTAACTAAAATTTTAACTAATTTAACCAACCCGCTACCCCACACTTAATTTATGCAATGTCCCCATTGCATATTATGCATGATAAAGAACAATAAAATAAAGAGGGAATTGGAACAAACTCCCCTGGGATAGCAATTGCAAGGTTGAACTTCTTCATTTAAAGCTCCATCTTCAGCTGACTTTAGACATGGGAACAGCTCATCCATGCCTTGGGTGTCATTCGTCTTGTGCGGTACAATCTTTATAAAAGCAACAAATATAAGAAAAAAACTTTTGGAAATACTTGGAAAATGATCTTCAAAGAATAGAACCAATGCCCATATCAAATGTCATCAAATCTTCAGCTCAAAAGTAAGAAGAATGAGCGACTCGTCGAGTAAGTATGTAGACTCGCCGAGTTGAAGCGTAAATGGCAGAAGAATCGTGAATTTTCACATGGACTCGGCGAGTCCATAAGATGCACTCGGCGAGTAGACCGCTGTGTGACAAAAATTTTATTCTGCCCAAGTCCGTTTCTGATGTATGGGGGTTATATAAACTAATAATTTCCCTCATTTTTCTTCAGCAAATAAACACTCTATAACCCTTCTATCAATTGGACTCATAACTTGACTCAAAACTTCGTTTCCTCTCTTGCCTAGACTCGATTTCTCGCTTCGTCAGCCTTGACTCTAGACCCTCACATGCATCCTTACACTCAAACTGAAAAGATCAAAAACAAAAACCAAGTAATAAAAAAAATTAAAATAAAAAAAAATCCTAAATTATCCTTAAACACGAAAAGTTTAGAACGAAAAAGAAAAGAAAACTCTAATGACGGGTTGCCTCCCGCAAGCGCTTCTTTTTGTGCGAGTCTTGAGCTGGACTCCCAACTTAATAAACTTCCAATAAACTCAATTCCAATCCATCCGTTGCATTGAATATTTTCTTTGGACCAATTTGTAAAATTCGACTTTGTGCTTCAAAAATTGGCCAAACGAGCTTCAATTCATATAACCCAAGAATATTAACAAAGGTTGGAACCGGTTGGATACTAATCAGAAATGGATCGTGCTTCAGAACTTTCTCCAAAGTTGGAGTCGTCACCCCATGCTTTGAAACACAAACTGAAAATACAGGGGGCCATGTCATGGTAATGGTCAAACCACAACTTGGTTCCTGCAATTCAGCTTGTTCTTGTTCTTCGTCTGACCTCTCTGCTAACAACCTTTCCAACTCCTCCAAATCTCTTTGTGGATTAAATTCTTCATCATGTAACTTTAGCTCTTGTGACTCATATTGTTCTTGATCATTAGACAAGATGTTATCTAACCATCTATCAAATTTCTTCAAATCTTCATCCGAGTCATACTCCTCATCTTCTTGCTCAATTTCCTGCACTACTTCCTCAAGAAAAGCATCAAAAGCATCGAGATTTGGAAAATACATAATAAAATTAAAAAAAAATAAAAATTAAAATTAAACTATATAAAAAAATAATCAATAATATAAAAATGATAACAATTAGCAAATAAAATTAACTATTTGAACCGTTCCCCGGCAACGGCGCCAAAAACTTGATGTGTGTAAAACCAACTAGTTTTAATCCTACTAACTTAGACACAAAATAAACACACGAAAGGCAGTGTACCTATCGATTAGTAATATAGTTCAAGCAAGTAGGGTATCGAACACAGGGAACGGTAAAAAATTAAAATAAATGCTAATATTATCTAAATAAAACAAATAACAAAAAGGGGGTTTTCTCTAGTTTTACAAGACTAGAAACTTAATTAGAATAACTAGCAACTAAAACAATTAATTACCAACTAAATTCAATAGTAAAGAGGACTTCTGTTTAGGTACGACTCATTTGTTCCCATGGATGATTTTAATGTATCAGATTAATTCTTCATTGGCTACCGATTAAGATAATTAGGTTCACGTTCGCTATTCCTAATTCTTAGAAAACAAATTAACTCAAGAAATGGCCAGTTGTCTAAATTAACGGGTTTCCTAGATTATTGATTCGAGTTAAGTAAGACTTGTAGTGTTTAACTAAATTGGCCCTTCAATTAACCTCTTGTCGATGTTCATCCAACAAGCTTACACATTAACTTACCTATCTTCTAGTTAATTCTAGTTTCACGTTCGTTATTCCTAGACATATAACTATGTGGTCACAATAAATC
The DNA here is from genome assembly GCF_051521515.1 of Lactuca serriola. Taxonomy (NCBI): domain Eukaryota; kingdom Viridiplantae; phylum Streptophyta; class Magnoliopsida; order Asterales; family Asteraceae; genus Lactuca; species Lactuca serriola. The sequence continues at coordinate 62,521,250 of NC_136410.1, read as the reverse complement.
ATATGAAATTAATAACTAAGAGATGTTCATACAACTTAATTACTGATTTATTAACAAAAGAATAGTTATTGTTAACACATAAGGTTCTTTAACAAGCTTAATAAAACATAATCACCAATTAAAATTAATCCTAATCAAATAATCAATCCATGTTCACAAATTCATCTACCTAAACAGAAGTTATGAGTTTTAGCTCATGATTACAGCAGAAACAAGCTCAAAAACGAAATCAATTGGTAAAAACATAGTTCAAACAAGAGATTAGGTAAAGAGTAAACTTGATTTTGCCTTGATTCTCCTTAAAATTGAATGTAGGGTTGATTCCCTTGCTTCCCACGCTCTAGCAGCACCTTTAGTCGACAATTGGCCTCCTAGGGTTTCTCTCCATACTCTGATATCGATCTGAAAGTCCCTTTATATAGATTTTCACAAAACAGAGGCTACTCGGCGAGTCCAGTGACCTACTCGGCGAGTCCGTCACTTAAAACCCGTGCACGGCAAGTCAGCGCGTCCAGAATCGCGAAACTTCTGACCAACTCGGCGAGTAATCGACCCTACTCGCCGAGTACGTTTCGAATCAGCATTTTCTCAAAACACAAAAGTCGTCCGAAATTGTGTCTACTTTTCAGAACATTTTGAATCTCGTCAATCGGAGTTACGGTTTATGAGATATGGCCAAAACACTGACGAGGGGTCAAGCTGTCCAGCAACGTCCTTCTTTCTTCAAAATCCAAGATCCAAGCGTCCAATCGCTAGTTCCGTTTCCTTTTCCATCTGAGCATGTCATTGTTGCTGAAAATGAAATTATAAACTAATTAAGCACCTTTTGTTCATTAAATGAGATAAAATCAACGTAAAGTATTAAGATAATGCATGAATTTTATAACTAAATATGCCCATATCAAAATACCCCACACTTGACTTTTGCTTGCCCCCAAGCAAAACTGAATTTTAGTACACTAATATTACGTAAGAAAATCCCAATCGAACCCAGCCATTATGCCAAGACCGCAACGCATGCATTTGTGTCTAAAATTTTCCTAATAACCCCCCATACTCCAAATACTCACAATCCTCATAAACATTCGCCCACTTTTTCCGAACAATGCTCATTTTATGCATCCCTCCGAATCCATCCTCAGAAAACCTCTTAACCTCAAGGTATTTTTGGTTGAGCAACCCAAGCATACATAATCTAGAATTACAACTTTTCGATACCACTATGGAGCCCTTTTGAATTCTTCACTTCCTTGATAATTTGATCTTTGATCTCTTTGAATTCACCACCTTTATTGTTTGATTTTTGGTATCTTCAACTTTTTGAATCTTCGGAATTTTGATCTTTTGATCTTCACTTTAATTGCTCCAAAATTCTTACAACTTTTCTTGCAATTCTCTTTTTTTTTTACATGTACCTCACTTTTTTTTCACTCAAATCCTACATGCTTAAGCAGGGGCGCTCAAATTCAACCTTTATTGGCTAATGATAACAATTTTCCTAGATACATTTCAGGTTTAGGCTGCTAAACATATTGCATCCCTCAGGCTGAGCGAGGTCGTGTTTTTGTCCCATGATTTCACTGGAATAAGGAAGCCACAAATGCACTAGAACGTATATAGGCTCAACTAAACATTTGGGTCTTCATAGAATCATCAAATATAATACTAGCATGATCCCTAATTGCTTTACCAAAATTTTCTAAATTAATCCTAGCAATTTTAATGCAAAAATTTCAAAATTAACTAAAATTTCAAGATTTTCGAAATTTAACTAAAATTTTAACTAATTTAACCAACCCGCTACCCCACACTTAATTTATGCAATGTCCCCATTGCATATTATGCATGATAAAGAACAATAAAATAAAGAGGGAATTGGAACAAACTCCCCTGGGATAGCAATTGCAAGGTTGAACTTCTTCATTTAAAGCTCCATCTTCAGCTGACTTTAGACATGGGAACAGCTCATCCATGCCTTGGGTGTCATTCGTCTTGTGCGGTACAATCTTTATAAAAGCAACAAATATAAGAAAAAAACTTTTGGAAATACTTGGAAAATGATCTTCAAAGAATAGAACCAATGCCCATATCAAATGTCATCAAATCTTCAGCTCAAAAGTAAGAAGAATGAGCGACTCGTCGAGTAAGTATGTAGACTCGCCGAGTTGAAGCGTAAATGGCAGAAGAATCGTGAATTTTCACATGGACTCGGCGAGTCCATAAGATGCACTCGGCGAGTAGACCGTTGTGTGACAAAAATTTTATTCTGCCCAAGTCCGTTTCTGATGTATGGGGGTTATATAAACTAATAATTTCCCTCATTTTTCTTCAGCAAATAAACACTCTATAACCCTTCTATCAATTGGACTCATAACTTGACTCAAAACTTCGTTTCCTCTCTTGCCTAGACTCGATTTCTCGCTTCGTCAGCCTTGACTCTAGACCCTCACATGCATCCTTACACTCAAACTGAAAAGATCAAAAACAAAAACCAAGTAATAAAAAAATTAAAATAAAAAAAAATCCTAAATTATCCTTAAACACGAAAAGTTTAGAACGAAAAAGAAAAGAAAACTCTAATGACGGGTTGCCTCCCGCAAGCGCTTCTTTTTGTGCGAGTCTTGAGCTGGACTCCCAACTTAATAAACTTCCAATAAACTCAATTCCAATCCATCCGTTGCATTGAATATTTTCTTTGGACCAATTTGTAAAATTCGACTTTGTGCTTCAAAAATTGGCCAAACGAGCTTCAATTCATATAACCCAAGAATATTAACAAAGGTTGGAACCGGTTGGATACTAATCAGAAATGGATCGTGCTTCAGAACTTTCTCCAAAGTTGGAGTCGTCACCCCATGCTTTGAAACACAAACTGAAAATACAGGGGGCCATGTCATGGTAATGGTCAAACCACAACTTGGTTCCTGCAATTCAGCTTGTTCTTGTTCTTCGTCTGACCTCTCTGCTAACAACCTTTCCAACTCCTCCAAATCTCTTTGTGGATTAAATTCTTCATCATGTAACTTTAGCTCTTGTGACTCATATTGTTCTTGATCATTAGACAAGATGTTATCTAACCATCTATCAAATTTCTTCAAGTCTTCATCCGAGTCATACTCCTCATCTTCTTGCTCAATTTCCTGCACTACTTCCTCAAGAAAAGCATCAAAAGCATCGAGATTTGGAAAATACATAATAAAATTAAAAAAAAATAAAAATTAAAATTAAACTATATAAAAAAATAATCAATAATATAAAAATGATAACAATTAGCAAATAAAATTAACTATTTGAACCGTTCCCCGGCAACGGCGCCAAAAACTTGATGTGTGTAAAACCAACTAGTTTTAATCCTACTAACTTAGACACAAAATAAACACACGAAAGGCAGTGTACCTATCGATTAGTAATATAGTTCAAGCAAGTAGGGTATCGAACACAGGGAACGGTAAAAAATTAAAATAAATGCTAATATTATCTAAATAAAACAAATAACAAAAAGGGGGTTTTCTCTAGTTTTACAAGACTAGAAACTTAATTAGAATAACTAGCAACTAAAACAATTAATTACCAACTAAATTCAATAGTAAAGAGGACTTCTGTTTAGGTACGACTCATTTGTTCCCATGGATGATTTTAATGTATCAGATTAATTCTTCATTGGCTACCGATTAAGATAATTAGGTTCACGTTCGCTATTCCTAATTCTTAGAAAACAAATTAACTCAAGAAATGGCCAGTTGTCTAAATTAACGGGTTTCCTAGATTATTGATTCGGGTTAAGTAAGACTTGTAGTGTTTAACTAAATTGGCCCTTCAATTAACCTCTTGTCGATGTTCATCCAACAAGCTTACACATTAACTTACCTATCTTCTAGTTAATTCTAGTTTCACGTTCGTTATTCCTAGACATATAACTATGTGGTCACAATAAATCATATGAAATTAATAACTAAGAGATGTTCATACAACTTAATTACTGATTTATTAACAAAAGAATAGTTATTGTTAACACATAAGGTTCTTTAACAAGCTTAATAAAACATAATCACCAATTAAAATTAATCCTAATCAAATAATCAATCCATGTTCACAAATTCATCTACCTAAACAGAAGTTATGAGTTTTAGCTCATGATTACAGCAGAAACAAGCTCAAAAACGAAATCAATTGGTAAAAACATAGTTCAAACAAGAGATTAGGTAAAGAGTAAACTTGATTTTGCCTTGATTCTCCTTAAAATTGAATGTAGGGTTGATTCCCTTGCTTCCCACGCTCTAGCAGCACCTTTAGTCGACAATTGGCCTCCTAGGGTTTCTCTCCATACTCTGATATCGATCTGAAAGTCCCTTTATATAGATTTTCACAAAACAGAGGCTACTCGGCGAGTCCAGTGACCTACTCGGCGAGTCCGTCACTTAAAACCCGTGCACGGCAAGTCAGCGCGTCCAGAATCGCGAAACTTCTGACCAACTCGGCGAGTAATCGACCCTACTCGCCGAGTACGTTTCGAATCAGCATTTTCTCAAAACACAAAAGTCGTCCGAAATTGTGTCTACTTTTCAGAACATTTTGAATCTCGTCAATCGGAGTTACGGTTTATGAGATATGGCCAAAACACTGACGAGGGGTCAAGCTGTCCAGCAACGTCCTTCTTTCTTCAAAATCCAAGATCCAAGCGTCCAATCGCTAGTTCCGTTTCCTTTTCCATCTGAGCATGTCATTGTTGCTGAAAATGAAATTATAAACTAATTAAGCACCTTTTGTTCATTAAATGAGATAAAATCAACGTAAAGTATTAAGATAATGCATGAATTTTATAACTAAATATGCCCATATCAAAATACCCCACACTTGACTTTTGCTTGCCCCCAAGCAAAACTGAATTTTAGTACACTAATATTACGTAAGAAAATCCCAATCGAACCCAGCCATTATGCCAAGACCGCAACGCATGCATTTGTGTCTAAAATTTTCCTAATAACCCCCCATACTCCAAATACTCACAATCCTCATAAACATTCGCCCACTTTTTCCGAACAATGCTCATTTTATGCATCCCTCCGAATCCATCCTCAGAAAACCTCTTAACCTCAAGGTATTTTTGGTTGAGCAACCCAAGCATACATAATCTAGAATTACAACTTTTCGATACCACTATGGAGCCCTTTTGAATTCTTCACTTCCTTGATAATTTGATCTTTGATCTCTTTGAATTCACCACCTTTATTGTTTGATTTTTGGTATCTTCAACTTTTTGAATCTTCGGAATTTTGATCTTTTGATCTTCACTTTAATTGCTCCAAAATTCTTACAACTTTTCTTGCAATTCTCTTTTTTTTTTTACATGTACCTCACTTTTTTTTCACTCAAATCCTACATGCTTAAGCAGGGGCGCTCAAATTCAACCTTTATTGGCTAATGATAACAATTTTCCTAGATACATTTCAGGTTTAGGCTGCTAAACATATTGCATCCCTCAGGCTGAGCGAGGTCGTGTTTTTGTCCCATGATTTCACTGGAATAAGGAAGCCACAAATGCACTAGAACGTATATAGGCTCAACTAAACATTTGGGTCTTCATAGAATCATCAAATATAATACTAGCATGATCCCTAATTGCTTTACCAAAATTTTCTAAATTAATCCTAGCAATTTTAATGCAAAAATTTCAAAATTAACTAAAATTTCAAGATTTTCGAAATTTAACTAAAATTTTAACTAATTTAACCAACCCGCTACCCCACACTTAATTTATGCAATGTCCCCATTGCATATTATGCATGATAAAGAACAATAAAATAAAGAGGGAATTGGAACAAACTCCCCTGGGATAGCAATTGCAAGGTTGAACTTCTTCATTTAAAGCTCCATCTTCAGCTGACTTTAGACATGGGAACAGCTCATCCATGCCTTGGGTGTCATTCGTCTTGTGCGGTACAATCTTTATAAAAGCAACAAATATAAGAAAAAAACTTTTGGAAATACTTGGAAAATGATCTTCAAAGAATAGAACCAATGCCCATATCAAATGTCATCAAATCTTCAGCTCAAAAGTAAGAAGAATGAGCGACTCGTCGAGTAAGTATGTAGACTCGCCGAGTTGAAGCGTAAATGGCAGAAGAATCGTGAATTTTCACATGGACTCGGCGAGTCCATAAGATGCACTCGGCGAGTAGACCGCTGTGTGACAAAAATTTTATTCTGCCCAAGTCCGTTTCTGATGTATGGGGGTTATATAAACTAATAATTTCCCTCATTTTTCTTCAGCAAATAAACACTCTATAACCCTTCTATCAATTGGACTCATAACTTGACTCAAAACTTCGTTTCCTCTCTTGCCTAGACTCGATTTCTCGCTTCGTCAGCCTTGACTCTAGACCCTCACATGCATCCTTACACTCAAACTGAAAAGATCAAAAACAAAAACCAAGTAATAAATAAAATTAAAATAAAAAAAAATCCTAAATTATCCTTAAACACGAAAAGTTTAGAACGAAAAAGAAAAGAAAACTCTAATGACGGGTTGCCTCCCGCAAGCGCTTCTTTTTGTGCGAGTCTTGAGCTGGACTCCCAACTTAATAAACTTCCAATAAACTCAATTCCAATCCATCCGTTGCATTGAATATTCTCTTTGGACCAATTTGTAAAATTCGACTTTGTGCTTCAAAAATTGGCCAAACGAGCTTCAATTCATATAACCCAAGAATATTAACAAAGGTTGGAACCGGTTGGATACTAATCAGAAATGGATCGTGCTTCAGAACTTTCTCCAAAGTTGGAGTCGTCACCCCATGCTTTGAAACACAAACTGAAAATACAGGGGGCCATGTCATGGTAATGGTCAAACCACAACTTGGTTCCTGCAATTCAGCTTGTTCTTGTTCTTCGTCTGACCTCTCTGCTAACAACCTTTCCAACTCCTCCAAATCTCTTTGTGGATTAAATTCTTCATCATGTAACTTTAGCTCTTGTGACTCATATTGTTCTTGATCATTAGACAAGATGTTATCTAACCATCTATCAAATTTCTTCAAATCTTCATCCGAGTCATACTCCTCATCTTCTTGCTCAATTTCCTGCACTACTTCCTCAAGAAAAGCATCAAAAGCATCGAGATTTGGAAAATACATAATAAAATTAAAAAAAAATAAAAATTAAAATTAAACTATATAAAAAAATAATCAATAAAATAAAAATGATAACAATTAGCAAATAAAATTAACTATTTGAACCGTTCCCCGGCAACGGCGCCAAAAACTTGATGTGTGTAAAACCAACTAGTTTTAATCCTACTAACTTAGACACAAAATAAACACACGAAAGGCAGTGTACCTATCGATTAGTAATATAGTTCAAGCAAGTAGGGTATCGAACACAGGGAACGGTAAAAAATTAAAATAAATGCTAATATTATCTAAATAAAACAAATAACAAAAAGGGGGTTTTCTCTAGTTTTACAAGACTAGAAACTTAATTAGAATAACTAGCAACTAAAACAATTAATTACCAACTAAATTCAATAGTAAAGAGGACTTATGTTTAGGTACGACTCATTTGTTCCCATGGATGATTTTAATGTATCAGATTAATTCTTCATTGGCTACCGATTAAGATAATTAGGTTCACGTTCGCTATTCCTAATTCTTAGAAAACAAATTAACTCAAGAAATGGCCAGTTGTCTAAATTAACGGGTTTCCTAGATTATTGATTCGGGTTAAGTAAGACTTGTAGTGTTTAACTAAATTGGCCCTTCAATTAACCTCTTGTCGATGTTCATCCAACAAGCTTACACATTAACTTACCTATCTTCTAGTTAATTCTAGTTTCACGTTCGTTATTCCTAGACATATAACTATGTGGTCACAATAAATCATATGAAATTAATAACTAAGAGATGTTCATACAACTTAATTACTGATTTATTAACAAAAGAATAGTTATTGTTAACACATAAGGTTCTTTAACAAGCTTAATAAAACATAATCACCAATTAAAATTAATCCTAATCAAATAATCAATCCATGTTCACAAATTCATCTACCTAAACAGAAGTTATGAGTTTTAGCTCATGATTACAGCAGAAACAAGCTCAAAAACGAAATCAATTGGTAAAAACATAGTTCAAACAAGAGATTAGGTAAAGAGTAAACTTGATTTTGCCTTGATTCTCCTTAAAATTGAATGTAGGGTTGATTCCCTTGCTTCCCACGCTCTAGCAGCACCTTTAGTCGACAATTGGCCTCCTAGGGTTTCTCTCCATACTCTGATATCGATCTGAAAGTCCCTTTATATAGATTTTCACAAAACAGAGGCTACTCGGCGAGTCCAGTGACCTACTCGGCGAGTCCGTCACTTAAAACCCGTGCACGGCAAGTCAGCGCGTCCAGAATCGCGAAACTTCTGACCAACTCGGCGAGTAATCGACCCTACTCGCCGAGTACGTTTCGAATCAGCATTTTCTCAAAACACAAAAGTCGTCCGAAATTGTGTCTACTTTTCAGAACATTTTGAATCTCGTCAATCGGAGTTACGGTTTATGAGATATGGCCAAAACACTGACGAGGGGTCAAGCTGTCCAGCAACGTCCTTCTTTCTTCAAAATCCAAGATCCAAGCGTCCAATCGCTAGTTCCGTTTCCTTTTCCATCTGAGCATGTCATTGTTGCTGAAAATGAAATTATAAACTAATTAAGCACCTTTTGTTCATTAAATGAGATAAAATCAACGTAAAGTATTAAGATAATGCATGAATTTTATAACTAAATATGCCCATATCAAAATACCCCACACTTGACTTTTGCTTGCCCCCAAGCAAAACTGAATTTTAGTACACTAATATTACGTAAGAAAATCCCAATCGAACCCAGCCATTATGCCAAGACCGCAACGCATGCATTTGTGTCTAAAATTTTCCTAATAACCCCCCATACTCCAAATACTCACAATCCTCATAAACATTCGCCCACTTTTTCCGAACAATGCTCATTTTATGCATCCCTCCGAATCCATCCTCAGAAAACCTCTTAACCTCAAGGTATTTTTGGTTGAGCAACCCAAGCATACATAATCTAGAATTACAACTTTTCGATACCACTATGGAGCCCTTTTGAATTCTTCACTTCCTTGATAATTTGATCTTTGATCTCTTTGAATTCACCACCTTTATTGTTTGATTTTTGGTATCTTCAACTTTTTGAATCTTCGGAATTTTTATCTTTTGATCTTCACTTTAATTGCTCCAAAATTCTTACAACTTTTCTTGCAATTCTCTTTTTTTTTTTACATGTACCTCACTTTTTTTCACTCAAATCCTACATGCTTAAGCAGGGGCGCTCAAATTCAACCTTTATTGGCTAATGATAACAATTTTCCTAGATACATTTCAGGTTTAGGCTGCTAAACATATTGCATCCCTCAGGCTGAGCGAGGTCGTGTTTTTGTCCCATGATTTCACTGGAATAAGGAAGCCACAAATGCACTAGAACGTATATAGGCTCAACTAAACATTTGGGTCTTCATAGAATCATCAAATATAATACTAGCATGATCCCTAATTGCTTTACCAAAATTTTCTAAATTAATCCTAGCAATTTTAATGCAAAAATTTCAAAATTAACTAAAATTTCAAGATTTTCGAAATTTAACTAAAATTTTAACTAATTTAACCAACCCGCTACCCCACACTTAATTTATGCAATGTCCCCATTGCATATTATGCATGATAAAGAACAATAAAATAAAGAGGGAATTGGAACAAACTCCCCTGGGATAGCAATTGCAAGGTTGAACTTCTTCATTTAAAGCTCCATCTTCAGCTGACTTTAGACATGGGAACAGCTCATCCATGCCTTGGGTGTCATTCGTCTTGTGCGGTACAATCTTTATAAAAGCAACAAATATAAGAAAAAAACTTTTGGAAATACTTGGAAAATGATCTTCAAAGAATAGAACCAATGCCCATATCAAATGTCATCAAATCTTCAGCTCAAAAGTAAGAAGAATGAGCGACTCGTCGAGTAAGTATGTAGACTCGCCGAGTTGAAGCGTAAATGGCAGAAGAATCGTGAATTTTCACATGGACTCGGCGAGTCCATAAGATGCACTCGGCGAGTAGACCGCTGTGTGACAAAAATTTTATTCTGCCCAAGTCCGTTTCTGATGTATGGGGGTTATATAAACTAATAATTTCCCTCATTTTTCTTCAGCAAATAAACACTCTATAACCCTTCTATCAATTGGACTCATAACTTGACTCAAAACTTCGTTTCCTCTCTTGCCTAGACTCGATTTCTCGCTTCGTCAGCCTTGACTCTAGACCCTCACATGCATCCTTACACTCAAACTGAAAAGATCAAAAACAAAAACCAAGTAATAAAAAAAATTAAAATAAAAAAAAATCCTAAATTATCCTTAAACACGAAAAGTTTAGAACGAAAAAGAAAAGAAAACTCTAATGACGGGTTGCCTCCCGCAAGCGCTTCTTTTTGTGCGAGTCTTGAGCTAGACTCCCAACTTAATAAACTTCCAATAAACTCAATTCCAATCCATCCGTTGCATTGAATATTCTCTTTGGACCAATTTGTAAAATTCGACTTTGTGCTTCAAAAATTGGCCAAACGAGCTTCAATTCATATAACCCAAGAATATTAACAAAGGTTGGAACCGGTTGGATACTAATCAGAAATGGATCGTGCTTCAGAACTTTCTCCAAAGTTGGAGTCGTCACCCCATGCTTTGAAACACAAACTGAAAATACAGGGGGCCATGTCATGGTAATGGTCAAACCACAACTTGGTTCCTGCAATTCAGCTTGTTCTTGTTCTTCGTCTGACCTCTCTGCTAACAACCTTTCCAACTCCTCCAAATCTCTTTGTGGATTAAATTCTTCATCATGTAACTTTAGCTCTTGTGACTCATATTGTTCTTGATCATTAGACAAGATGTTATCTAACCATCTATCAAATTTCTTCAAATCTTCATCCGAGTCATACTCCTCATCTTCTTGCTCAATTTCCTGCACTACTTCCTCAAGAAAAGCATCAAAAGCATCGAGATTTGGAAAATACATAATAAAATTAAAAAAAAAATTAAAATTAAAATTAAACTATATAAAAAAATAATCAATAAAATAAAAATGATAACAATTAGCAAATAAAATTAACTATTTGAACCGTTCCCCGGCAACGGCGCCAAAAACTTGATGTGTGTAAAACCAACTAGTTTTAATCCTACTAACTTAGACACAAAATAAACACACGAAAGGCAGTGTACCTATCGATTAGTAATATAGTTCAAGCAAGTAGGGTATCGAACACAGGGAACGGTAAAAAATTAAAATAAATGCTAATATTATCTAAATAAAACAAATAACAAAAAGGGGGTTTTCTCTAGTTTTACAAGACTAGAAACTTAATTAGAATAACTAGCAACTAAAAAAATTAATTACCAACTAAATTCAATAGTAAAGAGGACTTCTGTTTAGGTACGACTCATTTGTTCCCATGGATGATTTTAATGTATCAGATTAATTCTTCATTGGCTACCGATTAAGATAATTAGGTTCACGTTCGCTATTCCTAATTCTTAGAAAACAAATTAACTCAAGAAATTGCCAGTTGTCTAAATTAACGGGTTTCCTAGATTATTGATTCGGGTTAAGTAAGACTTGTAGTGTTTAACTAAATTGGCCCTTCAATTAACCTCTTGTCGATGTTCATCCAACAAGCTTACACATTAACTTACCTATCTTCTAGTTAATTCTAGTTTCACGTTCGTTATTCCTAGACATATAACTATGTGGTCACAATAAATCATATGAAATTAATAACTAAGAGATGTTCATACAACTTAATTACTGATTTATTAACAAAAGAATAGTTATTGTTAACACATAAGGTTCTTTAACAAGCTTAATAAAACATAATCACCAATTAAAATTAATCCTAATCAAATAATCAATCCATGTTCACAAATTCATCTACCTAAACAGAAGTTATGAGTTTTAGCTCATGATTACAGCAGAAACAAGCTCAAAAACGAAATCAATTGGTAAAAACATAGTTCAAACAAGAGATTAGGTAAAGAGTAAACTTGATTTTGCCTTGATTCTCCTTAAAATTGAATGTAGGGTTGATTCCCTTGCTTCCCACGCTCTAGCAGCACCTTTAGTCGACAATTGGCCTCCTAGGGTTTCTCTCCATACTCTGATATCGATCTGAAAGTCCCTTTATATAGATTTTCACAAAACAGAGGCTACTCGGCGAGTCCAGTGACCTACTCGGCGAGTCCGTCACTTAAAACCCGTGCACGGCAAGTCAGCGCGTCCAGAATCGCGAAACTTCTGACCAACTCGGCGAGTAATCGACCCTAATCGCCGAGTACGTTTCGAATCAGCATTTTCTCAAAACACGAAAGTCGTCCGAAATTGTGTCTAATTTTCAGAACATTTTGAATCTCGTCAATCGGAGTTACGGTTTATGAGATATGGCCAAAACACTGACGAGGGGTCAAGCTGTCCAGCAACGTCCTTCTTTCTTCAAAATCCAAGATCCAAACGTCCAATCGCTAGTTCCGTTTCCTTTTCCATCTGAGCATGTCACTGTTGCTGAAAATGAAATTATAAACTAATTAAGCACCTTTTGTTCATTAAATGAGATAAAATCAACGTAAAGTATTAAGATAATGCATGAATTTTATAACTAAATATGCCCATATCAAAATACCCCACACTTGACTTTTGCTTGCCCCCAAGCAAAACTGAATTTTAGTACACTAATATTACGTAAGAAAATCCCAATCGAACCCAGCCATTATGCCAAGACCGCAACGCATGCATTTGTGTCTAAAATTTTCCTAATAACCCCCCATACTCCAAATACTCACAATCCTCATAAACATTCGCCCACTTTTTCCGAACAATGCTCATTTTATGCATCCCTCCGAATCCATCCTCAGAAAACCTCTTAACCTCAAGGTATTTTTGGTTGAGCAACCCAAGCATACATAATCTAGAATTACAACTTTTCGATACCACTATGGAGCCCTTTTGAATTCTTCACTTCCTTGATAATTTGATCTTTGATCTCTTTGAATTCACCACCTTTATTGTTTAATTTTTGGTATCTTCAACTTTTTGAATCTTCGGAATTTTTATCTTTTGATCTTCACTTTAATTGCTCCAAAATTCTTACAACTTTTCTTGCAATTCTCTTTTTTTTTTTACATGTACCTCACTTTTTTTCACTCAAATCCTACATGCTTAAGCAGGGGCGCTCAAATTCAACCTTTATTGGCTAATGATAACAATTTTCCTAGATACATTTCAGGTTTAGGCTGCTAAACATATTGCATCCCTCAGGCTGAGCGAGGTCGTGTTTTTGTCCCATGATTTCACTGGAATAAGGAAGCCACAAATGCACTAGAACGTATATAGGCTCAACTAAACATTTGGGTCTTCATAGAATCATCAAATATAATACTAGCATGATCCCTAATTGCTTTACCAAAATTTTCTAAATTAATCCTAGCAATTTTAATGCAAAAATTTCAAAATTAACTAAAATTTCAAGATTTTCGAAATTTAACTAAAATTTTAACTAATTTAACCAACCCGCTACCCCACACTTAATTTATGCAATGTCCCCATTGCATATTATGCATGATAAAGAACAATAAAATAAAGAGGGAATTGGAACAAACTCCCCTGGGATAGCAATTGCAAGGTTGAACTTCTTCATTTAAAGCTCCATCTTCAGCTGACTTTAGACATGGGAACAGCTCATCCATGCCTTGGGTGTCATTCGTCTTGTGCGGTACAATCTTTATAAAAGCAACAAATATAAGAAAAAAACTTTTGGAAATACTTGGAAAATGATCTTCAAAGAATAGAACCAATGCCCATATCAAATGTCATCAAATCTTCAGCTCAAAAGTAAGAAGAATGAGCGACTCGTCGAGTAAGTATGTAGACTCGCCGAGTTGAAGCGTAAATGGCAGAAGAATCGTGAATTTTCACATGGACTCGGCGAGTCCATAAGATGCACTCGGCGAGTAGACCGCTGTGTGACAAAAATTATATTCTGCCCAAGTCCGTTTCTGATGTATGGGGGTTATATAAACTAATAATTTCCCTCATTTTTCTTCAGCAAATAAACACTCTATAACCCTTCTATCAATTGGACTCATAACTTGACTCAAAACTTCGTTTCCTCTCTTGCCTAGACTCGATTTCTCGCTTCGTCAGCCTTGACTCTAGACCCTCACATGCATCCTTACACTCAAACTGAAAAGATCAAAAACAAAAACCAAGTAATAAAAAAAATTAAAATAAAAAAAAAATCCTAAATTATCCTTAAACACGAAAAGTTTAGAACGAAAAAGAAAAGAAAACTCTAATGACGGGTTGCCTCCCGCAAGCGCTTCTTTTTGTGCGAGTCTTGAGCTGGACTCCCAACTTAATAAACTTCCAATAAACTCAATTCCCATCCATCCGTTGCATTGAATATTTTCTTTGGACCAATTTGTAAAATTCGACTTTGTGCTTCAAAAATTGGCCAAACGAGCTTCAATTCATATAACCCAAGAATATTAACAAAGGTTGGAACCGGTTGGATACTAATCAGAAATGGATCGTGCTTCAGAACTTTCTCCAAAGTTGGAGTCGTCACCCCATGCTTTGAAACACAAACTGAAAATACAGGGGGCCATGTCATGGTAATGGTCAAACCACAACTTGGTTCCTGCAATTCAGCTTGTTCTTGTTCTTCGTCTGACCTCTCTGCTAACAACCTTTCCAACTCCTCCAAATCTCTTTGTGGATTAAATTCTTCATCATGTAACTTTAGCTCTTGTGACTCATATTGTTCTTGATCATTAGACAAGATGTTATCTAACCATCTATCAAATTTCTTCAAATCTTCATCCGAGTCATACTCCTCATCTTCTTGCTCAATTTCCTGCACTACTTCCTCAAGAAAAGCATCAAAAGCATCGAGATTTGGAAAATACATAATAAAATTAAAAAAAATAAAAATTAAAATTAAACAATATAAAAAAATAATCAATAATATAAAAATGATAACAATTAGCAAATAAAATTAACTATTTGAACCGTTCCCCGGCAACGGCGCCAAAAACTTGATGTGTGTAAAACCAACTAGTTTTAATCCTACTAACTTAGACACAAAATAAACACACGAAAGGCAGTGTACCTATCGATTAGTAATATAGTTCAAGCAAGTAGGGTATCGAACACAGGGAACGGTAAAAAATTAAAATAAATGCTAATATTATCTAAATAAAACAAATAACAAAAAGGGGGTTTTCTCTAGTTTTACAAGACTAGAAACTTAATTAGAATAACTAGCAACTAAAACAATTAATTACCAACTAAATTCAATAGTAAAGAGGACTTCTGTTTAGGTACGACTCATTTGTTCCCATGGATGATTTTAATGTATCAGATTAATTCTTCATTGGCTACCGATTAAGATAATTAGGTTCACGTTCGCTATTCCTAATTCTTAAAAAACAAATTAACTCAAGAAATGGCCAGTTGTCTAAATTAACGGGTTTCCTAGATTATTGATTCGGGTTAAGTAAGACTTGTAGTGTTTAACTAAATTGGCCCTTCAATTAACCTCTTGTCGATGTTCATCCAACAAGCTTACACATTAACTTACCTATCTTCTAGTTAATTCTAGTTTCACGTTCGTTATTCCTAGACATATAACTATGTGGTCACAATAAATCATATGAAATTAATAACTAAGAGATGTTCATACAACTTAATTACTGATTTATTAACAAAAGAATAGTTATTGTTAACACATAAGGTTCTTTAACAAGCTTAATAAAACATAATCACCAATTAAAATTAATCCTAATCAAATAATCAATCCATGTTCACAAATTCATCTACCTAAACAGAAGTTATGAGTTTTAGCTCATGATTACAGCAGAAACAAGCTCAAAAACGAAATCAATTGGTAAAAACATAGTTCAAACAAGAGATTAGGTAAAGAGTAAACTTGATTTTGCCTTGATTCTCCTTAAAATTGAATGTAGGGTTGATTCCCTTGCTTCCCACGCTCTAGCAGCACCTTTAGTCGACAATTGGCCTCCTAGGGTTTCTCTCCATACTCTGATATCGATCTGAAAGTCCCTTTATATAGATTTTCACAAAACAGAGGCTACTCGGCGAGTCCAGTGACCTACTCGGCGAGTCCGTCACTTAAAACCCGTGCACGGCAAGTCAGCGCGTCCAGAATCGCGAAACTTCTGACCAACTCGGCGAGTAATCGACCCTACTCGCCGAGTACGTTTCGAATCAGCATTTTCTCAAAACACAAAAGTCGTCCGAAATTGTGTCTACTTTTCAGAACATTTTGAATCTCGTCAATCGGAGTTACGGTTTATGAGATATGGCCAAAACACTGACGAGGGGTCAAGCTGTCCAGCAACGTCCTTCTTTCTTCAAAATCCAAGATCCAAGCGTCCAATCGCTAGTTCCGTTTCCTTTTCCATCTGAGCATGTCATTGTTGCTGAAAATGAAATTATAAACTAATTAAGCACCTTTTGTTCATTAAATGAGATAAAATCAACGTAAAGTATTAAGATAATGCATGAATTTTATAACTAAATATGCCCATATCAAAATACCCCACACTTGACTTTTGCTTGCCCCCAAGCAAAACTGAATTTTAGTACACTAATATTACGTAAGAAAATCCCAATCGAACCCAGCCATTATGCCAAGACCGCAACGCATGCATTTGTGTCTAAAATTTTCCTAATAACCCCCCATACTCCAAATACTCACAATCCTCATAAACATTCGCCCACTTTTTCCGAACAATGCTCATTTTATGCATCCCTCCGAATCCATCCTCAGAAAACCTCTTAACCTCAAGGTATTTTTGGTTGAGCAACCCAAGCATACATAATCTAGAATTACAACTTTTCGATACCACTATGGAGCCCTTTTGAATTCTTCACTTCCTTGATAATTTGATCTTTGATCTCTTTGAATTCACCACCTTTATTGTTTGATTTTTGGTATCTTCAACTTTTTGAATCTTCGGAATTTTGATCTTTTGATCTTCACTTTAATTGCTCCAAAATTCTTACAACTTTTCTTGCAATTCTCTTTTTTTTTACATGTACCTCACTTTTTTTTCACTCAAATCCTACATGCTTAAGCAGGGGCGCTCAAATTCAACCTTTATTGGCTAATGATAACAATTTTCCTGGATACATTTCAGGTTTAGGCTGCTAAACATATTGCATCCCTCAGGCTGAGCGAGGTCGTGTTTTTGTCCCATGATTTCACTGGAATAAGGAAGCCACAAATGCACTAGAACGTATATAGGCTCAACTAAACATTTGGGTCTTCATAGAATCATCAAATATAATACTAGCATGATCCCTAATTGCTTTACCAAAATTTTCTAAATTAATCCTAGCAATTTTAATGCAAAAATTTCAAAATTAACTAAAATTTCAAGATTTTCGAAATTTAACTAAAATTTTAACTAATTTAACCAACCCGCTACCCCACACTTAATTTATGCAATGTCCCCATTGCATATTATGCATGATAAAGAACAATAAAATAAAGAGGGAATTGGAACAAACTCCCCTGGGATAGCAATTGCAAGGTTGAACTTCTTCATTTAAAGCTCCATCTTCAGCTGACTTTAGACATGGGAACAGCTCATCCATGCCTTGGGTGTCATTCGTCTTGTGCGGTACAATCTTTATAAAAGCAACAAATATAAGAAAAAAACTTTTGGAAATACTTGGAAAATGATCTTCAAAGAATAGAACCAATGCCCATATCAAATGTCATCAAATCTTCAGCTCAAAAGTAAGAAGAATGAGCGACTCGTCGAGTAAGTATGTAGACTCGCCGAGTTGAAGCGTAAATGGCAGAAGAATCGTGAATTTTCACATGGACTCGGCGAGTCCATAAGATGCACTCGGCGAGTAGACCGCTGTGTGACAAAAATTTTATTCTGCCCAAGTCCGTTTCTGATGTATGGGGGTTATATAAACTAATAATTTCCCTCATTTTTCTTCAGCAAATAAACACTCTATAACCCTTCTATCAATTGGACTCATAACTTGACTCAAAACTTCGTTTCCTCTCTTGCCTAGACTCGATTTCTCGCTTCGTCAGCCTTGACTCTAGACCCTCACATGCATCCTTACACTCAAACTGAAAAGATCAAAAACAAAAACCAAGTAATAAAAAAAATTAAAATAAAAAAAAAATCCTAAATTATCCTTAAACACGAAAAGTTTAGAACGAAAAAGAAAAGAAAACTCTAATGACGGGTTGCCTCCCGCAAGCGCTTCTTTTTGTGCGAGTCTTGAGCTGGACTCCCAACTTAATAAACTTCCAATAAACTCAATTCCCATCCATCCGTTGCATTGAATATTTTCTTTGGACCAATTTGTAAAATTCGACTTTGTGCTTCAAAAATTGGCCAAACGAGCTTCAATTCATATAACCCAAGAATATTAACAAAGGTTGGAACCGGTTGGATACTAATCAGAAATGGATCGTGCTTCAGAACTTTCTCCAAAGTTGGAGTCGTCACCCCATGCTTTGAAACACAAACTGAAAATACAGGGGGCCATGTCATGGTAATGGTCAAACCACAACTTGGTTCCTGCAATTCAGCTTGTTCTTGTTCTTCGTCTGACCTCTCTGCTAACAACCTTTCCAACTCCTCCAAATCTCTTTGTGGATTAAATTCTTCATCATGTAACTTTAGCTCTTGTGACTCATATTGTTCTTGATCATTAGACAAGATGTTATCTAACCATCTATCAAATTTCTTCAAATCTTCATCCGAGTCATACTCCTCATCTTCTTGCTCAATTTCCTGCACTACTTCCTCAAGAAAAGCATCAAAAGCATCGAGATTTGGAAAATACATAATAAAATTAAAAAAAATAAAAATTAAAATTAAACAATATAAAAAAATAATCAATAATATAAAAATGATAACAATTAGCAAATAAAATTAACTATTTGAACCGTTCCCCGGCAACGGCGCCAAAAACTTGATGTGTGTAAAACCAACTAGTTTTAATCCTACTAACTTAGACACAAAATAAACACACGAAAGGCAGTGTACCTATCGATTAGTAATATAGTTCAAGCAAGTAGGGTATCGAACACAGGGAACGGTAAAAAATTAAAATAAATGCTAATATTATCTAAATAAAACAAATAACAAAAAGGGGGTTTTCTCTAGTTTTACAAGACTAGAAACTTAATTAGAATAACTAGCAACTAAAACAATTAATTACCAACTAAATTCAATAGTAAAGAGGACTTCTGTTTAGGTACGACTCATTTGTTCCCATGGATGATTTTAATGTATCAGATTAATTCTTCATTGGCTACCGATTAAGATAATTAGGTTCACGTTCGCTATTCCTAATTCTTAAAAAACAAATTAACTCAAGAAATGGCCAGTTGTCTAAATTAACGGGTTTCCTAGATTATTGATTCGGGTTAAGTAAGACTTGTAGTGTTTAACTAAATTGGCCCTTCAATTAACCTCTTGTCGATGTTCATCCAACAAGCTTACACATTAACTTACCTATCTTCTAGTTAATTCTAGTTTCACGTTCGTTATTCCTAGACATATAACTATGTGGTCACAATAAATCATATGAAATTAATAACTAAGAGATGTTCATACAACTTAATTACTGATTTATTAACAAAAGAATAGTTATTGTTAACACATAAGGTTCTTTAACAAGCTTAATAAAACATAATCACCAATTAAAATTAATCCTAATCAAATAATCAATCCATGTTCACAAATTCATCTACCTAAACAGAAGTTATGAGTTTTAGCTCATGATTACAGCAGAAACAAGCTCAAAAACGAAATCAATTGGTAAAAACATAGTTCAAACAAGAGATTAGGTAAAGAGTAAACTTGATTTTGCCTTGATTCTCCTTAAAATTGAATGTAGGGTTGATTCCCTTGCTTCCCACGCTCTAGCAGCACCTTTAGTCGACAATTGGCCTCCTAGGGTTTCTCTCCATACTCTGATATCGATCTGAAAGTCCCTTTATATAGATTTTCACAAAACAGAGGCTACTCGGCGAGTCCAGTGACCTACTCGGCGAGTCCGTCACTTAAAACCCGTGCACGGCAAGTCAGCGCGTCCAGAATCGCGAAACTTCTGACCAACTCGGCGAGTAATCGACCCTACTCGCCGAGTACGTTTCGAATCAGCATTTTCTCAAAACACAAAAGTCGTCCGAAATTGTGTCTACTTTTCAGAACATTTTGAATCTCGTCAATCGGAGTTACGGTTTATGAGATATGGCCAAAACACTGACGAGGGGTCAAGCTGTCCAGCAACGTCCTTCTTTCTTCAAAATCCAAGATCCAAGCGTCCAATCGCTAGTTCCGTTTCCTTTTCCATCTGAGCATGTCATTGTTGCTGAAAATGAAATTATAAACTAATTAAGCACCTTTTGTTCATTAAATGAGATAAAATCAACGTAAAGTATTAAGATAATGCATGAATTTTATAACTAAATATGCCCATATCAAAATACCCCACACTTGACTTTTGCTTGCCCCCAAGCAAAACTGAATTTTAGTACACTAATATTACGTAAGAAAATCCCAATCGAACCCAGCCATTATGCCAAGACCGCAACGCATGCATTTGTGTCTAAAATTTTCCTAATAACCCCCCATACTCCAAATACTCACAATCCTCATAAACATTCGCCCACTTTTTCCGAACAATGCTCATTTTATGCATCCCTCCGAATCCATCCTCAGAAAACCTCTTAACCTCAAGGTATTTTTGGTTGAGCAACCCAAGCATACATAATCTAGAATTACAACTTTTCGATACCACTATGGAGCCCTTTTGAATTCTTCACTTCCTTGATAATTTGATCTTTGATCTCTTTGAATTCACCACCTTTATTGTTTGATTTTTGGTATCTTCAACTTTTTGAATCTTCGGAATTTTGATCTTTTGATCTTCACTTTAATTGCTCCAAAATTCTTACAACTTTTCTTGCAATTCTCTTTTTTTTTACATGTACCTCACTTTTTTTTCACTCAAATCCTACATGCTTAAGCAGGGGCGCTCAAATTCAACCTTTATTGGCTAATGATAACAATTTTCCTGGATACATTTCAGGTTTAGGCTGCTAAACATATTGCATCCCTCAGGCTGAGCGAGGTCGTGTTTTTGTCCCATGATTTCACTGGAATAAGGAAGCCACAAATGCACTAGAACGTATATAGGCTCAACTAAACATTTGGGTCTTCATAGAATCATCAAATATAATACTAGCATGATCCCTAATTGCTTTACCAAAATTTTCTAAATTAATCCTAGCAATTTTAATGCAAAAATTTCAAAATTAACTAAAATTTCAAGATTTTCGAAATTTAACTAAAATTTTAACTAATTTAACCAACCCGCTACCCCACACTTAATTTATGCAATGTCCCCATTGCATATTATGCATGATAAAGAACAATAAAATAAAGAGGGAATTGGAACAAACTCCCCTGGGATAGCAATTGCAAGGTTGAACTTCTTCATTTAAAGCTCCATCTTCAGCTGACTTTAGACATGGGAACAGCTCATCCATGCCTTGGGTGTCATTCGTCTTGTGCGGTACAATCTTTATAAAAGCAACAAATATAAGAAAAAAACTTTTGGAAATACTTGGAAAATGATCTTCAAAGAATAGAACCAATGCCCATATCAAATGTCATCAAATCTTCAGCTCAAAAGTAAGAAGAATGAGCGACTCGTCGAGTAAGTATGTAGACTCGCCGAGTTGAAGCGTAAATGGCAGAAGAATCGTGAATTTTCACATGGACTCGGCGAGTCCATAAGATGCACTCGGCGAGTAGACCGCTGTGTGACAAAAATTTTATTCTGCCCAAGTCCGTTTCTGATGTATGGGGGTTATATAAACTAATAATTTCCCTCATTTTTCTTCAGCAAATAAACACTCTATAACCCTTCTATCAATTGGACTCATAACTTGACTCAAAACTTCGTTTCCTCTCTTGCCTAGACTCGATTTCTCGCTTCGTCAGCCTTGACTCTAGACCCTCACATGCATCCTTACACTCAAACTGAAAAGATCAAAAACAAAAACCAAGTAATAAAAAAAATTAAAATAAAAAAAAATCCTAAATTATCCTTAAACACGAAAAGTTTAGAACGAAAAAGAAAAGAAAACTCTAATGACGGGTTGCCTCCCGCAAGCGCTTCTTTTTGTGCGAGTCTTGAGCTGGACTCCCAACTTAATAAACTTCCAATAAACTCAATTCCAATCCATCCGTTGCATTGAATATTCTCTTTGGACCAATTTGTAAAATTCGACTTTGTGCTTCAAAAATTGGCCAAACGAGCTTCAATTCATATAACCCAAGAATATTAACAAAGGTTGGAACCGGTTGGATACTAATCAGAAATGGATCGTGCTTCAGAACTTTCTCCAAAGTTGGAGTCGTCACCCCATGCTTTGAAACACAAACTGAAAATACAGGGGGCCATGTCATGTTAATGGTCAAACCACAACTTGGTTCCTGCAATTCAGCTTGTTCTTGTTCTTCGTCTGACCTCTCTGCTAACAACCTTTCCAACTCCTCCAAATCTCTTTGTGGATTAAATTCTTCATCATGTAACTTTAGCTCTTGTGACTCATATTGTTCTTGATCATTAGACAAGATGTTATCTAACCATCTATCAAATTTCTTCAAATCTTCATCCGAGTCATACTCCTCATCTTCTTGCTCAATTTCCTGCACTACTTCCTCAAGAAAAGCATCAAAAGCATCGAGATTTGGAAAATACATAATAAAATTAAAAAAAAATAAAAATTAAAATTAAACTATATAAAAAAATAATCAATAATATAAAAATGATAACAATTAGCAAATAAAATTAACTATTTGAACCGTTCCCCGGCAACGGCGCCAAAAACTTGATGTGTGTAAAACCAACTAGTTTTAATCCTACTAACTTAGACACAAAATAAACACACGAAAGGCAGTGTACCTATCGATTAGTAATATAGTTCAAGCAAGTAGGGTATCGAACACAGGGAACGGTAAAAAATTAAAATAAATGCTAATATTATCTAAATAAAACAAATAACAAAAAGGGGGTTTTCTCTAGTTTTACAAGACTAGAAACTTAATTAGAATAACTAGCAACTAAAACAATTAATTACCAACTAAATTCAATAGTAAAGAGGACTTCTGTTTAGGTACGACTCATTTGTTCCCATGGATGATTTTAATGTATCAGATTAATTCTTCATTGGCTACCGATTAAGATAATTAGGTTCACGTTCGCTATTCCTAATTCTTAGAAAACAAATTAACTCAAGAAATGGCCAGTTGTCTAAATTAACGGGTTTCCTAGATTATTGATTCGGGTTAAGTAAGACTTGTAGTGTTTAACTAAATTGGCCCTTCAATTAACCTCTTGTCGATGTTCATCCAACAAGCTTACACATTAACTTACCTATCTTCTAGTTAATTCTAGTTTCACGTTCGTTATTCCTAGACATATAACTATGTGGTCACAATAAATCATATGAAATTAATAACTAAGAGATGTTCATACAACTTAATTACTGATTTATTAACAAAAGAATAGTTATTGTTAACACATAAGGTTCTTTAACAAGCTTAATAAAACATAATCACCAATTAAAATTAATCCTAATCAAATAATCAATCCATGTTCACAAATTCATCTACCTAAACAGAAGTTATGAGTTTTAGCTCATGATTACAGCAGAAACAAGCTCAAAAACGAAATCAATTGGTAAAAACATAGTTCAAACAAGAGATTAGGTAAAGAGTAAACTTGATTTTGCCTTGATTCTCCTTAAAATTGAATGTAGGGTTGATTCCCTTGCTTCCCACGCTCTAGCAGCACCTTTAGTCGACAATTGGCCTCCTAGGGTTTCTCTCCATACTCTGATATCGATCTGAAAGTCCCTTTATATAGATTTTCACAAAACAGAGGCTACTCGGCGAGTCCAGTGACCTACTCGGCGAGTCCGTCACTTAAAACCCGTGCACGGCAAGTCAGCGCGTCCAGAATCGCGAAACTTCTGACCAACTCGGCGAGTAATCGACCCTACTCGCCGAGTACGTTTCGAATCAGCATTTTCTCAAAACACAAAAGTCGTCCGAAATTGTGTCTACTTTTCAGAACATTTTGAATCTCGTCAATCGGAGTTACGGTTTATGAGATATGGCCAAAACACTGACGAGGGGTCAAGCTGTCCAGCAACGTCCTTCTTTCTTCAAAATCCAAGATCCAAGCGTCCAATCGCTAGTTCCGTTTCCTTTTCCATCTGAGCATGTCATTGTTGCTGAAAATGAAATTATAAACTAATTAAGCACCTTTTGTTCATTAAATGAGATAAAATCAACGTAAAGTATTAAGATAATGCATGAATTTTATAACTAAATATGCCCATATCAAAATACCCCACACTTGACTTTTGCTTGCCCCCAAGCAAAACTGAATTTTAGTACACTAATATTACGTAAGAAAATCCCAATCGAACCCAGCCATTATGCCAAGACCGCAACGCATGCATTTGTGTCTAAAATTTTCCTAATAACCCCCCATACTCCAAATACTCACAATCCTCATAAACATTCGCCCACTTTTTCCGAACAATGCTCATTTTATGCATCCCTCCGAATCCATCCTCAGAAAACCTCTTAACCTCAAGGTATTTTTGGTTGAGCAACCCAAGCATACATAATCTAGAATTACAACTTTTCGATACCACTATGGAGCCCTTTTGAATTCTTCACTTCCTTGATAATTTGATCTTTGATCTCTTTGAATTCACCACCTTTATTGTTTGATTTTTGGTATCTTCAACTTTTTGAATCTTCGGAATTTTGATCTTTTGATCTTCACTTTAATTGCTCCAAAATGCTTACAACTTTTCTTGCAATTCTCTTTTTTTTTACATGTACCTCACTTTTTTTTCACTCAAATCCTACATGCTTAAGCAGGGGCGCTCAAATTCAACCTTTATTGGCTAATGATAACAATTTTCCTGGATACATTTCAGGTTTAGGCTGCTAAACATATTGCATCCCTCAGGCTGAGCGAGGTCGTGTTTTTGTCCCATGATTTCACTGGAATAAGGAAGCCACAAATGCACTAGAACGTATATAGGCTCAACTAAACATTTGGGTCTTCATAGAATCATCAAATATAATACTAGCATGATCCCTAATTGCTTTACCAAAATTTTCTAAATTAATCCTAGCAATTTTAATGCAAAAATTTCAAAATTAACTAAAATTTCAAGATTTTCGAAATTTAACTAAAATTTTAACTAATTTAACCAACCCGCTACCCCACATTTAATTTATGCAATGTCCCCATTGCATATTATGCATGATAAAGAACAATAAAATAAAGAGGGAATTGGAACAAACTCCCCTGGGATAGCAATTGCAAGGTTGAACTTCTTCATTTAAAGCTCCATCTTCAGCTGACTTTAGACATGGGAACAGCTCATCCATGCCTTGGGTGTCATTCGTCTTGTGCGGTACAATCTTTATAAAAGCAACAAATATAAGAAAAAAACTTTTGGAAATACTTGGAAAATGATCTTCAAAGAATAGAACCAATGCCCATATCAAATGTCATCAAATCTTCAGCTCAAAAGTAAGAAGAATGAGCGACTCGTCGAGTAAGTATGTAGACTCGCCGAGTTGAAGCGTAAATGGCAGAAGAATCGTGAATTTTCACATGGACTCGGCGAGTCCATAAGATGCACTCGGCGAGTAGACCGCTGTGTGACAAAAATTTTATTCTGCCCAAGTCCGTTTCTGATGTATGGGGGTTATATAAACTAATAATTTCCCTCATTTTTCTTCAGCAAATAAACACTCTATAACCCTTCTATCAATTGGACTCATAACTTGACTCAAAACTTCGTTTCCTCTCTTGCCTAGACTCGATTTCTCGCTTCGTCAGCCTTGACTCTAGACCCTCACATGCATCCTTACACTCAAACTGAAAAGATCAAAAACAAAAACCAAGTAATAAAAAAAATTAAAATAAAAAAAAATCCTAAATTATCCTTAAACACGAAAAGTTTAGAACGAAAAAGAAAAGAAAACTCTAATGACGGGTTGCCTCCCGCAAGCGCTTCTTTTTGTGCGAGTCTTGAGCTGGACTCCCAACTTAATAAACTTCCAATAAACTCAATTCCAATCCATCCGTTGCATTTAATATTCTCTTTGGACCAATTTGTAAAATTCGACTTTGTGCTTCAAAAATTGGCCAAACGAGCTTCAATTCATATAACCCAAGAATATTAACAAAGGTTGGAACCGGTTGGATACTAATCAGAAATGGATCGTGCTTCAGAACTTTCTCCAAAGTTGGAGTCGTCACCCCATGCTTTGAAACACAAACTGAAAATACAGGGGGCCATGTCATGGTAATGGTCAAACCACAACTTGGTTCCTGCAATTCAGCTTGTTCTTGTTCTTCGTCTGACCTCTCTGCTAACAACCTTTCCAACTCCTCCAAATCTCTTTGTGGATTAAATTCTTCATCATGTAACTTTAGCTCTTGTGACTCATATTGTTCTTGATCATTAGACAAGATGTTATCTAACCATCTATCAAATTTCTTCAAATCTTCATCCGAGTCATACTCCTCATCTTCTTGCTCAATTTCCTGCACTACTTCCTCAAGAAAAGCATCAAAAGCATCGAGATTTGGAAAATACATAATAAAATTAAAAAAAAATAAAAATAAAAATTAAACTATATAAAAAAATAATCAATAATATAAAAATGATAACAATTAGCAAATAAAATTAACTATTTGAACCGTTCCCCGGCAACGGCGCCAAAAACTTGATGTGTGTAAAACCAACTAGTTTTAATCCTACTAACTTAGACACAAAATAAACACACGAAAGGCAGTGTACCTATCGATTAGTAATATAGTTCAAGCAAGTAGGGTATCGAACACAGGGAACGGTAAAAAATTAAAATAAATGCTAATATTATCTAAATAAAACAAATAACAAAAAGGGGGTTTTCTCTAGTTTTACAAGACTAGAAACTTAATTAGAATAACTAGCAACTAAAACAATTAATTACCAACTAAATTCAATAGTAAAGAGGACTTCTGTTTAGGTACGACTCATTTGTTCCCATGGATGATTTTAATGTATCAGATTAATTCTTCATTGGCTACCGATTAAGATAATTAGGTTCACGTTCGCTATTCCTAATTCTTAGAAAACAAATTAACTCAAGAAATGGCCAGTTGTCTAAATTAACGGGTTTCCTAGATTATTGATTCGGGTTAAGTAAGACTTGTAGTGTTTAACTAAATTGGCCCTTCAATTAACCTCTTGTCGATGTTCATCCAACAAGCTTACACATTAACTTACCTATCTTCTAGTTAATTCTAGTTTCACGTTCGTTATTCCTAGACATATAACTATGTGGTCACAATAAATCATATGAAATTAATAACTAAGAGATGTTCATACAACTTAATTACTGATTTATTAACAAAAGAATAGTTATTGTTAACACATAAGGTTCTTTAACAAGCTTAATAAAACATAATCACCAATTAAAATTAATCCTAATCAAATAATCAATCCATGTTCACAAATTCATCTACCTAAACAGAAGTTATGAGTTTTAGCTCATGATTACAGCAGAAACAAGCTCAAAAACGAAATCAATTGGTAAAAACATAGTTCAAACAAGAGATTAGGTAAAGAGTAAACTTGATTTTGCCTTGATTCTCCTTAAAATTGAATGTAGGGTTGATTCCCTTGCTTCCCACGCTCTAGCAGCACCTTTAGTCGACAATTGGCCTCCTAGGGTTTCTCTCCATACTCTGATATCGATCTGAAAGTCCCTTTATATAGATTTTCACAAAACAGAGGCTACTCGGCGAGTCCAGTGACCTACTCGGCGAGTCCGTCACTTAAAACCCGTGCACGGCAAGCCAGCGCGTCCAGAATCGCGAAACTTCTGACCAACTCGGCGAGTAATCGACCCTACTCGCCGAGTACGTTTCGAATCAGCATTTTCTCAAAACACAAAAGTCGTCCGAAATTGTGTCTACTTTTCAGAACATTTTGAATCTCGTCAATCGGAGTTACGGTTTATGAGATATGGCCAAAACACTGACGAGGGGTCAAGCTGTCCAGCAACGTCCTTCTTTCTTCAAAATCCAAGATCCAAGCGTCCAATCGCTAGTTCCGTTTCCTTTTCCATCTGAGCATGTCATTGTTGCTGAAAATGAAATTATAAACTAATTAAGCACCTTTTGTTCATTAAATGAGATAAAATCAACGTAAAGTATTAAGATAATGCATGAATTTTATAACTAAATATGCCCATATCAAAATACCCCACACTTGACTTTTGCTTGCCCCCAAGCAAAACTGAATTTTAGTACACTAATATTACGTAAGAAAATCCCAATCGAACCCAGCCATTATGCCAAGACCGCAACGCATGCATTTGTGTCTAAAATTTTCCTAATAACCCCCCATACTCCAAATACTCACAATCCTCATAAACATTCGCCCACTTTTTCCGAACAATGCTCATTTTATGCATCCCTCCGAATCCATCCTCAGAAAACCTCTTAACCTCAAGGTATTTTTGGTTGAGCAACCCAAGCATACATAATCTAGAATTACAACTTTTCGATACCACTATGGAGCCCTTTTGAATTCTTCACTTCCTTGATAATTTGATCTTTGATCTCTTTGAATTCACCACCTTTATTGTTTGATTTTTGGTATCTTCAACTTTTTGAATCTTCGGAATTTTGATCTTTTGATCTTCACTTTAATTGCTCCAAAATTCTTACAACTTTTCTTGCAATTCTCTTTTTTTTTACATGTACCTCACTTTTTTTTCACTCAAATCCTACATGCTTAAGCAGGGGCGCTCAAATTCAACCTTTATTGGCTAATGATAACAATTTTCCTGGATACATTTCAGGTTTAGGCTGCTAAACATATTGCATCCCTCAGGCTGAGCGAGGTCGTGTTTTTGTCCCATGATTTCACTGGAATAAGGAAGCCACAAATGCACTAGAACGTATATAGGCTCAACTAAACATTTGGGTCTTCATAGAATCATCAAATATAATACTAGCATGATCCCTAATTGCTTTACCAAAATTTTCTAAATTAATCCTAGCAATTTTAATGCAAAAATTTCAAAATTAACTAAAATTTCAAGATTTTCGAAATTTAACTAAAATTTTAACTAATTTAACCAACCCGCTACCCCACACTTAATTTATGCAATGTCCCCATTGCATATTATGCATGATAAAGAACAATAAAATAAAGAGGGAATTGGAACAAACTCCCCTGGGATAGCAATTGCAAGGTTGAACTTCTTCATTTAAAGCTCCATCTTCAGCTGACTTTAGACATGGGAACAGCTCATCCATGCCTTGGGTGTCATTCGTCTTGTGCGGTACAATCTTTATAAAAGCAACAAATATAAGAAAAAAACTTTTGGAAATACTTGGAAAATGATCTTCAAAGAATAGAACCAATGCCCATATCAAATGTCATCAAATCTTCAGCTCAAAAGTAAGAAGAATGAGCGACTCGTTGAGTAAGTATGTAGACTCGCCGAGTTGAAGCGTAAATGGCAGAAGAATCGTGAATTTTCACATGGACTCGGCGAGTCCATAAGATGCACTCGGCGAGTAGACCGCTGTGTGACAAAAATTTTATTCTGCCCAAGTCCGTTTCTGATGTATGGGGGTTATATAAACTAATAATTTCCCTCATTTTTCTTCAGCAAATAAACACTCTATAACCCTTCTATCAATTGGACTCATAACTTGACTCAAAACTTCGTTTCCTCTCTTGCCTAGACTCGATTTCTCGCTTCGTCAGCCTTGACTCTAGACCCTCACATGCATCCTTACACTCAAACTGAAAAGATCAAAAACAAAAACCAAGTAATAAAAAAAATTAAAATAAAAAAAAATCCTAAATTATCCTTAAACACGAAAAGTTTAGAACGAAAAAGAAAAGAAAACTCTAATGACGGGTTGCCTCCCGCAAGCGCTTCTTTTTGTGCGAGTCTTGAGCTGGACTCCCAACTTAATAAACTTCCAATAAACTCAATTCCAATCCATCCGTTGCATTGAATATTCTCTTTGGACCAATTTGTAAAATTCGACTTTGTGCTTCAAAAATTGGCCAAACGAGCTTCAATTCATATAACCCAAGAATATTAACAAAGGTTGGAACCGGTTGGATACTAATCAGAAATGGATCGTGCTTCAGAACTTTCTCCAAAGTTGGAGTCGTCACCCCATGCTTTGAAACACAAACTGAAAATACAGGGGGCCATGTCATGTTAATGGTCAAACCACAACTTGGTTCCTGCAATTCAGCTTGTTCTTGTTCTTCGTCTGACCTCTCTGCTAACAACCTTTCCAACTCCTCCAAATCTCTTTGTGGATTAAATTCTTCATCATGTAACTTTAGCTCTTGTGACTCATATTGTTCTTGATCATTAGACAAGATGTTATCTAACCATCTATCAAATTTCTTCAAATCTTCATCCGAGTCATACTCCTCATCTTCTTGCTCAATTTCCTGCACTACTTCCTCAAGAAAAGCATCAAAAGCATCGAGATTTGGAAAATACATAATAAAATTAAAAAAAAATAAAAATTAAAATTAAACTATATAAAAAAATAATCAATAATATAAAAATGATAACAATTAGCAAATAAAATTAACTATTTGAACCGTTCCCCGGCAACGGCGCCAAAAACTTGATGTGTGTAAAACCAACTAGTTTTAATCCTACTAACTTAGACACAAAATAAACACACGAAAGGCAGTGTACCTATCGATTAGTAATATAGTTCAAGCAAGTAGGGTATCGAACACAGGGAACGGTAAAAAATTAAAATAAATGCTAATATTATCTAAATAAAACAAATAACAAAAAGGGGGTTTTCTCTAGTTTTACAAGACTAGAAACTTAATTAGAATAACTAGCAACTAAAACAATTAATTACCAACTAAATTCAATAGTAAAGAGGACTTCTGTTTAGGTACGACTCATTTGTTCCCATGGATGATTTTAATGTATCAGATTAATTCTTCATTGGCTACCGATTAAGATAATTAGGTTCACGTTCGCTATTCCTAATTCTTAGAAAACAAATTAACTCAAGAAATGGCCAGTTGTCTAAATTAACGGGTTTCCTAGATTATTGATTCGGGTTAAGTAAGACTTGTAGTGTTTAACTAAATTGGCCCTTCAATTAACCTCTTGTCGATGTTCATCCAACAAGCTTACACATTAACTTACCTATCTTCTAGTTAATTCTAGTTTCACGTTCGTTATTCCTAGACATATAACTATGTGGTCACAATAAATCATATGAAATTAATAACTAAGAGATGTTCATACAACTTAATTACTGATTTATTAACAAAAGAATAGTTATTGTTAACACATAAGGTTCTTTAACAAGCTTAATAAAACATAATCACCAATTAAAATTAATCCTAATCAAATAATCAATCCATGTTCACAAATTCATCTACCTAAACAGAAGTTATGAGTTTTAGCTCATGATTACAGCAGAAACAAGCTCAAAAACGAAATCAATTGGTAAAAACATAGTTCAAACAAGAGATTAGGTAAAGAGTAAACTTGATTTTGCCTTGATTCTCCTTAAAATTGAATGTAGGGTTGATTCCCTTGCTTCCCACGCTCTAGCAGCACCTTTAGTCGACAATTGGCCTCCTAGGGTTTCTCTCCATACTCTGATATCGATCTGAAAGTCCCTTTATATAGATTTTCACAAAACAGAGGCTACTCGGCGAGTCCAGTGACCTACTCGGCGAGTCCGTCACTTAAAACCCGTGCACGGCAAGTCAGCGCGTCCAGAATCGCGAAACTTCTGACCAACTCGGCGAGTAATCGACCCTACTCGCCGAGTACGTTTCGAATCAGCATTTTCTCAAAACACAAAAGTCGTCCGAAATTGTGTCTACTTTTCAGAACATTTTGAATCTCGTCAATCGGAGTTACGGTTTATGAGATATGGCCAAAACACTGACGAGGGGTCAAGCTGTCCAGCAACGTCCTTCTTTCTTCAAAATCCAAGATCCAAGCGTCCAATCGCTAGTTCCGTTTCCTTTTCCATCTGAGCATGTCATTGTTGCTGAAAATGAAATTATAAACTAATTAAGCACCTTTTGTTCATTAAATGAGATAAAATCAACGTAAAGTATTAAGATAATGCATGAATTTTATAACTAAATATGCCCATATCAAAATACCCCACACTTGACTTTTGCTTGCCCCCAAGCAAAACTGAATTTTAGTACACTAATATTACGTAAGAAAATCCCAATCGAACCCAGCCATTATGCCAAGACCGCAACGCATGCATTTGTGTCTAAAATTTTCCTAATAACCCCCCATACTCCAAATACTCACAATCCTCATAAACATTCGCCCACTTTTTCCGAACAATGCTCATTTTATGCATCCCTCCGAATCCATCCTCAGAAAACCTCTTAACCTCAAGGTATTTTTGGTTGAGCAACCCAAGCATACATAATCTAGAATTACAACTTTTCGATACCACTATGGAGCCCTTTTGAATTCTTCACTTCCTTGATAATTTGATCTTTGATCTCTTTGAATTCACCACCTTTATTGTTTGATTTTTGGTATCTTCAACTTTTTGAATCTTCGGAATTTTGATCTTTTGATCTTCACTTTAATTGCTCCAAAATGCTTACAACTTTTCTTGCAATTCTCTTTTTTTTTACATGTACCTCACTTTTTTTTCACTCAAATCCTACATGCTTAAGCAGGGGCGCTCAAATTCAACCTTTATTGGCTAATGATAACAATTTTCCTGGATACATTTCAGGTTTAGGCTGCTAAACATATTGCATCCCTCAGGCTGAGCGAGGTCGTGTTTTTGTCCCATGATTTCACTGGAATAAGGAAGCCACAAATGCACTAGAACGTATATAGGCTCAACTAAACATTTGGGTCTTCATAGAATCATCAAATATAATACTAGCATGATCCCTAATTGCTTTACCAAAATTTTCTAAATTAATCCTAGCAATTTTAATGCAAAAATTTCAAAATTAACTAAAATTTCAAGATTTTCGAAATTTAACTAAAATTTTAACTAATTTAACCAACCCGCTACCCCACACTTAATTTATGCAATGTCCCCATTGCATATTATGCATGATAAAGAACAATAAAATAAAGAGGGAATTGGAACAAACTCCCCTGGGATAGCAATTGCAAGGTTGAACTTCTTCATTTAAAGCTCCATCTTCAGCTGACTTTAGACATGGGAACAGCTCATCCATGCCTTGGGTGTCATTCGTCTTGTGCGGTACAATCTTTATAAAAGCAACAAATATAAGAAAAAAACTTTTGGAAATACTTGGAAAATGATCTTCAAAGAATAGAACCAATGCCCATATCAAATGTCATCAAATCTTCAGCTCAAAAGTAAGAAGAATGAGCGACTCGTCGAGTAAGTATGTAGACTCGCCGAGTTGAAGCGTAAATGGCAGAAGAATCGTGAATTTTCACATGGACTCGGCGAGTCCATAAGATGCACTCGGCGAGTAGACCGCTGTGTGACAAAAATTTTATTCTGCCCAAGTCCGTTTCTGATGTATGGGGGTTATATAAACTAATAATTTCCCTCATTTTTCTTCAGCAAATAAACACTCTATAACCCTTCTATCAATTGGACTCATAACTTGACTCAAAACTTCGTTTCCTCTCTTGCCTAGACTCGATTTCTCGCTTCGTCAGCCTTGACTCTAGACCCTCACATGCATCCTTACACTCAAACTGAAAAGATCAAAAACAAAAACCAAGTAATAAAAAAAATTAAAATAAAAAAAAATCCTAAATTATCCTTAAACACGAAAAGTTTAGAACGAAAAAGAAAAGAAAACTCTAATGACGGGTTGCCTCCCGCAAGCGCTTCTTTTTGTGCGAGTCTTGAGCTGGACTCCCAACTTAATAAACTTCCAATAAACTCAATTCCAATCCATCCGTTGCATTGAATATTCTCTTTGGACCAATTTGTAAAATTCGACTTTGTGCTTCAAAAATTGGCCAAACGAGCTTCAATTCATATAACCCAAGAATATTAACAAAGGTTGGAACCGGTTGGATACTAATCAGAAATGGATCGTGCTTCAGAACTTTCTCCAAAGTTGGAGTCGTCACCCCATGCTTTGAAACACAAACTGAAAATACAGGGGGCCATGTCATGGTAATGGTCAAACCACAACTTGGTTCCTGCAATTCAGCTTGTTCTTGTTCTTCGTCTGACCTCTCTGCTAACAACCTTTCCAACTCCTCCAAATCTCTTTGTGGATTAAATTCTTCATCATGTAACTTTAGCTCTTGTGACTCATATTGTTCTTGATCATTAGACAAGATGTTATCTAACCATCTATCAAATTTCTTCAAATCTTCATCCGAGTCATACTCCTCATCTTCTTGCTCAATTTCCTGCACTACTTCCTCAAGAAAAGCATCAAAAGCATCGAGATTTGGAAAATACATAATAAAATTAAAAAAAAATAAAAATAAAAATTAAACTATATAAAAAAATAATCAATAATATAAAAATGATAACAATTAGCAAATAAAATTAACTATTTGAACCGTTCCCCGGCAACGGCGCCAAAAACTTGATGTGTGTAAAACCAACTAGTTTTAATCCTACTAACTTAGACACAAAATAAACACACGAAAGGCAGTGTACCTATCGATTAGTAATATAGTTCAAGCAAGTAGGGTATCGAACACAGGGAACGGTAAAAAATTAAAATAAATGCTAATATTATCTAAATAAAACAAATAACAAAAAGGGGGTTTTCTCTAGTTTTACAAGACTAGAAACTTAATTAGAATAACTAGCAACTAAAACAATTAATTACCAACTAAATTCAATAGTAAAGAGGACTTCTGTTTAGGTACGACTCATTTGTTCCCATGGATGATTTTAATGTATCAGATTAATTCTTCATTGGCTACCGATTAAGATAATTAGGTTCACGTTCGCTATTCCTAATTCTTAGAAAACAAATTAACTCAAGAAATGGCCAGTTGTCTAAATTAACGGGTTTCCTAGATTATTGATTCGGGTTAAGTAAGACTTGTAGTGTTTAACTAAATTGGCCCTTCAATTAACCTCTTGTCGATGTTCATCCAACAAGCTTACACATTAACTTACCTATCTTCTAGTTAATTCTAGTTTCACGTTCGTTATTCCTAGACATATAACTATGTGGTCACAATAAATCATATGAAATTAATAACTAAGAGATGTTCATACAACTTAATTACTGATTTATTAACAAAAGAATAGTTATTGTTAACACATAAGGTTCTTTAACAAGCTTAATAAAACATAATCACCAATTAAAATTAATCCTAATCAAATAATCAATCCATGTTCACAAATTCATCTACCTAAACAGAAGTTATGAGTTTTAGCTCATGATTACAGCAGAAACAAGCTCAAAAACGAAATCAATTGGTAAAAACATAGTTCAAACAAGAGATTAGGTAAAGAGTAAACTTGATTTTGCCTTGATTCTCCTTAAAATTGAATGTAGGGTTGATTCCCTTGCTTCCCACGCTCTAGCAGCACCTTTAGTCGACAATTGGCCTCCTAGGGTTTCTCTCCATACTCTGATATCGATCTGAAAGTCCCTTTATATAGATTTTCACAAAACAGAGGCTACTCGGCGAGTCCAGTGACCTACTCGGCGAGTCCGTCACTTAAAACCCGTGCACGGCAAGCCAGCGCGTCCAGAATCGCGAAACTTCTGACCAACTCGGCGAGTAATCGACCCTACTCGCCGAGTACGTTTCGAATCAGCATTTTCTCAAAACACAAAAGTCGTCCGAAATTGTGTCTACTTTTCAGAACATTTTGAATCTCGTCAATCGGAGTTACGGTTTATGAGATATGGCCAAAACACTGACGAGGGGTCAAGCTGTCCAGCAACGTCCTTCTTTCTTCAAAATCCAAGATCCAAGCGTCCAATCGCTAGTTCCGTTTCCTTTTCCATCTGAGCATGTCATTGTTGCTGAAAATGAAATTATAAACTAATTAAGCACCTTTTGTTCATTAAATGAGATAAAATCAACGTAAAGTATTAAGATAATGCATGAATTTTATAACTAAATATGCCCATATCAAAATACCCCACACTTGACTTTTGCTTGCCCCCAAGCAAAACTGAATTTTAGTACACTAATATTACGTAAGAAAATCCCAATCGAACCCAGCCATTATGCCAAGACCGCAACGCATGCATTTGTGTCTAAAATTTTCCTAATAACCCCCCATACTCCAAATACTCACAATCCTCATAAACATTCGCCCACTTTTTCCGAACAATGCTCATTTTATGCATCCCTCCGAATCCATCCTCAGAAAACCTCTTAACCTTAAGGTATTTTTGGTTGAGCAACCCAAGCATACATAATCTAGAATTACAACTTTTCGATACCACTATGGAGCCCTTTTGAATTCTTCACTTCCTTGATAATTTGATCTTTGATCTCTTTGAATTCACCACCTTTATTGTTTGATTTTTGGTATCTTCAACTTTTTGAATCTTCGGAATTTTGATCTTTTGATCTTCACTTTAATTGCTCCAAAATTCTTACAACTTTTCTTGCAATTCTCTTTTTTTTTACATGTACCTCACTTTTTTTTCACTCAAATCCTACATGCTTAAGCAGGGGCGCTCAAATTCAACCTTTATTGGCTAATGATAACAATTTTCCTGGATACATTTCAGGTTTAGGCTGCTAAACATATTGCATCCCTCAGGCTGAGCGAGGTCGTGTTTTTGTCCCATGATTTCACTGGAATAAGGAAGCCACAAATGCACTAGAACGTATATAGGCTCAACTAAACATTTGGGTCTTCATAGAATCATCAAATATAATACTAGCATGATCCCTAATTGCTTTACCAAAATTTTCTAAATTAATCCTAGCAATTTTAATGCAAAAATTTCAAAATTAACTAAAATTTCAAGATTTTCGAAATTTAACTAAAATTTTAACTAATTTAACCAACCCGCTACCCCACACTTAATTTATGCAATGTCCCCATTGCATATTATGCATGATAAAGAACAATAAAATAAAGAGGGAATTGGAACAAACTCCCCTGGGATAGCAATTGCAAGGTTGAACTTCTTCATTTAAAGCTCCATCTTCAGCTGACTTTAGACATGGGAACAGCTCATCCATGCCTTGGGTGTCATTCGTCTTGTGCGGTACAATCTTTATAAAAGCAACAAATATAAGAAAAAAACTTTTGGAAATACTTGGAAAAGGATCTTCAAAGAATAGAACCAATGCCCATATCAAATGTCATCAAATCTTCAGCTCAAAAGTAAGAAGAATGAGCGACTCGTCGAGTAAGTATGTAGACTCGCCGAGTTGAAGCGTAAATGGCAGAAGAATCGTGAATTTTCACATGGACTCGGCGAGTCCATAAGATGCACTCGGCGAGTAGACCGCTGTGTGACAAAAATTTTATTCTGCCCAAGTCCGTTTCTGATGTATGGGGGTTATATAAACTAATAATTTCCCTCATTTTTCTTCAGCAAATAAACACTCTATAACCCTTCTATCAATTGGACTCATAACTTGACTCAAAACTTCGTTTCCTCTCTTGCCTAGACTCGATTTCTCGCTTCGTCAGCCTTGACTCTAGACCCTCACATGCATCCTTACACTCAAACTGAAAAGATCAAAAACAAAAACCAAGTAATAAAAAAAATTAAAATAAAAAAAATCCTAAATTATCCTTAAACACGAAAAGTTTAGAACGAAAAAGAAAAGAAAACTCTAATGACGGGTTGCCTCCCGCAAGCGCTTCTTTTTGTGCGAGTCTTGAGCTGGACTCCCAACTTAATAAACTTCCAATAAACTCAATTCCAATCCATCCGTTGCATTGAATATTTTCTTTGGACCAATTTGTAAAATTCGACTTTGTGCTTCAAAAATTGGCCAAACGAGCTTCAATTCATATAACCCAAGAATATTAACAAAGGTTGGAACCGGTTGGATACTAATCAGAAATGGATCGTGCTTCAGAACTTTCTCCAAAGTTGGATTCGTCACCCCATGCTTTGAAACACAAACTGAAAATACAGGGGGCCATGTCATGGTAATGGTCAAACCACAACTTGGTTCCTGCAATTCAGCTTGTTCTTGTTCTTCGTCTGACCTCTCTGCTAACAACCTTTCCAACTCCTCCAAATCTCTTTGTGGATTAAATTCTTCATCATGTAACTTTAGCTCTTGTGACTCATATTGTTCTTGATCATTAGACAAGATGTTATCTAACCATCTATCAAATTTCTTCAAATCTTCATCCGAGTCATACTCCTCATCTTCTTGCTCAATTTCCTGCACTACTTCCTCAAGAAAAGCATCAAAAGCATCGAGATTTGGAAAATACATAATAAAATTAAAAAAAAATAAAAATAAAAATTAAACTATATAAAAAAATAATCAATAATATAAAAATGATAACAATTAGCAAATAAAATTAACTATTTGAACCGTTCCCCGGCAACGGCGCCAAAAACTTGATGTGTGTAAAACCAACTAGTTTTAATCCTACTAACTTAGACACAAAATAAACACACGAAAGGCAGTGTACCTATCGATTAGTAATATAGTTCAAGCAAGTAGGGTATCGAACACAGGGAACGGTAAAAAATTAAAATAAATGCTAATATTATCTAAATAAAACAAATAACAAAAAGGGGGTTTTCTCTAGTTTTACAAGACTAGAAACTTAATTAGAATAACTAGCAACTAAAACAATTAATTACCAACTAAATTCAATAGTAAAGAGGACTTCTGTTTAGGTACGACTCATTTGTTCCCATGGATGATTTTAATGTATCAGATTAATTCTTCATTGGCTACCGATTAAGATAATTAGGTTCACGTTCGCTATTCCTAATTCTTAGAAAACAAATTAACTCAAGAAATGGCCAGTTGTCTAAATTAACGGGTTTCCTAGATTATTGATTCGGGTTAAGTAAGACTTGTAGTGTTTAACTAAATTGGCCCTTCAATTAACCTCTTGTCGATGTTCATCCAACAAGCTTACACATTAACTTACCTATCTTCTAGTTAATTCTAGTTTCACGTTCGTTATTCCTAGACATATAACTATGTGGTCACAATAAATCATATGAAATTAATAACTAAGAGATGTTCATACAACTTAATTACTGATTTATTAACAAAAGAATAGTTATTGTTAACACATAAGGTTCTTTAACAAGCTTAATAAAACATAATCACCAATTAAAATTAATCCTAATCAAATAATCAATCCATGTTCACAAATTCATCTACCTAAACAGAAGTTATGAGTTTTAGCTCATGATTACAGCAGAAACAAGCTCAAAAACGAAATCAATTGGTAAAAACATAGTTCAAACAAGAGATTAGGTAAAGAGTAAACTTGATTTTGCCTTGATTCTCCTTAAAATTGAATGTAGGGTTGATTCCCTTGCTTCCCACGCTCTAGCAGCACCTTTAGTCGACAATTGGCCTCCTAGGGTTTCTCTCCATACTCTGATATCGATCTGAAAGTCCCTTTATATAGATTTTCACAAAACAGAGGCTACTCGGCGAGTCCAGTGACCTACTCGGCGAGTCCGTCACTTAAAACCCGTGCACGGCAAGTCAGCGCGTCCAGAATCGCGAAACTTCTGACCAACTCGGCGAGTAATCGACCCTACTCGCCGAGTACGTTTCGAATCAGCATTTTCTCAAAACACGAAAGTCGTCCGAAATTGTGTCTACTTTTCAGAACATTTTGAATCTCGTCAATCGGAGTTACGGTTTATGAGATATGGCCAAAACACTGACGAGGGGTCAAGCTGTCCAGCAACGTCCTTCTTTCTTCAAAATCCAAGATCCAAACGTCCAATCGCTAGTTCCGTTTCCTTTTCCATCTGAGCATGTCACTGTTGCTGAAAATGAAATTATAAACTAATTAAGCACCTTTTGTTCATTAAATGAGATAAAATCAACGTAAAGTATTAAGATAATGCATGAATTTTATAACTAAATATGCCCATATCAAAATACCCCACACTTGACTTTTGCTTGCCCCCAAGCAAAACTGAATTTTAGTACACTAATATTACGTAAGAAAATCCCAATCGAACCCAGCCATTATGCCAAGACCGCAACGCATGCATTTGTGTCTAAAATTTTCCTAATAACCCCCCATACTCCAAATACTCACAATCCTCATAAACATTCGCCCACTTTTTCCGAACAATGCTCATTTTATGCATCCCTCCGAATCCATCCTCAGAAAACCTCTTAACCTCAAGGTATTTTTGGTTGAGCAACCCAAGCATACATAATCTAGAATTACAACTTTTCGATACCACTATGGAGCCCTTTTGAATTCTTCACTTCCTTGATAATTTGATCTTTGATCTCTTTGAATTCACCACCTTTATTGTTTAATTTTTGGTATCTTCAACTTTTTGAATCTTCGGAATTTTTATCTTTTGATCTTCACTTTAATTGCTCCAAAATTCTTACAACTTTTCTTGCAATTCTCTTTTTTTTTTTACATGTACCTCACTTTTTTTCACTCAAATCCTACATGCTTAAGCAGGGGCGCTCAAATTCAACCTTTATTGGCTAATGATAACAATTTTCCTAGATACATTTCAGGTTTAGGCTGCTAAACATATTGCATCCCTCAGGCTGAGCGAGGTCGTGTTTTTGTCCCATGATTTCACTGGAATAAGGAAGCCACAAATGCACTAGAACGTATATAGGCTCAACTAAACATTTGGGTCTTCATAGAATCATCAAATATAATACTAGCATGATCCCTAATTGCTTTACCAAAATTTTCTAAATTAATCCTAGCAATTTTAATGCAAAAATTTCAAAATTAACTAAAATTTCAAGATTTTCGAAATTTAACTAAAATTTTAACTAATTTAACCAACCCGCTACCCCACACTTAATTTATGCAATGTCCCCATTGCATATTATGCATGATAAAGAACAATAAAATAAAGAGGGAATTGGAACAAACTCCCCTGGGATAGCAATTGCAAGGTTGAACTTCTTCATTTAAAGCTCCATCTTCAGCTGACTTTAGACATGGGAACAGCTCATCCATGCCTTGGGTGTCATTCGTCTTGTGCGGTACAATCTTTATAAAAGCAACAAATATAAGAAAAAAACTTTTGGAAATACTTGGAAAAGGATCTTCAAAGAATAGAACCAATGCCCATATCAAATGTCATCAAATCTTCAGCTCAAAAGTAAGAAGAATGAGCGACTCGTCGAGTAAGTATGTAGACTCGCCGAGTTGAAGCGTAAATGGCAGAAGAATCGTGAATTTTCACATGGACTCGGCGAGTCCATAAGATGCACTCGGCGAGTAGACCGCTGTGTGACAAAAATTTTATTCTGCCCAAGTCCGTTTCTGATGTATGGGGGTTATATAAACTAATAATTTCCCTCATTTTTCTTCAGCAAATAAACACTCTATAACCCTTCTATCAATTGGACTCATAACTTGACTCAAAACTTCGTTTCCTCTCTTGCCTAGACTCGATTTCTCGCTTCGTCAGCCTTGACTCTAGACCCTCACATGCATCCTTACACTCAAACTGAAAAGATCAAAAACAAAAACCAAGTAATAAAAAAAATTAAAATAAAAAAAAATCCTAAATTATCCTTAAACACGAAAAGTTTAGAACGAAAAAGAAAAGAAAACTCTAATGACGGGTTGCCTCCCGCAAGCGCTTCTTTTTGTGCGAGTCTTGAGCTGGACTCCCAACTTAATAAACTTCCAATAAACTCAATTCCAATCCATCCGTTGCATTGAATATTTTCTTTGGACCAATTTGTAAAATTCGACTTTGTGCTTCAAAAATTGGCCAAACGAGCTTCAATTCATATAACCCAAGAATATTAACAAAGGTTGGAACCGGTTGGATACTAATCAGAAATGGATCGTGCTTCAGAACTTTCTCCAAAGTTGGAGTCGTCACCCCATGCTTTGAAACACAAACTGAAAATACAGGGGGCCATGTCATGGTAATGGTCAAACCACAACTTGGTTCCTGCAATTCAGCTTGTTCTTGTTCTTCGTCTGACCTCTCTGCTAACAACCTTTCCAACTCCTCCAAATCTCTTTGTGGATTAAATTTTTCATCATGTAACTTTAGCTCTTGTGACTCATATTGTTCTTGATCATTAGACAAGATGTTATCTAACCATCTATCAAATTTCTTCAAATCTTCATCCGAGTCATACTCCTCATCTTCTTGCTCAATTTCCTGCACTACTTCCTCAAGAAAAGCATCAAAAGCATCGAGATTTGGAAAATACATAATAAAATTAAAAAAAAATAAAAATAAAAATTAAACTATATAAAAAAATAATCAATAATATAAAAATGATAACAATTAGCAAATAAAATTAACTATTTGAACCGTTCCCCGGCAACGGCGCCAAAAACTTGATGTGTGTAAAACCAACTAGTTTTAATCCTACTAACTTAGACACAAAATAAACACACGAAAGGCAGTGTACCTATCGATTAGTAATATAGTTCAAGCAAGTAGGGTATCGAACACAGGGAACGGTAAAAAATTAAAATAAATGCTAATATTATCTAAATAAAACAAATAACAAAAAGGGGGTTTCTCTAGTTTTACAAGACTAGAAACTTAATTAGAATAACTAGCAACTAAAACAATTAATTACCAACTAAATTCAATAGTAAAGAGGACTTCTGTTTAGGTACGACTCATTTGTTCCCATGGATGATTTTAATGTATCAGATTAATTCTTCATTGGCTACCGATTAAGATAATTAGGTTCACGTTCGCTATTCCTAATTCTTAGAAAACAAATTAACTCAAGAAATGGCCAGTTGTCTAAATTAACGGGTTTCCTAGATTATTGATTCGGGTTAAGTAAGACTTGTAGTGTTTAACTAAATTGGCCCTTCAATTAACCTCTTGTCGATGTTCATCCAACAAGCTTACACATTAACTTACCTATCTTCTAGTTAATTCTAGTTTCACGTTCGTTATTCCTAGACATATAACTATGTGGTCACAATAAATCATATGAAATTAATAACTAAGAGATGTTCATACAACTTAATTACTGATTTATTAACAAAAGAATAGTTATTGTTAACACATAAGGTTCTTTAACAAGCTTAATAAAACATAATCACCAATTAAAATTAATCCTAATCAAATAATCAATCCATGTTCACAAATTCATCTACCTAAACAGAAGTTATGAGTTTTAGCTCATGATTACAGCAGAAACAAGCTCAAAAACGAAATCAATTGGTAAAAACATAGTTCAAACAAGAGATTAGGTAAAGAGTAAACTTGATTTTGCCTTGATTCTCCTTAAAATTGAATGTAGGGTTGATTCCCTTGCTTCCCACGCTCTAGCAGCACCTTTAGTCGACAATTGGCCTCCTAGGGTTTCTCTCCATACTCTGATATCGATCTGAAAGTCCCTTTATATAGATTTTCACAAAACAGAGGCTACTCGGCGAGTCCAGTGACCTACTCGGCGAGTCCGTCACTTAAAACCCGTGCACGGCAAGTCAGCGCGTCCAGAATCGCGAAACTTCTGACCAACTCGGCGAGTAATCGACCCTACTCGCCGAGTACGTTTCGAATCAGCATTTTCTCAAAACACGAAAGTCGTCCGAAATTGTGTCTACTTTTCAGAACATTTTGAATCTCGTCAATCGGAGTTACGGTTTATGAGATATGGCCAAAACACTGACGAGGGGTCAAGCTGTCCAGCAACGTCCTTCTTTCTTCAAAATCCAAGATCCAAACGTCCAATCGCTAGTTCCGTTTCCTTTTCCATCTGAGCATGTCACTGTTGCTGAAAATGAAATTATAAACTAATTAAGCACCTTTTGTTCATTAAATGAGATAAAATCAACGTAAAGTATTAAGATAATGCATGAATTTTATAACTAAATATGCCCATATCAAAATACCCCACACTTGACTTTTGCTTGCCCCCAAGCAAAACTGAATTTTAGTACACTAATATTACGTAAGAAAATCCCAATCGAACCCAGCCATTATGCCAAGACCGCAACGCATGCATTTGTGTCTAAAATTTTCCTAATAACCCCCCATACTCCAAATACTCACAATCCTCATAAACATTCGCCCACTTTTTCCGAACAATGCTCATTTTATGCATCCCTCCGAATCCATCCTCAGAAAACCTCTTAACCTCAAGGTATTTTTGGTTGAGCAACCCAAGCATACATAATCTAGAATTACAACTTTTCGATACCACTATGGAGCCCTTTTGAATTCTTCACTTCCTTGATAATTTGATCTTTGATCTCTTTGAATTCACCACCTTTATTGTTTAATTTTTGGTATCTTCAACTTTTTGAATCTTCGGAATTTTTATCTTTTGATCTTCACTTTAATTGCTCCAAAATTCTTACAACTTTTCTTGCAATTCTCTTTTTTTTTTTACATGTACCTCACTT
Source organism: Lactuca serriola (assembly GCF_051521515.1). Lineage (NCBI taxonomy): Eukaryota > Viridiplantae > Streptophyta > Magnoliopsida > Asterales > Asteraceae > Lactuca > Lactuca serriola. Next base: position 62,476,516 of record NC_136410.1, on the reverse strand, counting down.
TTTTTCACTCAAATCCTACATGCTTAAGCAGGGGCGCTCAAATTCAACCTTTATTGGCTAATGATAACAATTTTCCTAGATACATTTCAGGTTTAGGCTGCTAAACATATTGCATCCCTCAGGCTGAGCGAGGTCGTGTTTTTGTCCCATGATTTCACTAGAATAAGGAAGCCACAAATGCACTAGAACGTATATAGGCTCAACTAAACATTTGGGTCTTCATAGAATCATCAAATATAATACTAGCATGATCCCTAATTGCTTTACCAAAATTTTCTAAATTAATCCTAGCAATTTTAATGCAAAAATTTCAAAATTAACTAAAATTTCAAGATTTTCGAAATTTAACTAAAATTTTAACTAATTTAACCAACCCGCTACCCCACACTTAATTTATGCAATGTCCCCATTGCATATTATGCATGATAAAGAACAATAAAATAAAGAGGGAATTGGAACAAACTCCCCTGGGATAGCAATTGCAAGGTTGAACTTCTTCATTTAAAGCTCCATCTTCAGCTGACTTTAGACATGGGAACAGCTCATCCATGCCTTGGGTGTCATTCGTCTTGTGCGGTACAATCTTTATAAAAGCAACAAATATAAGAAAAAAACTTTTGGAAATACTTGGAAAATGATCTTCAAAGAATAGAACCAATGCCCATATCAAATGTCATCAAATCTTCAGCTCAAAAGTAAGAAGAATGAGCGACTCGTCGAGTAAGTATGTAGACTCGCCGAGTTGAAGCGTAAATGGCAGAAGAATCGTGAATTTTCACATGGACTCGGCGAGTCCATAAGATGCACTCGGCGAGTAGACCGCTGTGTGACAAAAATTTTATTCTGCCCAAGTCCGTTTCTGATGTATGGGGGTTATATAAACTAATAATTTCCCTCATTTTTCTTCAGCAAATAAACACTCTATAACCCTTCTATCAATTGGACTCATAACTTGACTCAAAACTTCGTTTCCTCTCTTGCCTAGACTCGATTTCTCGCTTCGTCAGCCTTGACTCTAGACCCTCACATGCATCCTTACACTCAAACTGAAAAGATCAAAAACAAAAACCAAGTAATAAAAAAAATTAAAATAAAAAAAAATCCTAAATTATCCTTAAACACGAAAAGTTTAGAACGAAAAAGAAAAGAAAACTCTAATGACGGGTTGCCTCCCGCAAGCGCTTCTTTTTGTGCGAGTCTTGAGCTGGACTCCCAACTTAATAAACTTCCAATAAACTCAATTCCAATCCATCCGTTGCATTGAATATTTTCTTTGGACCAATTTGTAAAATTCGACTTTGTGCTTCAAAAATTGGCCAAACGAGCTTCAATTCATATAACCCAAGAATATTAACAAAGGTTGGAACCGGTTGGATACTAATCAGAAATGGATCGTGCTTCAGAACTTTCTCCAAAGTTGGAGTCGTCACCCCATGCTTTGAAACACAAACTGAAAATACAGGGGGCCATGTCATGGTAATGGTCAAACCACAACTTGGTTCCTGCAATTCAGCTTGTTCTTGTTCTTCGTCTGACCTCTCTGCTAACAACCTTTCCAACTCCTCCAAATCTCTTTGTGGATTAAATTCTTCATCATGTAACTTTAGCTCTTGTGACTCATATTGTTCTTGATCATTAGACAAGATGTTATCTAACCATCTATCAAATTTCTTCAAATCTTCATCCGAGTCATACTCCTCATCTTCTTGCTCAATTTCCTGCACTACTTCCTCAAGAAAAGCATCAAAAGCATCGAGATTTGGAAAATACATAATAAAATTAAAAAAAAATAAAAATAAAAATTAAACTATATAAAAAAATAATCAATAATATAAAAATGATAACAATTAGCAAATAAAATTAACTATTTGAACCGTTCCCCGGCAACGGCGCCAAAAACTTGATGTGTGTAAAACCAACTAGTTTTAATCCTACTAACTTAGACACAAAATAAACACACGAAAGGCAGTGTACCTATCGATTAGTAATATAGTTCAAGCAAGTAGGGTATCGAACACAGGGAACGGTAAAAAATTAAAATAAATGCTAATATTATCTAAATAAAACAAATAACAAAAAGGGGGTTTCTCTAGTTTTACAAGACTAGAAACTTAATTAGAATAACTAGCAACTAAAACAATTAATTACCAACTAAATTCAATAGTAAAGAGGACTTCTGTTTAGGTACGACTCATTTGTTCCCATGGATGATTTTAATGTATCAGATTAATTCTTCATTGGCTACCGATTAAGATAATTAGGTTCACGTTCGCTATTCCTAATTCTTAGAAAACAAATTAACTCAAGAAATGGCCAGTTGTCTAAATTAACGGGTTTCCTAGATTATTGATTCGGGTTAAGTAAGACTTGTAGTGTTTAACTAAATTGGCCCTTCAATTAACCTCTTGTCGATGTTCATCCAACAAGCTTACACATTAACTTACCTATCTTCTAGTTAATTCTAGTTTCACGTTCGTTATTCCTAGACATATAACTATGTGGTCACAATAAATCATATGAAATTAATAACTAAGAGATGTTCATACAACTTAATTACTGATTTATTAACAAAAGAATAGTTATTGTTAACACATAAGGTTCTTTAACAAGCTTAATAAAACATAATCACCAATTAAAATTAATCCTAATCAAATAATCAATCCATGTTCACAAATTCATCTACCTAAACAGAAGTTATGAGTTTTAGCTCATGATTACAGCAGAAACAAGCTCAAAAACGAAATCAATTGGTAAAAACATAGTTCAAACAAGAGATTAGGTAAAGAGTAAACTTGATTTTGCCTTGATTCTCCTTAAAATTGAATGTAGGGTTGATTCCCTTGCTTCCCACGCTCTAGCAGCACCTTTAGTCGACAATTGGCCTCCTAGGGTTTCTCTCCATACTCTGATATCGATCTGAAAGTCCCTTTATATAGATTTTCACAAAACAGAGGCTACTCGGCGAGTCCAGTGACCTACTCGGCGAGTCCGTCACTTAAAACCCGTGCACGGCAAGTCAGCGCGTCCAGAATCGCGAAACTTCTGACCAACTCGGCGAGTAATCGACCCTACTCGCCGAGTACGTTTCGAATCAGCATTTTCTCAAAACACGAAAGTCGTCCGAAATTGTGTCTACTTTTCAGAACATTTTGAATCTCGTCAATCGGAGTTACGGTTTATGAGATATGGCCAAAACACTGACGAGGGGTCAAGCTGTCCAGCAACGTCCTTCTTTCTTCAAAATCCAAGATCCAAACGTCCAATCGCTAGTTCCGTTTCCTTTTCCATCTGAGCATGTCACTGTTGCTGAAAATGAAATTATAAACTAATTAAGCACCTTTTGTTCATTAAATGAGATAAAATCAACGTAAAGTATTAAGATAATGCATGAATTTTATAACTAAATATGCCCATATCAAAATACCCCACACTTGACTTTTGCTTGCCCCCAAGCAAAACTGAATTTTAGTACACTAATATTACGTAAGAAAATCCCAATCGAACCCAGCCATTATGCCAAGACCGCAACGCATGCATTTGTGTCTAAAATTTTCCTAATAACCCCCCATACTCCAAATACTCACAATCCTCATAAACATTCGCCCACTTTTTCCGAACAATGCTCATTTTATGCATCCCTCCGAATCCATCCTCAGAAAACCTCTTAACCTCAAGGTATTTTTGGTTGAGCAACCCAAGCATACATAATCTAGAATTACAACTTTTCGATACCACTATGGAGCCCTTTTGAATTCTTCACTTCCTTGATAATTTGATCTTTGATCTCTTTGAATTCACCACCTTTATTGTTTAATTTTTGGTATCTTCAACTTTTTGAATCTTCGGAATTTTTATCTTTTGATCTTCACTTTAATTGCTCCAAAATTCTTACAACTTTTCTTGCAATTCTCTTTTTTTTTTTACATGTACCTCACTTTTTTTCACTCAAATCCTACATGCTTAAGCAGGGGCGCTCAAATTCAACCTTTATTGGCTAATGATAACAATTTTCCTAGATACATTTCAGGTTTAGGCTGCTAAACATATTGCATCCCTCAGGCTGAGCGAGGTCGTGTTTTTGTCCCATGATTTCACTGGAATAAGGAAGCCACAAATGCACTAGAACGTATATAGGCTCAACTAAACATTTGGGTCTTCATAGAATCATCAAATATAATACTAGCATGATCCCTAATTGCTTTACCAAAATTTTCTAAATTAATCCTAGCAATTTTAATGCAAAAATTTCAAAATTAACTAAAATTTCAAGATTTTCGAAATTTAACTAAAATTTTAACTAATTTAACCAACCCGCTACCCCACACTTAATTTATGCAATGTCCCCATTGCATATTATGCATGATAAAGAACAATAAAATAAAGAGGGAATTGGAACAAACTCCCCTGGGATAGCAATTGCAAGGTTGAACTTCTTCATTTAAAGCTCCATCTTCAGCTGACTTTAGACATGGGAACAGCTCATCCATGCCTTGGGTGTCATTCGTCTTGTGCGGTACAATCTTTATAAAAGCAACAAATATAAGAAAAAAACTTTTGGAAATACTTGGAAAATGATCTTCAAAGAATAGAACCAATGCCCATATCAAATGTCATCAAATCTTCAGCTCAAAAGTAAGAAGAATGAGCGACTCGTCGAGTAAGTATGTAGACTCGCCGAGTTGAAGCGTAAATGGCAGAAGAATCGTGAATTTTCACATGGACTCGGCGAGTCCATAAGATGCACTCGGCGAGTAGACCGCTGTGTGACAAAAATTTTATTCTGCCCAAGTCCGTTTCTGATGTATGGGGGTTATATAAACTAATAATTTCCCTCATTTTTCTTCAGCAAATAAACACTCTATAACCCTTCTATCAATTGGACTCATAACTTGACTCAAAACTTCGTTTCCTCTCTTGCCTAGACTCGATTTCTCGCTTCGTCAGCCTTGACTCTAGACCCTCACATGCATCCTTACACTCAAACTGAAAAGATCAAAAACAAAAACCAAGTAATAAAAAAAATTAAAATAAAAAAAAATCCTAAATTATCCTTAAACACGAAAAGTTTAGAACGAAAAAGAAAAGAAAACTCTAATGACGGGTTGCCTCCCGCAAGCGCTTCTTTTTGTGCGAGTCTTGAGCTGGACTCCCAACTTAATAAACTTCCAATAAACTCAATTCCAATCCATCCGTTGCATTGAATATTCTCTTTGGACCAATTTGTAAAATTCGACTTTGTGCTTCAAAAATTGGCCAAACGAGCTTCAATTCATATAACCCAAGAATATTAACAAAGGTTGGAACCGGTTGGATACTAATCAGAAATGGATCGTGCTTCAGAACTTTCTCCAAAGTTGGAGTCGTCACCCCATGCTTTGAAACACAAACTGAAAATACAGGGGGCCATGTCATGGTAATGGTCAAACCACAACTTGGTTCCTGCAATTCAGCTTGTTCTTGTTCTTCGTCTGACCTCTCTGCTAACAACCTTTCCAACTCCTCCAAATCTCTTTGTGGATTAAATTCTTCATCATGTAACTTTAGCTCTTGTGACTCATATTGTTCTTGATCATTAGACAAGATGTTATCTAACCATCTATCAAATTTCTTCAAATCTTCATCCGAGTCATACTCCTCATCTTCTTGCTCAATTTCCTGCACTACTTCCTCAAGAAAAGCATCAAAAGCATCGAGATTTGGAAAATACATAATAAAATTAAAAAAAAATAAAAATAAAAATTAAACTATATAAAAAAATAATCAATAATATAAAAATGATAACAATTAGCAAATAAAATTAACTATTTGAACCGTTCCCCGGCAACGGCGCCAAAAACTTGATGTGTGTAAAACCAACTAGTTTTAATCCTACTAACTTAGACACAAAATAAACACACGAAAGGCAGTGTACCTATCGATTAGTAATATAGTTCAAGCAAGTAGGGTATCGAACACAGGGAACGGTAAAAAATTAAAATAAATGCTAATATTATCTAAATAAAACAAATAACAAAAAGGGGGTTTTCTCTAGTTTTACAAGACTAGAAACTTAATTAGAATAACTAGCAACTAAAACAATTAATTACCAACTAAATTCAATAGTAAAGAGGACTTCTGTTTAGGTACGACTCATTTGTTCCCATGGATGATTTTAATGTATCAGATTAATTCTTCATTGGCTACCGATTAAGATAATTAGGTTCACGTTCGCTATTCCTAATTCTTAGAAAACAAATTAACTCAAGAAATGGCCAGTTGTCTAAATTAACGGGTTTCCTAGATTATTGATTCGGGTTAAGTAAGACTTGTAGTGTTTAACTAAATTGGCCCTTCAATTAACCTCTTGTCGATGTTCATCCAACAAGCTTACACATTAACTTACCTATCTTCTAGTTAATTCTAGTTTCACGTTCGTTATTCCTAGACATATAACTATGTGGTCACAATAAATCATATGAAATTAATAACTAAGAGATGTTCATACAACTTAATTACTGATTTATTAACAAAAGAATAGTTATTGTTAACACATAAGGTTCTTTAACAAGCTTAATAAAACATAATCACCAATTAAAATTAATCCTAATCAAATAATCAATCCATGTTCACAAATTCATCTACCTAAACAGAAGTTATGAGTTTTAGCTCATGATTACAGCAGAAACAAGCTCAAAAACGAAATCAATTGGTAAAAACATAGTTCAAACAAGAGATTAGGTAAAGAGTAAACTTGATTTTGCCTTGATTCTCCTTAAAATTGAATGTAGGGTTGATTCCCTTGCTTCCCACGCTCTAGCAGCACCTTTAGTCGACAATTGGCCTCCTAGGGTTTCTCTCCATACTCTGATATCGATCTGAAAGTCCCTTTATATAGATTTTCACAAAACAGAGGCTACTCGGCGAGTCCAGTGACCTACTCGGCGAGTCCGTCACTTAAAACCCGTGCACGGCAAGCCAGCGCGTCCAGAATCGCGAAACTTCTGACCAACTCGGCGAGTAATCGACCCTACTCGCCGAGTACGTTTCGAATCAGCATTTTCTCAAAACACGAAAGTCGTCCGAAATTGTGTCTACTTTTCAGAACATTTTGAATCTCGTCAATCGGAGTTACGGTTTATGAGATATGGCCAAAACACTGACGAGGGGTCAAGCTGTCCAGCAACGTCCTTCTTTCTTCAAAATCCAAGATCCAAACGTCCAATCGCTAGTTCCGTTTCCTTTTCCATCTGAGCATGTCACTGTTGCTGAAAATGAAATTATAAACTAATTAAGCACCTTTTGTTCATTAAATGAGATAAAATCAACGTAAAGTATTAAGATAATGCATGAATTTTATAACTAAATATGCCCATATCATTGTCCTTCATTGGGAGGGATTGATTGATGGAGTTGTGTTGGCAGATGGTCCATCACCTATACCTGATTAGTATTTGAGTCAGGAGCTGATTTTGTTCACGGTGAGGATTTTTTTTTCGGTAAGGGGTCGGGGCGATATGTTTTGGGTATCTATAAATTTGTTCAGGACAGTTAGGTTTGTGCAGATTGGGATATGAAGTTGAGTCATTATGGAAATGGTTTAGAGTGATTTTGCCTTCCTAGGAGTCAGACACCAATCAGGGTTTCAGTTTCAGACATAGCGGTTGGGCACAAGTTGGTTGAGATCATTGTAGTTGTGATTTACATAAATACTTAAAGTTTTAAATGAAAATTTTGGGTTGAAATTTGAGTCGTTATATATATATATATATATATATATATATATATATATATATATATATATATATATATATATATATATATATGTGTGTGTGTGTGTGTGTGTGTGTGTGTGTGTGTGTGGACAATACTATTCTATGAGAATTACTAAAAGAATAAATTGTTTAGTAATGTGAATACGTTCAACCTCACACAATTATTGTCATTTCCATGCGTTCTCACTAATTCTTATTCATTTTTGTTCTCACGCATCGTTTTTCACTCATTTACATTATTACAAAATACGACTCAATAAACATCCTGACAACATTCTAACAGAATGAGAATAAAAAAAGTCTATAATAACTTTATAGACGATTTAATTGGTGAAAATGTGTGATAATGGAAATAGTTATGTAAGATTGAACATATTCACATTATCAAACAACATATTTTCTTTGTCATTCTCACAGAATAACATTGTCCACACGTCCGCTCAATAGATGTCAATCCACACTTGAACCTAGCTCGCTCTCTCTCTCTCTCTCTCTATATATATATATATATATATATATATATATCCTTGTGTGTTAGGATGCAAGAGTAGTGGTATGTTGGTTAGAGTACTAGTAGGTTGGTTATCGTTTAGTGGAGTGCCCTAGGGGATGTATGTAGTCATGTAAGATAGCCTACGAACTCTTGATCTAGGCTTTCTTGCTTGTTCCTTGTTTGGTTGTGGCTCCAGAGTAGGATCATTTGTTCAGGTGGCTAGCTCACCTCTGGTTACTTATGGCTATGTGTTCTATGGAGATTAGTTGGTAACGGAACAATATGTTGTGAGGGGTCTAGTAGGCGATAGTAATGTAACAACAGCAAAATTCAGGTCAAAATTTAAACTTTTATAAAACCATAATTGATTATACTAAGTGGTAAATATTGTAACAAGGTTTTCATACATATAAAGAACACAAAAATCCGAGTTATAACAAGGAAGTTATAACCATTCTAAAATTCCTGACAAAACCGGCAACACCGATTAAACGAAAAACGCGAAGTTTCAATACAATAGTTTTTAGCCTTAAGTATCTAAATAAAAGTTATAGATAACATCAAACCGTGAGCGTACATAAAAAGAACGTCCAAATCTGACTTCGTATGAGGAAGTTATGATTTTTCCAAGGTTCGGGTATAGCAGTAGACAGCTAAAAACTCGAAATAGAGCTCGAGATACTTTTGACCAAAACAACCTAAATGAGAATCGAAGGTCTCAACATTAGTAGCGCAACGGCGAAAAGTCTGACGAAAACGGACATCGGATGAAGAAGTTATGGAATTTTAACGGACTTTTCGTGTCCCGGCCCGTTAAAAATAAATAATTCAAAATAAATTCAAAATTTGCCAATGAAGTCTAAACGAGAGTTGTAGATCATATTTTTAGCTACGCGTGCATATAAAGAACGTCGAAAACGGAGCTCGTATGCGAAAGTTATGGATTTTACAAGTTCGGGGTCCAAAATCCGAGGCTGTCAGGCCCCACGACGTGGCACAAGCTTGCCGCGACCCGGCAAGTGACTGAGGGCGTCCAATCAATGGAAGAGGATAGGTTTGACTCCCCACGACGTGGCCATCACTTGCCACGACGTGGCACACCCCAAAAATGCCCCTATAAGTAGATTTCAAGGGCTCCGAGTTCCATTGTTCAGTTCTTTTCTTTCTCGCGCCGAAACTCTGCGTTTAAGCTCCCGAAGCCCTCCCGAAGCCCCGGTTTTCACCTTCAAGTCCCGAAGGAAGGTTTTGTATTCCCGAGATTCCCGAGATTTTCCCCGCTTTCAACTCTTCCTGTCGAAGTTCTGCTCGATTCTTCTCTCGACTATTTCAAATCAACCACTTCAATCAAGTGAGTTCATACCCCTATAATCTACACTTTCAAATGTTTTGTAAATGCTTTTATACACTTTTAAGGGGGGGAATATAAGTAAAAACACGACTAAAATCGTGTGAAACATCGATCTTTTGCTATACTTTTCATACTGTTGTTTTAACTATCTTATGAAGTCATTATCATGCAAAATACCTCACAACACAACTTTACCCTCTTGGGATAAAAGATGTTTATAAATAGAAATATGCTTTATTTATACGTATACATACAAATACATTATATCAAGGGTAACCATCTTTGCTAAACCATTTTATGCATTCAAAGAACTTATGATTTATGCTTCGTTGGACATTGTGAAAAAGGATAAACTTTACATACAAAACTACTACTTTAATACAGACTTAGTTGAGAATCCGTGAGACGTGTACATCTTCAAATACTACCTTTTGCTAAAAGGTATCGCTACAAGTCCTGTCTATAACCAGAGTCTCCCGTTCGGAGAACGTGTCAAATGTGTACAGATCTATACGAGAAGTCATGATCCCGCGCCCTGACTGTTAGTTACAGTCCGTCTTTTGGGGTGACAGTTGTCATAACGCTACGACGCCTGAAGAACGTCGCTACAGGCATATTATGTTTAGTATGGTTATAAAACTCACCGGATATACAATTATTATGGTATTATGCTTTTATGAATGAGTAGCTATTAAAACTATTCTTCATCTAACAAGTGCGATCTTCGTATAGCTTTATTATATAAAACTATGCCACAACTTTTAAGCACGTCGGTTGCTTGCGATTTTCGGTCTTAGAGACTGCCAGTTATGTTAGGAAAATAAGGGTTTTTCCTGTATACAAACCAAACAACTATTAGGAAAATAAGGGATTTTCTTGGTTCAACTAGCTACATTTTTCAACACAAATACTCTCATGCATTTCATACTTTTATAAGAAAATAAGGGATTTTCTTGGAAAAATATACACTCATTTTGGAATGACATTCAATGTTTCTAAATCACTTATGAACTCACCAACTTAAATGTTGACACTTTTTCTTTGAAATAACTTGTATTCTCAGGAAACCGCTAGACCAGGTAGCAACTACTTTTGAAGACTAACGCGCTGGCGTTAGTAACATATTTTGGATCACCATATTGTATTTGATTTCTTTTGCAAACATGTAACATATACAATCATGTAAACTTTTCAAATATATTTATATTATGGTGGTGTGTACTTTCTTTACTATTCAATTGTTATGATATTTGACATGACGTCCTCCGCCCCCGAACGTTTCCGCCGTTCTGGTTTGGGGGTGTGACATGAGCTGTATGATTGATCTCTTGTTTGTTTATATGTCGACATATGGTGACGGATGAGGTTGAAGCGGTCCTGATGTGTGTTGTATGCCAAGAGACAGGGTGTGGGTTGGTTGTAAGTTGTAGGCACAGAGGTTTGGGAAGAGCAGTTGGGTTGACGCGGTAGGCCAACATACCCGAGGCAATCCAGTCTGATGATTGTAGACCCAGTATGCATTTGTATATGTTTTGTTGTGTTCGGTATTTTGGGGAAACTCATTAAGCTTCACGCTTACCGAGCTGTTATTGTTTTCAGGTGTCATCGGTTATTGTGGGAAGGCAAAGGCGTGACTATACACATTCATCCGAAACAATGAAGATTTCGCGTTTACTATAATACTTTGATTTTAAACAATGTACCTTGGAACAAATGGTTTTCTTAACTTGTATTCTAAAAATGAGCAATTTTACCTTAATTAAAAATGAAAAATTTTGATGTGAAAATGGGATGTTACACCATGTATGTTGGAATAGAAAGCTAATAGAGTACAGCTGATAGAATAGTCTCTATGTGCTTAAGTGTAAACTGGTAGATTAGAAAGTATAATTGTGCATGTACTAGTAGAATCTAACATGTAGTTTCTATGTGGGTAATTGTTGTAATTAAAGACTTAGTTAGGGGATGGCGGTGGAACGGTTAAAGAGGTTGGGAGCCTATAGTGTTGCGTGTTAACGATATGGCGCGTAGGCCGTAAGTACACATAGATACATGTTAACGAAATAACGCGTAGGTCGTAAGTACACATAGACATTTGTTAACGAAATGGTGTGTTGGTCGTGAGTACACATAGATACATTTTAACGAAATGGTGTAAGTACACATATTATTAGCAGATAGTGAGCTATTTATGTATCGTGGTATATGGTATTTTGGGAAACTCATTAAGCCTCGTGCTTATCCAGTTGATTATAATTATTTTTCAGATACTTCATTGATTTGTAAGAAGGACAAGCTTCAATTACACACACATTCGCAACATGTTTCCGCATAATGTAATTATACACTAATATATATTTAATAAATAAAAATGAAAAACTTAAGTTGAAATTCGGGACGTTACAAGTAGAGATATGTAGATTGAGGTAGTGGGGTAGGTTGAAGGTAACGACACTATGTGAGTAAGTTGTGGCGTTGAAGGTTGAAAGTGGTGGCAATGGTAGGATAAAGCTTGAAGGTTGTACAATATAGGAATCCATAATTATTTTTAGTAGCTTAGAAATGTCTTTTTGTAAAGCCTTTTTACAACTTAAAAATCTTGTGAACTTTCTAAGATTTTGTTCGATTCTTAAAAATCAATGCAAAATAATAGGTTAAATGTGAAAAAGAAAAAAATAAAGTAAAAAGTTTAAAACATCACAAAAAATTAAAAATAAACTTGAAAGAAAATAATTAAATAAGTATATAAACACTATTTTCTTATAGAATGGAAGAAAAAAACTATATACTTTATATTAAAATATGGTTATAATAAAAACAAACCAAATATGATGTTAGAATGTAATTGTTGATTCCATAATTTTTTCTTTTATTTTATTATTTTTTCCTTTACATGCCTTCCTTGCTCGATTATATCCGATCAAACAAGCTTTTTGGTTCATTGGAATTTAAAGAATCAGACGGAATTAGATTTAGTTCAACTTCTGCTAAAAAAAAATTTTTTTTTTTGATTCCTAAGACTGCAAGGTATGGTAAATATATTACCGTCGGTAATATGATTTGACAAGTTTTACCGCTGATAATACCGCCCGCATCTTTTTTTTTTCGCCTGTGGTATTAAGTTATCGATACACTTCTGTCATAGGTAAATTGGAGTTTTATTTCCATTGTAGCCGTTGATTGGTCACTTGCAAATTTAAGGTTTTTTTTTTTTTTTTTTTAATTTAATAATTTTATAGGTAAAAAACTAACACACCCCTATCAGAAATATTATTAAGAAAGAGAAATGTTTACATGTCGTCTATCTAGTACACCTTTATCACCCTTTAGCCTAAATGAAAAAACAAAATCCTTCGAATCCACGGAAACTAAAGTTCATTTGTAACATTCGGATTTCCAGGTATTATGTTTGATCATTTACTTTAAGTAAAAGACAGGGACTCGACGAGTAGGACCGCGTTTGCTGACTGGATTAATGAACGGACTCGCCAAGTCGGCAAGGGTGGACTCGACGAGTCCGCGCTGTGGAGTGAAACCCTAATTCTCGGGGTCTGTGCCCTATTTAAAGGCGTTTATGGCCTCCATTTGCGACTACCAGTCCTGAGAGAGATACCCTAGAGAGCTTGAGCGAGTTGTGAGAGAGATTGAGTTATTTTGATCATTTTTGGTGTGGTTTAGCCAAGAAGAAAGTGTTTCCAGCAAGAGGAGGCCAAGGGGATTGCTATTCTGCGGGTTTCCAGCTTGGATCTGCAACTTTGAGGTAGAAAATCGATCCCTTTTTCTGTTTAGTATGAGATCCTTGAATTTTAGGGTTTTCTATACCCTTTATTGGCTTGATTTGATGCTTGTGTTGTCCCAATGAGTAATAGACTCTGGATCCGGACCTTTTGAGGTCCAGAGAGCCTTAGCCAACCTGCTTTATGTGCTTTCATGGAGGAAATGAACTTAGGTTGCCCTTTTAGTAGTTATTTCACCAAAGGAAGCTTTGGGGTTGTTGCATGTGTACCAAGATTCGACCTTTACGTGATTATTATGCTTGGGAATGTCAGATCTATGGATTAGAGAAACAGATATGACCTCAGAAGGTCATTTGAGTATGATCATGGAGGCAACTCGCCGAGTTCATAAGTGGACTCGACGAGTCGAGTCGGGGTTGCCCTGCAATTCGTAACAGGAGGAACCCGTTGAGTGGAAGGATGACTCGACGAGCCAAGAGAGGCTAGAAGGACTCAGAGGACCCACTTGTACTCTCCGAGTCACGCGAGTGCACTCATCGAGTCGGGTCAAAGGTTGACCGTTGACTTTTGTTGACTTTTAGGGTTTAGTCAGTGTTTTGGACTTATGAGCCATTAGAGGGGTAGAATGGTCTTTTACTCTTCTTGGCGAACTTATAGAGAGGGGTTAGCCTAGCCTATAGAAGTTGTATTAATTAGAGTAATTATTTATGTGATTAGGCGGAGGCTAGTGCAGTATTTCAGAGTTCGAGGTTACCGAGTTACCCGAGGTGAGTCTTCTCACTATACATTACCTAGAGTGGTATATATGTGTAGACCGGAGGGTCTTGTGTGCTATGTGTATGTATGAGATTATGTGCAACTAGGTGAATGCCTGCGCGTTGCGCAGAAACACCTATATAGTTAAAGTCTTTACAAATATATGATTTTTTAAATATAACATTAACGTTGTTGTTAAATTTGATATAATAATTTGTATATACTAAATTGATATAATATATTGATTATTTTGAATTATATGATAATATATACATTTATTATAACTTCATAATCTCAATCGTTTGAATAACGTCTACCCACGAGTTACAAATGAATAAAATTAAATATAATATATGATTTGATGTTATTTATAGTTGTTTTTATTGTTAATTATTTTTTTAAAACTTATTTGCTTAATGTTTTAATTTCTATCATTATAGTTATTTAAAACGTCAAACATTGTTTTTTTATTTTAAAGCTAACAATATAATCATTTATATATAGTTGTTTTTAACTATTGTTATTGTAAGTTATTTTAAGCTACTTATTTGGAAACTTTTAACGATTATAAAAATATATTTAAGAAATACTTTAGTTAAAGTGAAATTACAATTTAGTTTTTGCTTTTATCACTACAATTTATCACTTTTAACTATTTACAAAATATTCTTTAGTTTTTTTAAATGGAACTGAAATTTATATTTGAGTTGACATTGTAATGCGCAGAAACACCTATATAGTTGAAGTCTTTACAAATATATATTTTTTTAAATATAACACTAACGTTGTTGTTAAATTTGATATAATAATTTGTATATCAATTTGATATAATATGTTGATTATTTTGAATTATATGATAATATATAAATCTATTATAACGTTATAATCTCAATCGTTTGAATGACTTCTACTCGCGAGTTACACATCAATAAAATTAAATATTATATATGGTTTAATATTATTTATAGTTGTTATTTTTAACTAATTTTTTAAAATTTATTTGTTTAATGTTTTAATTTCTATTATTATAATTATTTAAAACATCAAACGTTATTTTTTGATTTTAAAGGTAACAATATAATCATTTATATAGAGTTATTTTTAACTATTGTTATTATAAGTTATTTTAAGCTACTTATTTGAAAAGTTTTAACGATTATATAAATATATTTAGGAAATATTTTAGCTAAACTAATATTACAATTTAGTTTTTGCATTTATCACTATAATTTATCACTTTTAACTATTTACAAAATATTATTTGGTTTTTTAGTGGAACTGAACATTATATTTAAGTTGACACTGTAATGTTATATTTAAATTAACAATTTAAGTATTTTGTCTAAATTGTTCAAAAATTGCAGCTTTAAACTAATAATGGTTTACATGCAACAACATTTTAAATCGAATAAATTAAATATAATATGTTAAAATATAAATACATAACTTTATAAATAGAAGTAAAGATATTATTTTAAAATTGAAATTTAGTCTATTTATGATTACACTTTAGGTTTGATATTTATTTAACATTATTAACCAACTTACAATCATTATTAGAAATACACTACAATTTAACACTTTTAACTATTTATAAAATAATCTTTGGGTTGTTTAAGTTAAATAAAATTTATATTTAAGTTGAGCCTATAATATTATATTTTAATTAATAATTTAAGTATTTTATACAAATTGTTCAAAAATTATACCTTTAAAATGATAATGATTTACATCCAACAATATATTAAAACTAATAAATTAAGTATAATATGTTAAAAGTTAAAAAGCATAATTTTATAAGTAGAATTAAAGATATTATTTTAATATTGAAATTTAGTTTATATATGAATACACTTTAGATTTGATATTTATTTAACCTAATTACCAAATTATTATTATTATTATAAAGAAATTGAAAAGTCATGGGAGTTTCAAATGAATGTGGTGAAAGGAAAAAAGAATGGGGGTTTCAAATGCATGAGATTCAAGAAAAAATGTTAGGTTTATAAGTATGTATGATGTGATATATGTATGCTATGTGATTGTATAGACCGGACCGGAGGGTCCAACGATATAGACCAGACCGAAGGCTCCAACGAGCTATGACCGGACCAGAGGGTCCAACGAGCTACGAGACTGGAGGGTCCCGTTGAGACACATCGACCGGAGGGTCGTACTGTAGCTTCGAGTGGCGTTATACTCACTAAGCATTTATGCTTACAGTTGTGGTGTTATGTATTTCAGGTACTAGCGAGGACCGTGGGAAGGCGTCGGCATAATACGTACACACTGAGAGGATTTATGTATTTGAGATCTTGGGATTTGTTTGTTATGATGACATTGGATACCGTTATTGGATATTGTTTTTGATGATTGAAATTATGATTTAAAAATGAAAAATCGTTTTTGAAAATTTACGTAGTTACATCATTCCATCAAAAGATGGACAAAATTAATTCCAATGAATGAGAGAAAATGCAACATTACCATATGTGACATCCCAAAATTCAATGGCATTTTAAAATTTATATTTATGCTTATTTGAAAATCAGGGTATTCATTTTAAAGAATAATATTGCGGAATTTGTTTCCAGAAAACATGATAAATATATTATCAAAGCATTTCAGAAGAAATGTATTTTGTTTATATTAAAACTTTGGGAAGTCATCGTCAATACATAAACATAAGTATAAACAAACCTTACATTCATTTTTTAATCTTACTGTAATGTAGCTTCGTATCGACATCTGTGATACAAGTAAACTGAGTGGGTCAGGTTGGGAAACCTGGTGAATACATAAGGATTTCGATCTCATAATGTGTTATATATATATATATATATATATATATATATATATATTAGAACTCACAATATATACAATTTCTTCATATATAAGCAACTCTTACCCCACCTCGTCGATCCTTACAACGATACTATCCATACTCTGAGACCTTAAAATTTATTTCTTTACTTAATTCATACTCCCGGATCTAATCCATGCTCTCAAATCAATAATTGTGTCCATTCCATACTCTCGGACTAGGAACAATTGTCTATGTCTAAATCCAGACTTCCGGATTAATGACAAATAACTATGTCCTATCCATACTCTCGGACTAAGGACAATTGACTATGTCTTAATCCATGCTCCCAGATTAATAATAAATGATTGTGCCTAATCTATACTCTCAGACTAGGGACGAATGACTATGTCTAATTCATGCTCTTGGATCAATGACATAATTTAAATTTTTATTCTCTGTGTATATCTCGCTCGTACTCATAAGAAGATACTACCCAATATTTCTCATAATTAATTTAGGTTTTTTTATTTATCCTAAATCATCATATATTATCAGATATGCTCTTTAACATGTATTTCAGGCAAAATCAAATATTTCACACATAAACATACATTTAATACTTCAATCAATACTTGTATTAAAATCATGTTCATAAAAGAGACTATGCACTCACACATAAACTCTTTAACAAATATTTAACTCTTTACAAATATTTAATACTTTAATTAATACTTTAATTAATACTTTTATTAAAATAATATTCATGAAAGAGATTATGCACTCACTTGTTAAAGTGATGATTCCAAACTCGGCCAACGTTTCGCTTCAAACAATTCTATTTTCCTTCGACGAAACCTAGTATCATTACCGCTAGATTTTAGTCTAATATTTATAGCGACTATTTACGAGCGACATTGTTTTATAAGTGTTAAACAATATTTTTCAACCACTATGTATAGACAGGGGTCAGATATGAAACACCGTACCGCGAGTAGTTAAAAGATAGTATAATAACACTTTATATTTTATAATACTTAGCATATATATTGTTTATAGGTTCATAATAACAACTTATGACTATAAATATAAGTTACACTGAAGACAAAATAGTGTAGCTTAAGTTACCAGGTTTTTAACGAAAACCAGGAAATTACACAGGCAGAACTCCGACTCTAAAAACTTCTTTCGTCGGCATTTTTGACGACAAGGAGTTTCTCTATCGCACCCTAAAATTAGGAGAAATTGAACAAGAAAGAAAGAAGGATTCTCGAGAGAGTTTAGAGGAATAGTGTAAGAAAATATGAAGAATTCATCCTTTATTTATAGGGGTTTGATCATAGAGTAGGCCCTAAGTTTCGTCCATATCTTCCGCGTACGGGCTCCGTTTTCTACGTTCTTTATATCCACACATTGGTATTTACGAGTACTACAACTTTCATTTAGACTCTGTCGGCTAATTCTAATTCTATCTCAGATTTACAAATCTGTATCGAATTCGCCGCACTCGAAAAGTAGGGACTAAGTTTCATCCATATATTTCGTATACGAGCTCCGTTTTTTACTGACTTTTTATCGTTGAGCTCCTATTAATGAGATCTTTAATTCTCTTTTAGATTGTTTTGGCTAACAATCGACCGATCTAAAATTCGATTTTCGGGTTGTGCACTATTATGCTAAATCTTAGAAAAATCATAACTTCCTCATACGAAGTCAGATTTGGACGTTCTTTTTATTGTTGCTCTCGGTTTAACGTATATTATGACTTTCATTTAGATCGCTAAGGCTAGAAAGTAATTTCTCAAAAATTTACGTTTTACGATACACAAAGCTGTGCCGGTTTATCCGTAAAACTTCAACGAGTCATAACTTATTCGTTATAAGTCAGATTTCAACGTTCTTTATATGTAAGAAATCATTATGACATATACTATAACTTTTGTTAAGATTATTTATCTTAAATAATCTTCTATCAAAAAATCATTTTTAACGTTTATTATCTCTAAATTGACTAGCTCGAATTTGTGTGCGTTACAACATATTACCCTCTACCACCATCACCACCACCAATACCATCGACACCACCACCACAAACACCTTCACCACCGCCACCGCCACCACCACCCACCTTCATCATCACTGCTTCCACCATCGTCACCACCTACCACAAACACCCACCACCGTCACCTCCCACCAACACCACCACCACCGTTACCACCCACCACCACCTCCACCTACCACAACCATCACTGTCACCGACACCATCATCACAATCGCCACTACCATCGCACCACTATGGCCACCGCTACCGCTGCCACCACCCACCCACCACAGCCATCACCACAATCAACACCATTGCCGCCACCACCACCTCCACCTACCACAACCATCGTTGTGACCGGCACCACCCACCACCAACACCATCATCACAGTCGCCACTACCATCGCACCATTATGGTCACCGCTACCGCCACCACCACCCACTACAACCGGCACCATCATCGCCGCCACCACCCACCACAACCATCAACACAACCGGCACCATCGTTGCCACCTCCACCATTACCATATAACTTATAAAACAAAGTAAAATTAAGAAAAAAAAACAACAATTTTGTCATTTTGCATCATTTCAATTCCATTTTCTTCCACCCAAACATAATATGGAAATGGATTTCCCATTCCATTTGACAGATTCCATTTCCTTCATAAACATTTTACAAACCTTCGTAAACATTTTACAAACCTAACGCAACCTAAGTAATTATAAAATTCAAAGGTGTTTCTCTTGCAAAACGATTACCATGAGATATTTAGTTATATCCTACCACAAAAAAGATACAACGACATCCAAAAATGTACAATATCCAACAAAATCCTCCTTAGTAAAGATCAACCACTAAACCAAAACTAATCCTCAAAGGAACAACGGTACAAAACAGTAACATACAAAAAAGAATCAAAGTTACACAAACACTTAACAAAATTTTCCAAAATCATACAAGAAGTGGAGTTGTAGCATTTAAATACGCCGGATTATGATTCCTATTAATCGGCAGATGAACATAAATCTCATGAACTTCCTGCTTACACACCTCCCCTTTATCTCTATCAATCGCATAGCATATATAAACCGTATCTATCACATTATCCAGCACATTCACCAAAAACCCAAGAACCACTATCAACACCAAAAACGCCATTGCAGCTATAAAGTACGAATCTACCCCTAGCCGACTTGCCGCATTTAATATCACACAAACCTACATACCCAGTACACGTTTAAAACCAAAAGAGGGGTAAATCTGTAAAACTGTAAAACTGTAAATAAAACTGTATTAAATGATAAAGATTTCAGATTACTAACCACAATTGCATAGATTGCTGACAGAACAAAGATGATTGCAGCCAACAAACGAGTGGAAATAGTCTGTACGATAACAGCTGAGAGAAGATTGCGTCTTAGAAGTTCATATGTTAACCTAGCAGATGAACAATAAGCTTCACCGGTTATGGCGGAAAAATTTATGGTGAATTTGTTGAGAAATTCGAAGGCTGAAAGTAAGGCGTTGACAAAGCATCGTAGAATTAGGTTAACCATGCCGCTCGCGTCTTCATTTGCTGCAGTATCAACAGCAGCTCGCACGATTCGAACAATACCGATTAATAATCCAGAGAAACATATTGTTCCGAATGATGGGCCAAATGCGTTTCTGAACAAGTATGTAAAGATATAATCAAGTTACGATCTTCACAGAAACTAAGAAAGTTGGAAAATTTTGGGGAAGAAATACCTCAGGGAGCTTCGTATGGGTTTTTTGGCCTTTGAATCGTCTTTTGTGAAGTACCACTGAGCGATGGTTCCGCTGATTACATAAACTTGTGCTTCCACCATTGCAGTTGCAGACCATAACATCGTAAGAATCGCCAATGCAAAGTAAGCTGGAACCCAACTATCTTGTTTCCACACGCAAAAAACCTTCCCTTGTTTTTCCCTAGGAACAATTTCGCCGTTTAACCTTGCAAAGACCAAGAACACTACGATTGGGACATAGTAAACGAGCAACCCAAGGATCAATGCGGGAAGAACGAGGAACAGCCCTAAGTTGTTGGACAAAGCGCCGGATGATACCCTGATTATGTTCACAGTCAACTCGATTCGACTCCAATTGATCACGAAGATCCACACAATCAACCCGATTATTAAAAGAACAAACACCAGCACTAGGATTCTGTAAGCTAATGGGAAATCTTGGCTACAGGTGGGATTAATGGTACAGGTGATAAACCAATAGACGTCTAGGAACACAGGGACTATTACGAAAAAGGGAAGTGAAACGTACACCAACTGTTTGGCGTAATGTTTGAGTGAAAAGAGTACAAACAAAGAGATGGGTATGCTTAAGATCAAAGTAATTACAAGTGTGAGTATCAAATTCTTCAAGATATAATCAGAATCAGACCGGAATAAATTAAGAAACAAATCTCTATCCCCGATAACTGAGCTGCTACGGCGTTTTATGCAAGAATCGGAACTGATATCATAAGAAAAAGCAGAAACGGAGGAAGAATTAGGGTTTTTATTGATTGAAGCAAAGATACCGAAGGCGAAAGTGGAGATGACGAAAAGGAGGAAAAGGATGAGGAAAGTGATGTCTTTGATGGGGCGAGGGGATTGGTGGTTGTAAGTGATATTCGTCGGATAGTGAGATGACGACGATGGGTCCGATTCGGAAGGTGGTGGCGAATGGTGGAGCTGGTTGAATTCATCGATGTAGGAAGATAATAGAGGTTTAGATGGAGGGTCAGTGACTTCGGAGGACTTACCGGTGGCGGCGGAGTCGTCGGAGCTGGCCATGGCATCAATAAAATTAGAATATACAATTTCTCCTAACTGAAAGCTCTGTTGTTGAAGTAGTCACTCTTGATGGACTGAATTCAAAAAGTTTCCAAAACCCAAAAAGCGAATCGAATGTTAATGAAACTGAAACTGATGTTGTTGATTAGGGTTTGTGATGAAGAAAGATATGCTTTGCATGTTGACCACATGGATCACATGTAGATGCGTCCGATTGGATCTTGTTTATATACTCTTGTCCTCTCAATTTCCACGTTGACCCACCAACATACAGATTTGTATCAAATATTTTAAATAATAAATATATTCGAAACCTGATCACATCTGTACGTTTGGTTTTAATTTTGTGGTACCATTTAAAATGTTTACTTAAATAGTTAAATAAAGTCTTTTTTATCAAGCACATGAAAATGGCAAAAACATGAAAAATTCAAAAACGCATGAAAAATAGAAACTAGAAAAATAAAAAATATCAAGCTTTTTCTCAAAGTAAAATACTTACAAATAAATGTATTATCAAACTAGCGAAAATCCCAAAGTATAATACTCAAACTGTAAAATCTAGCTAATTGTATCGATGCTATGATTCAGCTGTTGTGGTTTGTAATGCAACATCCCACTCGGTCTTTGGGATTTCGCCTGAATCCGCAATAACCACCTTTTTTCTTGGTTTCCCACTGTAAGTACCTGCTCCCCCTTCGATCGCATACACTGTATCCATCCCTTCGATAACTTTTCCAAACACCACATGTTCCCCATCCAACCTGTAAATTATAAATTCCACACAGGACATGACATAACATATCAGACTGTATTATGTTTGGGTACATGATGGGACAAATATTTGCATTTTTTGTCTTACTGTTACTATGACTGTGACTGATGTGAATAAGACAGAACTTACCAGTAGGCCTTAACGGTAGTGATGAAGAATTGTGCACCATTGGAATCTGGTCCAGAATTGACCATGGCAATCATACCTGCAAGAATCTTATAGTGTTAGAAGAAAATACTTTAGAAGAAAACCCAAATAATTATGTAATAAAAAACCTGGTTGAGAGTGCTTGATTTTAAAATTTTCATCACGAAAGACTCCACCATAGATAGATTCGT
Organism: Lactuca serriola; assembly: GCF_051521515.1. Lineage (NCBI taxonomy): Eukaryota > Viridiplantae > Streptophyta > Magnoliopsida > Asterales > Asteraceae > Lactuca > Lactuca serriola. The sequence goes on along the minus strand of NC_136410.1, from coordinate 62,453,657 downwards.
TTCCTCTCCCATTGCCATAAACAGTATCTCCACCTTGGATCATGAACCCGGGTATAATCCGATGAAAAGGTATTCCTTTATAGTGGAGCAGTTTTCCACTTTTACCCTTGCCAAATTCCCCTAATTGCAAAAGATATTTGGATTCAGCAACATGTGAACTGAAATTTCTAGTTTAAATTTTAAACTACTGGGAGCATAAGTTACCTGTGCATAGAGCGCGGAAATTTTCTGCATAAAAGAAAATGAATTAATTATTTCTTTAATTAGATAAAGATCAAGTAATAAATACATTTAGTCCCCTGTTTAATAATAAAAAAAATATTGAAAGCTTACCAACAGTTTTTGGTACAACTTCACCATACAACCCTATGACAATTCTTCCTGTAGTTATGAGGTAAATTGGGTGAGTTGGTGATAAATTTTACATGAAAAAAATTAAATTCATAACATTTGTCAAGAACCTAATGTGCAGTTGACATTTGTATATTAATCACAATGGGAATTATTACCTAATCGTTGCTTATCAATATCAACATCCAAAAATGTTCTGTGGGTGATTTCATGGACCTCTTCCACTGTATCTTCCTCCTAAACACAAATCAGGTTATAACCAACAGATTAGAAGAAAATCAGGTGTTAATCACATTGGATTTTGATAGTATTCATAAACAAGGTAAACAGTTAATCATACTATCCACTAAAGAGTAACAAAACTAAGGACACATTTGTGCATTGCTGCCAAAACCATGATTATCAATCCTCTAAAGTTTAGCAAAAACAGACCTATGAACCCTTTGTTTTATCTACTAAAAAGAAATACAAGATTTACCAATTACCCTAATCACAAATCCCCCAACTCTGTTAATCTCTGCCCTAAATCCTAATTCATATCAGTGGCCAGCATCAATCACATTAGATAGTAAGAAGACCTCACGTATTTAGTTCATAGTTAATACTTAACTCACAAACTGTATCATTACAACTGCACCTAATTGTTTTCTAAGATGCCTATCACAAAATGCTGCTTCATCTAAGTCGAGATGTCAGAATAAACCCTTTGAATCCATTTTAAATTTATTAATAGATCCAAATCCATGTCAATTCTAACAAATGTCAGTGAGCATTACCTGTTGAGAGAACGATGAGAACGCGAGGAAGACGAAAATTAAACCGATCAATAAGATAACAAAGGACCGCGGCCGAAGTAGATTCGAGATCTCTCCACCCATCCCTGATTCAGATTCTTCTTCTTTCTCATACATTCAACCAATCCCCAAAATAAAACGAAATACTAATTAGCGATGTCTAAAAGACTTTTTCGAGAATCACAAAATACCCCACCAACAAACTTCAAAGAAATCAGAAACTACCACCACTGTCAGTGGTATCGACTCGTGTTCGGCTATTGAATTGAAGCGATGTGTTGATTCTTCGGTCCTTAAATCCTCCGATTCATTCGCTGATTACCAGATCTAAGGAATTTGATGTATCTGTTGTCCCTTTCGTGAATTAATTGGTAATAATATTGATCGTATACACAGGAAATTTCACACGCCAGGTGTTTGACGAATTGTCCTAGTTGACTATTTGACACCAAGTCAATCGCGTTATATATATTGAGTTATTATTATTATTATTATTATTATTATTATTATTATTATTACTGGTTTATTTTTGAGTTACAAAATTAATTAAATTTTTATAGTAAAAACTCAAAATTATAAGTAAGTTATTTTAAATAAATTATTAATTAAAAGATTTTTTTAGTTATATAAAATTATAATCATTGATTTGAATAAATATGTGAAATTATATCACTTTACAATTTGTATTAATTTTATTTTAATTTTTATTCTAATGTTATTAATTTAATATAATCAGAGTGAGAAATTTAAATTTTGAAATATAGAATCAGTAGGTTAACAAGTAACATACATTAATTAGAAGACATAATATGGTGACATATGACAATAGAAGAATAAAATAATCATTAATTATGAGGCTTAATAGTATGATACATGTCCAAAGGAGAATAAAATTATTTTTTTATTAGAATACAGAGATTATTATTATTATTATGAGAAAGTGACTTTAAATATCTTTTTACTTTTTTTATAATTACTTTTTTTCTATTTGAAATGATGACAAATGTCCTAAAATATTATTATTATTATTATTATTATATTCTATTAATGAAATTTAATTAAAAAATACTACTAACCCGAAACCCGTAATGAGCCAACCATACAAAAGAATTGTTTTTTTTTCAAATGACAACAAATTATTAAGAAATGAGTAATAAGGACACAAAATATGTGATGCAATTACTACTAAAAACTCACGAAGGATTGATTGTCAATGGATCTTCTCCTATGATATATAAGAATAAAATGCACATTATCATTTGAATGTAATATAGAACATAAGTCATAGAAATAAGAACAAATTATTGAAATTGTCCCTATGGTTTGATCAAAATTACGAGTTTGGTCTCTAACTTTTTTTATGCACCCAGACCGTCCTCAAAGTTTGATTTTATTGCGTTTTTTATTCCTATCCGACATGAAAAGACTATATTGTCATCTCTAATTTATTTTTTACTTATTTTTTATTATTAATTTTATATTTTTCAATAAAAAATATAATGGGCCCATACCTACCCCTTTGTCTTCTTAAGTTCAAGCCTCTTTCAATTTACTGACATTCACCACCACTACTATGCCTTTATTCACCTCCTAAATCATCACCATCTTCGGCGAGACAGAATTCCGGCGAAACTAGAACACCGACGCACACCACACACCACAACCCCCACCATCATCTTTTCCCCCTAAACCGGTAAACCCTCATCGATAACCTAACACTCACCCTCACTATGCTTTTTTTCCCTCTCGTCCCTCCATTGGATTGTCGACGGAGATCTTAAATCGAAAATCGAAGATTTGCAATATAAGATGTTGAACTCAAATCAAAGATTTGCAATGTAATATAAGCTTTGGAACTGAAATTGAATATCTTCACTCAACATGTATCTCAAATCTCCCACCACCATCATCGTCTTATTGAAATTAGAACCATCACCATCATCGGTTACTGAAACAAGTGTTTTCTAAAATAGGAGACACCACCACCATCGCCTTACGTGAGTCAATCCACCACCCTCACCGCTTCTGAAAATCTTCAGTTCTTTGACCAAAGTCATTACACATTTTCATCGCTTCTGAACTGTTGATGAACTCAAACTACACAGATCGATGAATCAGAGGACGAGGTTAGTGTTTTTAGATGTAGGATTACCTTTTCATTGATGGATTAAGCAGTTAGTTGTTCTTGATTTCTGGAACCTCCGACGGCACTTTCGTTCAACCTTTTTCTTGTTTGATTTTGATTTTAGTTACAGGTTACAAGTTTTTTTTGTTGGATTCCAGGTTTTGGTTGTGATTACATGCAGGGCCGGTCCAAACATATATGGGGCCCGGGGCAAAAAGAAAAAAAAAGGCCCCTCAAATACAAATATAATAAAGATTCAGAAAAATATCATTACTCTTCAATATAGACGTTTTCAATTAGAAATAAAAAGCAAACTAAATTGTTTATATTTTGAGCTAAATTGAGTTTCAACCAACTTTAGGCCCTAAAAATCATTTAGATAAGAGTTTTTATATATAAAAACTACATAGCCCATAAATTTTGGGCCCCTAGAGTCGTGGGCCCTGGGCGGTCGCCCGGGTTGCTCACCGTCTGGACCGGCTCTGATTACATGAAGTTTGTTTGTTTGTTTTTTGGGTTCAAATTCAATTAATTTGGTGTGGTGATTGGTGGTGGTTTTCGGATGTGAATGGTGGTGATAATGGGAGGTTAACGGAGGTGCTGCCGGAGGTTACACGATCAGAGGTTGACGAAGGGGAAGTGTGGAGGGGAAGGGGAGGGAAGAGTGTGTTGGTGGGACCATATATTTTTTAATTTGCTTTTTTAATTAATAAATAATAAATAAATAATATAAAAACTGAAAAAGAAAAGAAAAAAGCTAATATAGTCTTTTCAAGTGTGTGATGGACGAAAAACGCAACAGAATTATACTATAAGGATGGTCCGAGTGCAAAAAAAAAAATTAGGGACCAAATTCGTAATTTTAATCAAACCATATGGACGATTTCAATAATTTGTTCTAGATATAAAGAACTTTATGGTATGAGAGAGTAAAATCCAAAACATCATCTTAATGTAATAAAGAGCCTAAGTCATAGAAATTATAAATACATTTAAATAAAAAAAATTAAAAAAAAAAAAAAAAAAAAAAAAAGACTTAAGAATCTAAATTGCAGCTTCTCAAGTTCTCATAACTCCATTACTTAAACTTGCTTTGGTTATTAAGTAATGGATATACAGTTGTTGCCCGTGTATAATTTCTTATGGAGTACAATTAATAGCATATTGAAAATTGACATGTATCGATACTTAGTTAAAGGTAATCATTTGGTACCATAATTGGGTATTTTTTTATAACACATGCTCCCTAGTACCTTTCTAAATACATGTTCCAAATTCAAATTGCTCATCTGATTGGGGGTGATAGAAAACAGAACTTTTTTTAATGAACAACGAGCAATATTATTAGCACAAAACAAAAAGACTCAAGCAAGAAGTTAAGCCAAATACAAAGAGTCAAACCGAATATAAGAGAACATTTGTAAGAGGAGATATACACCAAATCGACCAATTAAGATAACCTAACTTGGATCTAAATTTAATCCAATTAAATGTGCTAATGCAAATATCATCCACCAAAAGCATCGAAGCTCGCCAAACATTCCTATAAACAATATCATTATGTGTTTTCCAAATGACCCATAAGGTGGAATAAATGATCGCCAACTTAACTTTTTGAATTCTTTTGTCAGAAACCATAGAATTCAACATCTCCAGAAGATCCTCACACGAGTGAGGATGGTTCTTGATAACCGCAGTTCACCCCACAAGCCAACTTCATAAAGCCTTCGACACATCATAGCTAAAGAAGACATGATCTAGAGTCTCAACGTTGATATGACAAAAAGGGCACATGGAGGATTGAACATTAACACCATGATTCAACAGGTTTTGAAAGAGATGGGGTCCTATTTTTAAATAATCTCCAAACGACACAGTTAAACTTTAAAGGAATCGAGTTCAACCACTTGAAAAAATTCTCCTCAACACTCTCATGTTTATCAATCAAGGCACGAAGCGCTTTAACAGAGAAATCACTAGCACCATCACCAAATCCAACGCCACCTGTCCATTGCACCAAACTGAAAGTTGTCAAAGCAAAACAATTAAATCTGAAAATTGGATAGCCTTTCATCCTCTCTTAAAATAGTCAACTTATATTGTATGTCTTGAAGAACAATCAAATCTTAACATCCACCTTTGTTGAAAACGGAATGGAGATCCTATTGTTTAACAACTATCACAAACTCTACTAGTTTGTTTGAAGTTTAAACTACAAAATATATATGGTACTGGCGCCATATTTGAACGGTTACTAAAAGGGATTAAATGGTGTGGATGGCATGTGAAGATAGAAATAGAAAAGATGAATATACCCTCTCGTGGAGTGAACGTGAAAGTGCTAAACGACTGAATTCAACTCTTAAATTAGAGATAAAACCCGTTAAAACATTTTAAAATTTACATCAAAATTGCAATAATAAGCTAACTAGGAACAAAGTCGTAATTTTTGGATCAAAATCCCTTATGTTTAAGTGTTTTTCGAATAAAGTCCATTTTTTTTGAAGTTGCGGTCATTATCGAGGACTTTTACAGGCCCTCTATCTTGCATTAAATATTTAAATGGCTATTTTATCCCTACTTAATTTACAATTTACAGAAATGAAATGGTTATGTGGCGTAATGAAAATGACAAGTCTCGTCCAATTTTGTATTTTGTTACATGGACAATCCCTTTGATTTCATTTTGATGCATGATAATCACATGCCGTTAAAACTGGATATTAAGTCATCATAAAATGACAAAAATAGCATTTTTCATCTTAGTATTATTTTGTTTCTTATTATGTTATCATTTGTTACATGATTACTATTGTCATTATTCATTTAAAGGGGTAGTTGAGATTGTCTATTTGAAAGGTTTATCAGCTTGTTGTAGTTTTACATTTAGATGATTTAAAATAAAACGTTATTATTAATAGTTTTTGATTAGTGGTTTACTTTTAATTAATTTTAAACTTCTATTACTTTTTTTATCCCCCTCTTTATATATCCTTTTTTTTCTTCTCATCCTAAAAGATGCAAACCAGGTACCATCTTTATCTGTTTTTCTTCTTCAAAGCCGATTTATAAAAAACCCTTGCGTAACGTCCCCAAATTTCAAATCATATATATATTTTTTTCTATTTAAAATAGATTAACAATTAAAAACATTTTACTTGAATGTGTGGTATAACATCATTTTGTTTGAAAACCATAAGATTAAGAGAGTTGAATTACAAAACAACGGAAAACAATATTTTCGATTATAGTGTACAGTCTCGTCGAGCTCTTCCCAAGAACATCTTACAAAAACATTTAATCCAAAATTGTAAGCATAAAGTTTAGTGAGTTCTCCAGCATATCACATATTCCATCATACATACGCAAAATCATCAGCCTTAGCGTCGATCTACCAACTCTCCTGTCAACATACACACAATAATCATACATATCATCCACTAGCACTCTACCTCCATACTGCTACTGCCTCTCAACCAACTATTGCTACCAACTCTGTCGTTAATCGCTATCGGCTCTTAGCTGCCATGCAATCATCGACTTATATTCATACCATATCCATATCGGGGTCAATGATAATAATGACGATCGACTTGTGAATACATAGTCATATATAGACAGGAATAAGATAGACAGTCACTACTAGAAAAACAACATTTTACGACGCGCAATGTGTGTCGTAAAACGCTCAGACGATGCGCAAATACGTGTCAAGGAAGACCCTGTCATAACGAGAGACGACACGCTTTTGCGCGTCGTCTATTTACGATGCGCATTTACAATGTGCATTTACGACGCGCATTTACGACACACATTTACGATGCGTAGTCACGACACGCAATGCGTATCAAGGAAGGTCTTGTGATAACAGAAGAACTCCTCCCGAGAACTTCGTCCCGAAAACTCCTCCCGGACATCGACTAATGAGCATTTCTCTCTTTTGCACTGTGATAACAGGAGAAGATACTCATACAGATCCCCCCTGCAGTTCCGACTCTATCATCTCCAGCATATCACAACACCAATATGTTTATATATTTATATTTAACTTTTATAAGTGACATTAACCATATAACAAAGTGATGGATTCAAGTGACGATTCATCTTTTTCAAGAAAAAAAAAGCTAAAAGTTTTGTCCCTAATGTTTTACCCATCAATCTTTCGCCATATTAGACGAATGTAATTATCTATGATTCTGAAGGTACTCATAAGTGACAACGAATATTGTTCAACTAATAAAACAAAAAATAGTGTCTACAAAGAGGTCCTTCAAGGATTATAGATATTTATCGATTTTGATGTATCTTCTACACATTTCAATAATACTAATAACTATAAGTTTTTTTAATAATTATTATGCAGTATTTGTAGACATTTATATGTTTTTTTATGTGTTTTCCACATTTAACGCGGGTTATAATCTATTTAATTTTAAACTTCAATTACTTTTTTATCCCCTCCTTATATATCCTTTTTTTTTCTTCTCATCGTTAAATATGCAAACCACAGATACCATCTTTATCTATTTTTCCATCTTTAGAGCCGAACTATACCAATATGAGGCTCGTGAAAAAATAAAAAAATAAGGCCCTTGTGTAGTGCCCCCAAATTTCAAACCATAATTTTTTTCCATTTAAAATAGGTTAACAATTAAAAGCATTTTACTTGAATATGTGGTATAACATCTATTTGTTTAAAACCCATACGATTAACAAAGTTGAGTTACAAAACAACGGAAAACAATATCTTCGATGAGAGTGTACAATACCGTCGAGCTCTTTCCAAGAACATTTTGTTAAACATTTAATCCAAAACTGTAAATATAAAGTTTAGTGAGTTCCCTGGTATACTACATATTCTACCATGCATACAATGCATACAAACTAAGTTATCAGCCTTAGCGTCGATTCACCAACTTTCCTGTAACAACCCAAATTTTCCCATAAAAATTTTCATTTTTAATTAACAAAACTGTTACCAATGAACATAAAATACCAATTACAATTGTTTTCAAAATCTACAGTATAAAACATTTTATTTATATATCAGAGTGTCCCCAAATAAAATCGCCAAAGAGTGCATGCTGCGCAATCAAGTCGGGCCCTTGCCCTTAGGCTCTAAAGTACCTGAAACAACCAACAAATTGTAAGCTAATGCTTAGTGAGATCCCCATATCATACCCCACACATTCCATATAATCACATAATCCATATTAGCTCTATAAGCTACACATATCTTATAAGTCATGCATACAAACATATAAGGATGCCATGGAAACCCTCCAATATCCTATACCGAGTGCCACTGGAACTCCCAAGTGGTCTTAACTACCTGCCATGGGAACCCCCACATGGTCTTTACTAACTGCCACTGGAACCTCCACATGGTCTTGACTACCTGCCATGGGAACCCCGCATGGTCTTCACTTAACCAAATAACTATCATACGAGCTAAACATGTAGGCATACTAGGATGCCTTGGAAACCCTCCTATGACTTATACCAAATGCCATGGGAACCCCCACATGGTCTCAATCTACTGCCACGGGACACCCCCCCCCCCCCCCGCGGTCTTCCATTTAATTGTCATACTGACATATCACATAATCGACTAATCAATTCACATACCATGTAATAGGCCGAACTTGGTACCTTCGACCCGTTGGTATGGTGAGAAGACTCACCTCTCAAGAAATGTTGAACCGATAAGATAAGTCCCAACTTGCAGCTCCAACCCAATTGCCTACAAACATCATGTGACTAACTTTGTCAAAATCCTGAAATACCAAAAATACCCTTAAAGTCAAACTTGGTCAACCATGGTCAAAGTTAAGGTCAATAGTAAAGGTCAACAGTCCAGGTTAACCCCAACTCATCGACTGCATTTAGCAACTCGTCGGTTTCCTTCATAGTCCAGAAAACAAGGAAAAACTCTAGCCAAATCGCCGAGTTTACTCAGCATCTAGAAGACGGGGAAACCCGATCTAACTCGTCGAGTTCCTTCGGCCCTTTTCTCATTCAGACGCTTTTAAGGAAACCAAGGCTCCAAACTATAGATCTAACCTCCTAGGGTGTAGTTACCACGTAAAGTTTCCAACTTTACGTGCATGCAAGGCCTCAAGAGGCTAAAACACCAAAAACTAAGCTTAGGAAGAGGTTTAGATCATGGAGAAGGGCCAAGACTAGATAAAGTCGACAACTTTATGTCCATGGGGCCTAGAGGAGTCCAGATCTGAGACCATGTCCTCATGACAAGCTCAAACCCGAGAGTGACTCCATCTTGCACTAGAAATGACCATATTCTTGCATAAGGGAAGATCTTAGAAATGGAAAGCCAAGGTAAAGACTTTTTACCTCCAAATGGTTGCTAACATAGAGTAGATGTCGGATCTACTACTTCTCCCTTTGCTCCAACCTATTCAAGCTCCAAGTTCCTTCATAACCACACCAAAATCACTCTTTAAGGCTCTCACACACACTCAAGAAGATGTAAAGCTCGAACTAGGGTTTCTCAGGGCTGTAAATACGATGAGGGAGGCCACAAATGAACCATAAGTTCTTTATATATGGAGCAAAACCCGGAAAATTAGGGTTTTCCTTTCTAGCGCCTACTCGTCGAGTTGGGTCTTCCAACTCGTCGAGTAGACCCTTCATCTCGCGTCCATAATGATTCCTACTCGATGAGTTGGAGCTCCCTAACTCATCGAGCCCCAACCTAAAACCCTAAATGTTAGAGAAATAAATGATACCTTAACCAAGCGTTACATTTCCTATTAACATACATACAATAATCATACATATCATCCACTAGCACTCTGCCTCTATACTGCTACTGTCTCTTAGCCAACTATTGCTACCAACTCTCAGTCGTTAACCACTATCGGATCTCATGTGCCATAATGATTCATCTCGCGTCCATAATGATTCCTACTCGATGAGTTGGAGCTCCATAACTCATCGAGCCCCAGCCTAAAACCCTAAATGTTAGAGAAATAAATGATACCTTAACCAAGCGTTACATTTCCTATCAACATACATACAATAATCATACATATCATCCACTAGCACTCTGCCTCTATACTGCTACTGTCTCTTAGCCAACTATTGCTACCAACTCTCAGTCGTTAACCACTATCGGATCTCAGGTGCCATGCAATCATTGGCTTATATTCATATCATATCCATATCGCGGTTAATGCTAATAATGACGATCGACTTGTGAATACATAGTCATATATAGTCAGGAATAAGATAGACGGTTAAACAAATGATCCCAGCCAAAAGCAATAAATCAAACAAGAACCATGTAATAAGGCTTTAAACCAAGAGTTCTCAGGCTATCTAACCCAAACTACATACAACCCTAGGGTAACTGCTCAACAATCAATCAATACTATCATTGCCCAAGCCAAACATGACACCTAAGAGTATCATACAATCCACATGCAAGACCTTACTGGTATAGCATACCATGACACCAAGTGTCCTACACTACACATACATACTAAGGAAATATCCTAGTCAACTAGCATACGTGTACTCCATCAGTACATATATCCTACCAGACAAAGGATATACAATGTTACATGTGGTATAGTGAGAAGACTCACATCAATCACAATACAAGAGAAGCACAACTACACTCTCAACTATTTGCACCGATCAGACTCGTGGACTGACTATCATTAATTAAAGGTTAAACATCAATCTACAACCTGACACCTTCCACTTTGGCCCAAGGTCAAATTGCAAAAAGTCAACGGTCAACAAAGTCAACAACTGTTGTGTCGTGGCAAGTCCTTGGGTGCGTCATGGCCAAGTCCAAATAAAACAAAACGAATCTTGCCGTTGCGTCGTGGCAAACCACCCGCCACATGGTGGTGGTTGTCAAAATCAACTTAATGAGTTAAGCTCTTAACACTTATTCTCCAGAGCAGCAGAGCTCAAATCTTAGATCTGATGACTCTAATGGTCTTAATGGATAAAGTTTCCAACTTTATCCATTATCATGTCTCAGTTGCACCCAAACTCTAACCCTAACTACAAAGTGAACCAAGACACATGCTTAACCTCAAGAGAAAGTGTAACGCCTGTAAATTCGGGCTAAACGTATAAAGTATAATAATAATTATACATTTTATCGAACAATTAAAATCATTGAATAGAGTAATTATTCTTTGCATGCATTACGAGCTAATATATGTTTATCATATACACGTTATGTGGACAAATATTAAGAGTATTTAATATTTGTAGAAAAACTTAATATAAAATTATCGTTAAGTGATAAAATAACATTAAAAATAAAAGATTATTTAAGATCAATAATCTTAACTAAAGTTGTAGTAGTCGTGATCATGAGCCCGTGGGTATAAAGAATGCTTAAATTTGACTTCGTTTGAGAAAGTTATGGTTTTCGAAGTTTCGTGTTCTACTATGCACAACAACATGTGTCACAAAATATGAATCAGAGATAAGTTTCTTATTAGACTAAGTGATCTAAATGAAAGTTGTAGTAATCGTAATTACAAAAGTTTGCATATAAAAAACGCCTAAACCTGACTTCATATGAGGAAGTTATGATATTTTCGAAGTTTCGAGTGATACATAGTACACTATTGTGCCACACAAAAATTGAAATAAAATTCGGTTGATTGTTAGCCGAAAAAATCTAAACTAAAGTTGTAGTACTCTTCAATACAAAACCGACGATATAAAGAACGTCGAAAACGGAGCTCGTATGAAGAAGTTATGAATTTCGCAACATCGTTTATAGTATAAGCATTGTCGTACTGTAAAACAAAAATAAAGTGTGAATTAGCCGATGAAGTCTAAATGAAAGTTGTAGTAATCGTCGATACGAAAGTGAGGATATAAAATCCATCAAAAAAGGCCTTCATATGCGAAAGCTACGATTTTTAAAAGATTTGGAAATCTGAACCAATAGGAGCTCACCGTGTGTCACGATCAGATGTGACCCTTAGTCTCCAAGCTTCGTCGACGTGGACCACTCAGGAGCATCCACATGGCCAAGGCGCGACATGCCTCCTGATATTTGCTATATATATATATATATATATATATGTTTGATTTTTATCACATTTCTTCACAAATCTTCTTCCTTTCTCTCTCAAATTTTCCTAAGGCCCACCTTTAGGAGTCTTAGGTGTTACTAGTTATGCTACGAAGCGTCAAAGATCTCGGTATCTTACGAGAGTGATGTCTAGGCTATACATGTGAGGTGTTTAAAGTGGATTTTCCAAAAAGTGTATCTTTTTTTTCACATCCTCATGCAAAGATCCCTTAACAACACTTGCATAGGAAAACAAAGTCTCGTTATTGAAAATATTGGATTTGATGTGAGAATTAGGATCCTAAATCACACGATCACCATTCTTTAGGAATCTCAAAACTGTAGCAAACATCGTATAATTGCCAAACCAAACATCATTAAGTTCGACAACAATCCTATTGATATCTTGCACATCAATGAAATGAACCAAACTAAATCGTTTCCCCAATCTCGATAACTTAGAAATAATAAACACATCCACGACATGGCCAATTCCTACACACACACCTTCCAAATATCCTTTGGACCAATGGAATCCGGAAAATTCGAAACATAGAATGAATGCGATACCTTATTTAATTTGTCTGAAGAAACATCTGTAACCCTCTGATGAACCCTATTGGAGAACGCTGAGTTTCTACTCCTGGCCCTAGTCCACTCCCTTTCGGAATGTTGAACAATCCCCATTGTCACATCCCGGGCCAAAGCGGCTATACATACCAGTCTATGCGACTTTTTTCATGGATCACATGCAATTGGATAAATAGCACAAGTACAACAATATCAAAAAATTAGTTGTATTCCATCTTGAAGTTTGAATACAAGATTCTTACAGATAATAATAAAGCACATGAATTTCTTTAAGCAACTAGGCAGATATAACAAAAACTATAAAAACTAGGTCGCCCAAAATCTATGACTATTCTGTCGTCTAAAATGCTTGTTTAGTGATTTCCTGATAGACATGTAGTTTTGAGGGTCAACACAAGGTTGGTGAGAGATACAAGTTTTTTGCTAGTCAAGCAATGATACTTTTATAATGGCCAAAGAGTATTGCTATTATATTTAAAACCATGCTTAAAATGTTTTGTAAAGAAAGAAACCAAATATGTGGTTTTGAGAGAGAAAGAGAGAGAAAGAGAGGGAGATTCGGTTAATGTTTATAGTGAGTCCTATAACCAAGCTATGTGACTAGATGTACCCCTTACAAAGCTTCATTGGATGTGGTGGGATTGACCTAAGATAATTATCACCCACTTCGATTGATTCGTCGAGGTTGTAGCTAGCAACCGCAGGTGAGGGTGTCAACATCTATAGATCTATACATATGTATCTCGCGTCGAGGATTAATGTTTATACTCATGTGGGTGTGCTAAGTGTTTATACTTAGGTTATGAATAACGTCTCACTACAAAATCCATTAACTAATGTATGTGAATAAAGTTTCACTATAGAAGCCGAGTATGTTTAATAAGTATATATGTAAAGGTGCATGATACTCGCTTAAATAGGTGGTAAATCTCACAAGTACATGAATAAATTTTAATTTATAATATTTATAACTTTATATATATATATATATATATATATATATATACACACACACACACACACACATGTATGATATAAGTTGAATACTACAAAGGTGATAAACCTTTATAATATTTGATTTCTAACATGCAATTATCACATAAATCATAGTATTTTTTTGTATTAAGTAGCATATGTTCTTTTTGACTAGTTATTTCATTTTAAACAACATAACATATGCATATCTGAAGGGTTTTGAGTAAAACAACATTCATATGGTGTTCATGTAAAACCCTAATGCTTGGATTGAGTTTTTCTAATTGTACATGCATAATTGTCCAATACTTGCATAAACCCTAATCTAGCATATCATAAAACGAAATCAATAACTAAATAAGTTCAGATTATTACCTTTAGATTATGCAAGAATCTTCAAGCTTTAAGAGCCTAGTATCACAAATGTAATACCTTTAATCGATCACAAACACCAAGGCAACACGAATGATATTGAAGAGAGAGGTTGGTGGCTCAAAATCAGCTCTAAGGACTCTAGGGTTCTTCTGGTAGTCGATTTTGGATGCCCTAGGGGTCCTTATATAGCTGAGCTGATAGGGTTTCAGTCAAAACCCTAATTTGATAGCTTAGGCCTTAAGCAACCCCAATAACCTTCTGGAATAAGGCCTTGGACGATTTCAAGGTGGGCCTCCACCCTAATTTCGTCCATCCCACAATCCAAGTGATCCACATCCAAAAATTCAATTATCTTATAATTGCAATTCCAGTCCCCTAAGTTTAATTAATATCTTTTGATCACAAAATTAATTTCTTAATTAATTTTTGACCAATATTAATTAAGTAATATGATTTCTCTTTTAATATATTATTCTTATAATATATTAATAAACCATAATAGCCTCTTTCTCCATAAGTCATCCAGTCAAGTTGCTTTGGTGAAGGCAACCCAAATGAACCATGCTACAACTGGGTCAACTACATACCAAATATAGTTATGGACTTAAACACTAATGCAACAGTCTCCCACTTGGATAAGTCTAATAACTATAAATGCAAGTACAACTTCAAGATTCGATTAGCAATCGTAGCTCTCGCTGTCAAACTCTGACTCGTTCTTTAGATAAGGGATCGTATAGTCCTCCGTTCTTAAGATATCATGCGTACAAATACATGGAACATAGTCATACTTATTCTCCAGCAGTTTGTTTCTCGATCTCTGATTTGTCTCACATAGAACTTAATTGAACACATCAACTTAGTTCTGACCGGGCCTAACACATAAGTCAAATCAAATCATTGAGGGGCCCAAATATTGCTTTTAGCCTCTTAGGATCTTCGACTTATATGTATTTACTATTCACTCATCAAATCATACACAACAATGTGTTTTATAACATCAAGTTACTGATGCATTTACGCATTATCAATGTACAACCAATTTGCAAACAATAAATCATATATCTAGGTTTAAAGACTATATGATATTATCGTCTCACAATCACTCGTGATTAATTCCATGAAGTGATTCAAGTGAGCGCGGTTTTATTCCAAGACTCAAATCTTATTTCATAAGTACTCATGAACATTGCAGCATACTTTTGCTATGTTTAATACACTTTAGACAATCTACAAGCCAATTCATGACAGTCTTCTTTCATACCTACTTCCAAAGTATGAGCGACTGTGGACTGTTCAAATAATCTTATCATTCAGGAAGTCAAAACATGCAAAGTGAAACAATAGGTAAATAATTAACACAAGACAATAACTTTACTTATAAATAATACTCTGTTATTTAATCATCAAATGTTAATTACAATTTATCTATTACACGTTTCGAAGCTATCTAATCTAAACTAATATCGTCCTTCAGCCCAATGCTCCTAGCGTGCTGCAAGTGCTTAACCCTACTCAGTCTCTTTGTAAGGGAATTTGTTGGGTTATCCTCTAATGATACCCTCTTTACTACGATGAGTCCCTCTTCTACCCGATGTCTAAGAAAATGAGAGTTGTTGTCGATATGTTGAGATCTGCCATGATCCCTCGGTTCCTTGGTCAAGGCAACCGCTCATTCATTATCATAGAAAATTTCCATGGGCTCCTTTATGGCTCGTACAACTCCAAGGTCTCCGATGAAGTTCTTCAACCATATTGCCTCCTTTGACACTTCGCTTGCTACTATGTACTCTGATTCGCACATTGAATCAGCTACGGTGTCCTACTTGGAACTTTTCCAAGTCACTGCTCCTCCATTCAGGGTAAAGACCCATCCCGACTGAGAGTGGTAATTGTCCCAATCGGTTTGAAAACTGACATCACTATATCCTCACACCCTTAAGTCATCATTCCCACTGAGGACAAGAAACCCTTCTTTGGTCCTTCGAAGGTACTTAAGAATATTCTTGACTGCGATCCAAACTCTTTGACTTCCTGCGAAGCAAGGATTACTCCTGTGTATATGTCAAACTCTTTGACTTACACACTCTATTAGGGTGCTTCGTATTGAAAAAACCCCCTGGTTGACTCATGAAAACATCCTTAGCCAACTTCCCATTAAGGAAAGCAGTTTTGACATCCATATGCCATATTTCATAATCATGAAATGCATCTATGGCTAGGATAACCCTAATAGACTTTATCTTTGCAACTGGCGAGAAGGTGTCATCATAGTCAACTCTGGGAGTTTAAGTAAATCCCTTCGCAACCAATCGCACCATATAAGTGTTTATTGCTGTTGAAATTGGTGATCAAATGAGGAGGTCATGGTCTCTATTTATAGCCTAATCAAGCCTCACAATACCATGCAATCCCCATGACTCTTTGGATAGTCAAACACACTAAATCACCATATTTGTACCTTGAAAGTGAAAGGATAAGGTGGTGATTGGGGGGGGGGGGGTTCATGGACATGGGAAAGAAGAAAGAAAGAGAATATGGATAATTTTTTTCATACATGCAAGGTGACAAAAGTGGGTGATGTCATCAACCTCAAAAAGTCCCTAGAACTCTTTTAGATTTGTATACCAAGATCCCGACGTCTAGTATTTTTTACGAAAATGGGGAATGGTTGAGCCGAGTACACTAATTCCAGAAGCTAGAACAGATTAATTTTTTGAGTTGTAGAACTTCAGGAAATTGCGTTTAAAGATTCGTGTTTGATTGATCCGAAACGTCTGATTTTTCGACTGTTACAAATATTTTTACTAAAAATATTTTGAGTATGGAATCAAATAATAGACCATTGTCTGAGTCCAAAACGTTCTTGTAATATCCATCTGAGGTGCGCAGGTGCTTTAATGGATCGAAACGATTTATGCAATTTAAAAAAATTCAGTATTATATTGGTTTGTTTTCTTATAACAGTTGAATCTTTTGCATACGAACTCCGTTTTGGATGTTCTTTATATTTCAGACTTTGGTGAACATGTACTACGAGAATAGAGTGTTTGCTTTGCTCACAACGGCTTAATATGAAATTTCAGTTTTTCTGACGTTTTAACTAGGGTTATAGTTGGTGCTTCATGATTCGTTTGAGATTTTCCAGAATCGAAACTAAGATGTCGTATCATATCTTATTTTAATGACACTATTTATATTTCAAAATATGCACTAAAGCTCATTAAGTCAGGTTAAAAAGAGGTTCAATGTGAATTGATTGTCTATAGTTTTAGACCTACATTCTCAGATGTCACACTCATGCAAGAGAATGAAGATGAAACAGTACCTCCAAACGAATCCCTGACTTGACACCAGACAAAAAAAAGGAGAGAGACCATGCAAACGTTTGATCCTGTCACACCCCAAAACCAAGAACGGCGGAAATGTTCCGAGGTGGAGGACGTCATGTACAGTATCACAACAGTGTAAAGTAGTAAATAAGCAACAACAATCCACTGCATTATAAGTAAAGTTTTAATACATGTGTGTTCTTTCATTGTAATAAGACACCAAAAATATACAATCAAAATAAAAGACGAGACTTGTCTGTGCTCCGTCTTCTCAATACCTGGCCATCGTACCTGTCTACTGGTGACCTGAGAATACAAGTTATTTTGAAAGCGAGTATCAGCTTAAAGCTGGTGAATTCATAAGTATTTAAATGTCCTTGTCTTGTTTTTGAAAAGCTGTTATGAATGCCATGTAAATCTTTAAGTGAAAAATTGACATAAGTATGAAAAACCCTAGGAAATCCCTTATTTCCTATTAGTATGAGATGTAGTTTTCTACCAAGACCCGAATGTTTTGTTATAAAAATGATAGTTTTTCCTTCTTTTTGAATATTACAAATAGTAATTAGTCTAACACATCGTTTATGTGAATATACCACAAAGTAAAGTAAATAGAGAAAAAAAGTACTAATGTAAGTGTTATCACTGGGTACTAGGACTAACACAACATCGCAATAAGCGAAATGAATAACCTAATGAACATCCGAAGATTGTCCAATTGTCCTCTATAGCAGCAACAGGTTGGAGGAAGGGTTAGTCCCGTAACTGACTCCTAATATAAGTAGTAACCGTAGGCATACGTAGATGTTCATCACCCACTGGTGCTAACAGCTGGGTTCCGGAATGGTTAGTCTCGTCTAGACATCTCATCGAACAGGGATAGGCAGGAAAATTTACACAGAAGGTACGAATAAATCTTCCTCGTAACTCTAGGTACAAGTATCCAGGTAAGTGAATACAAGATAATGTATCTATGTAACAGTACTCATGTATGGTATTCATGTAAGCGTATTCAGATAAATGTATCTATGTAAACGTACTCATGTATCATGTAATCCTAGGTAAATGTACTCATGTATCATGTAAGCATATGTAAGTGTACTGGTATAGACTCATGAATGAACTGACTCTTGTGTGATTCCTTGTAATATGAATAATGTTTTGTAACTTCTAACTATCCCTATGATAGTTAACTGAAAGGTAATTGGTTGTTCAAGTAGGTTCATACACCCTTGCTACCTAAGAGTGTGGGAAACTAAATGAAGGATGAAAAACTATAATCTCAAACATATATATGAACATAAGTGTATAAGTATAGTTTTGTTCAAGAAGGTAAAAGTAATGGTTTTGTAAGATATCTAAGAGTTTTGAACAATAATAAAAAGTGACTTGATGCCATTTTAAATAAACATTTCAAAAGTAATACATTTGATAACAACGTATTTTTAAGATAGAAACCCATTTCATGCATCACATTTTGTAGTATGTGAAATCTGCTGGATGAAAACACAGTTATAAAATACATATGAGTGATTTAATAACATGTTGTCTTCTACTTGTATTCCCCCCCCCCACCCATTAAAGCATTTAAAGTCATTTAAAACATTGATTAAGGGGTATGAACTCACCTGTAGATGGTGGTTTGGATGAACTGAACGGTGTAGGATTGTTAGGTGTCAAGTGAGGACTTGTACACACACTACGATCCTAATGAACATATAATCACACATATATGCACTCAATTAGTCTTAAATTACTAATTGATAATGTTAAGACATCCTAGAACATAATAAACACTTTATATAAGTGTTATAAGCCCTAAGGATTGCATCTAAGTTGTTGTGGGACAAGGCACTTGGGTTTAGGGTTCCAAAGGACCCCTTATTTGAGTTTACTCTCCATAAAACCCCACACAAGGAGTTTACGGTCGTAAACTCTTGAGTTTACGGCCGTGAACTCCTAGGCTTAATGTCCTTTGTTGTTTTGAGGTTCTAAATGATTCCTAGAAGCATTCCAACTTGGTGGATCAATTCATGGAAGGGTTTAGGGCACTAATACACTCCTTTGAGGAGTTTACGGCCCAAAGGCCATTTCCTTTTGAGTTTACTTCCGTAAACTCATATGGAAGTGGATATTTTTGTGCTTTCAAGTCCCAAACTCATGTAGGATGGGTGCTAAACATTTATCTAAGGCTAATGAAGGCCTTAGGCACACATTGGTGCCCTTCATTCATGTTTACGGCCCAAGAACCATATTAGGGCCGTAATCTCTCTTTGAGAGAGGTTTTTGATGTTTTAAAGTCCCTCAAATAGCTAGGAGTAATTCTAGGTAATTGTCCAAAGCTTTAGGAGTGCCAAAAGCACTCTTTGGTCCATGTTTTTGGAGTTCACGGTCCAAGATCTTCTTGGGCCGTGAACACCCAAACTTTGGTGTTTCTTTGTTGTGTTCTTGTCCCAAATACACCTATATACAAGCCTAAGATAGTAACATATCGCGGGGGAAAGGCTAGGCATTGTTTCGGGAGTTTACCGCCCAAGAACACCTTGGGGAGTAAACTCCTAAATCTAGTTGTTTAGCTATGATATCTATGTTATAAACACATTATAAGTTATATAACACTACTAGAGAGAGGTACTCACAATTTGGGATGAAAACCCGAAGATCCGTGAGGGAGAAAATGACTTTTCTCTAGTTGGAAATGTAAATAATGAATGAAATTGTTTCAGAATTCTATTTATAGTCCTGAGATTTTTGGCAGAAAATATTTTATTACCAGAATGATCTCTAATATTATAGAGTGTTGGAATAACAGAGTTGCACAAAACCCTAGTGCATCCACTCTCCTGATATCTCCTGAAGTGTAAACCCTGAATTACTCAACTTATACGGAAAAGTCTGAAAATTTACTGTGACTGTTATAACTTCTATTGAAGTGATATTGTTTGTACAGAATAGAATTTCGGGTTGTCACATCATCCCCCCCGTTAGAAGGAATTTCGTGCTGAAATTAGAATTTAAGCAAATAAGAAATTACACATAACTAAGTGAAAAGATGAGGGTATTTCAGTTTCATCTGATCCTCTCGTTCCCAAGTGAATTCAGGTCCATGCTTTGCGTTCCAGCGAACCTTCACTATCGGGATACGGCTCTGCTTTGTTTGCTTGACCTCTCGGTCCATGATCTCTACTGGTTCCTCCACGAAGTTGAGGCTCTCTTTGATCTCGATCTCGTCGAGTGGAATAACAAGAGTCTCGTCGGACAGACACTTTTTCAAGTTCGAAACGTGGAAGGTAGGATGTACGTTACTGAGTTCCTGGGGTAGGTTAAGTTTGTAAGCTACAGGGCCGATTCTTGCGAGAATATCGAAAGGCCCTATGTATCTTGGATTGAGCTTCCCACGCTTTCCAAAGCATATCAAGCCCTTCCAGGGTGAGACCTTCAGTAGAACTCGGTCGCCCACCTGGAATTCCAACGGTTTCCTTTGCTTGTCAGCGTAGCTTTTCTGTTGGTCTCGAGAGGCTTTCAATCGTTCACGAATTTGAACGATCTTCTCTGTCGTTTCCCGAATGATCTCCGGACCCGTGAGAGTGCTTTCGGGAACTCGTCCCTTAGCTAACTGGGTATCACCCACCTCAGCCCAGCACAGAGGGGATCTGCACTTTCGGCCATAGAGGGCCTCGAATGGAGCTGCCTTTATGCTCGTGTGATAATTGTTGTTGTAGGAAAATTCGACGAGGGGTAAATGGTTATCCCAAGCTTTTCCAAAGTCAATCACACAGGCACGCAACATATCTTCTAAGGTTTGGATAGTTCTCTCACTTTTCCCGTTGGTCTGTGGATGGTAGGCTATACTCATGTCCAGCCTAGTTCCTAGAGAACTTTGTAACGACTGCCAGAACCTCGAAGTGAATCTACTATCTCTATCTGAGATAATGGATATAGGAACACCGTGTAGTCTTACAATTTCCCTAATGTAAGTTCTTGTAAGTTTCTCCATCTTGTCTGTTTCTTTGATCGGCAGGAAGTGTGCAGACTTGGTCAGTCTATCGACGATGACCCATATGGAATCAAGTCCACCCGTCGTCTTGGGCAACTTGGTTATGAAGTCCATAGTGATCCGCTCCCACTTCCATTCTGGTATCTCCGGTTGCTGTAGGAGACCGGAGGGTTTCTGGTATTCGACCTTCACCTTCGCGCAAGTAAGGCATTTACTTACGAAGGTAGCAATATCTGCTTTCATGTTAGGCCACCAGTATAACTTCTTAAGATCCAGATACATCTTATCTGAACCCGGGTGGACGGAATACCGAGTGTTGTGAGCTTCGGTCATGACCAAGTCTCTGAAGCCACCGTGTTTCGGTGTCCAGATCCGATCCATGAGGTATAAGGCTCCGCCACCCTTGACTTCCAAGTTCTTATCCATCCCTCTAAGGGATTCACCCGCCACGTTTTCAGGTTTCAAAGCTTCGAGCTGATCCTCCTTAATTTGCGTGGACAAGTGTGAATGGATTGTTAGAGTCAAAGATTTGAATCTACGACCAACATATTCTTTCCGACTTAGGGCGTCGGCTACTATATTGGCTTTACCCGGATGATAAATGATGGGATTAAAACAACTTTTAATCTAAGAAGATCGATTAGATCTTGAACAAGTATATGAATTTAAAACAGTAAAAACGCAATAATAAGAACAAACAGCTTGAATCAAACGTGTCGAATGATTAAATAAAATCCTTAGAAGAGCTCGATTAAGAACATCAACTGTAAAGGATTGGAAGATTACAAGAACGATTACTGGAAAATATTATACTCTTGATAAATCGCTATATCGATAATCTCTAGAATCTTATGAATCTTAACCTAATATACATGCAAGCATTAACTTAAATACTATACATAAAAGGCTCTCGGTTGGACAGGCCCAAACCGGAGAATAAAAGGCTAATCTAACGAGCCCAAAAGACGCAACATCAAAACTCTTTTCAGCTCAACAATCTCCCCCTTTGCGTCAATTTGGAGCGAGACCTTCACTTCCTACTTGAGCCGGCGGCTGAAGCTGGTACCTTCTTCTTCACGGTACTAAACAGACACTTGGTTATGGAAAGGATGGTCTGTCTAAACCGGATGTACCAATTGATCATATCATTGAAGTACTTGATATCATCAGCCGAATTGTCTTTACACTGCTTGATGATGAATAAGATGTGCTCCAAGCAAGTTGTAGTGTAAAGATGTTTGTCAGCTAAAGCGAAGAGACATTTCTGTCCTTCGGCTCTAGTGAACATCACAGAGTTTCGCCTCGAATCTATCTTGCCCATTTGCATCTGATTCAGATCACTGGCCGATCCCACAGGTTTGACTTTCGGTTTCTTCTTAAAAACTGTGGCAACCTCCTGATCCATTAGGGCCACCTCCATGATATAGCATGCCAGCATCCTTTTGACATGGTCTAAGATGGGACCATATTCGGCTTCATTTGTCAGCAGGATATTGTACAAGACTATCCAATCATGAGGGTTCAGATTGGGCAGATCCGCCAGAGAGATCATGTGAGCAGTTCTTGCAGATCCTCGGATAAGCTTGAACTTGACGTTTGTGAATCTCCCCACGGCAAAAGGCTTCATCACCCGAACATTGACAATCTTCTGGGCGCTCCATGTAAGGAATTGAGGGCGAGCGGCCTCCAGGTAGAAGTCAATGAGCTCCCTGTCAAGCTCATCGTTCGGATGCGGGACTTCAGAAATATTAGAGAAGGCGTGGAAGATGAACGCCTTTCGAGTCAGTGGCATATCGAACTGCGAATCGATGGTGTTGTTGCAGTCGAACGATATCACCGGCTCGACCCATAGTATGCTTGGAGTCTCTATGGCCTCTTTTATCAAACGATCCCTGGTCCAGGCAGGGAAGAGCAACTTTCGGCTCTCAAGGAGATCGTGGGCTTCTTTTTGCTTTCGTTCGGCTTCTTCAGCCTCACGCGCCACACGACTGGCATCACCTTCAGCATTGCGACTGTTCTTTCGTTTTAACATGTCCGCAATGGTCTCCTTGTCTTCATCTTCATCTTCATCTCCATCCTCTGCTATGTGTTTGCCCTTGTTCTTCACACCCGAACCCGAGGCATGACCAGTTGGGGGTGGTTCGGTTGTGTGAGTAGCTTTGGAGGACGGAGGTGGTTTCGATCCTTTCTTCTCATCTCCCCCTTGTTTCGGAATGGACACGAAACTCGGAAGGCCTTCAATTTTGCTTAAGAGGGCCATGGCCGGGGAGAGCTTTTCAGCGAGGGAGCGCCTCACCGAATGATTAAGGATGGGGTCGTGTGCTTCCAGGATGTTGGATAGAGCGGCGTGGACATCCGAAACACACGTCTTTATGACTTCCCTCTCGGATCGAAGAGCTTCCAATTGATCTTGAGAGTTGGAAAGTTGCATGCTCTTGACCTTTAGGGCAGTTGTTTTACTCGCCAGGACGTCCATCAGAGAGTTCTCTGCCGCAAGATCCTCTTGTAGTTTTGCCAGACGGGCATCGATGGAGGCACGGAGTGCCGAGTTGTCGTCGCTGAGATTTTGTCGTAGAGTAGCGAACGAAGTCAACTCCGTCGAGACGAACTTGGCCAATTGCTGAACAATCGGTTCAAGAGTCGTCTTTGTGGCATTGGCGCTTTCCTGCAGAGACTGTAGCAGGGCAGAAGCGTCGGAGAATAGTTTATCGACTTTTTTGGTCGCTGCCTCACAGGCTCGGGTGGAGGCGTCTATCGCAGCAGTTGCTGAGGCCACTGAGTCTAGTTGAGCCCTGGAGAAGGCATCAACTATCTTTTGAAGGGCAGCTTCAGATAAGGTGGACTGCTGGTTTGAAGAGGAGGCGAGAAGTTGATCAACCTTCTCGTTAAGCTCGCGGAGATGCTTCTTTGTCACTGGAGCATCATCCTCCTCATCACTTTGAACTTGAAACGGACTATAATAGACCGAATCAAAGTTCATGTGATCACCACCAAGGAATTGATCATCGCCATCGGAGGCGTCTTCTGGAGATTGAGGTGGTGGTGAAGCAGGGGGTGTTGTGGGTTTGGTTGGTTCAGGTTGAGTGGGTGGGGGGTTAGTTTCGGGTGGTGGTGGTATATGGGTTTCGGTTTGTGGAGGTTCGGTTACGGGAGGGGTTTCGGTTACAGGTGGTGTTTCGGTTGATGTGGTGAATATGGGTGGAGGTATAGGGAATGAGGTTGGTGGTATAGTAGGGGTTATGGTGGGAATGGAAATAGGTATTGTGGGTGGAGGGGAAGGAACTGGGGATTGGTGAAGTTCCATCTCCGGGGTTGGGGACCGAGGGGGTGTGTTACCTCGCTGAGGAGATTCGTCTCCTTGTGAGCCCTCAGAGTCCGAACTCCCACCTTCGGATTCGCTTGAAGAGGAGGGTATGAGGAGCTTGCGCTTTGGTTGGGTCTTCCTCCTTTTCGGTTGTGGGGATGAAGCAGGTTTCTGTTGTTTACGCTTCTTTGGAGAAGGTTTTGGGGCTTTGGATGGTTTCTTCCCCTTGTCTGCCTTCTTACCCCTGGCCACCGGTTTGTCGGCATCATGAATCGAGCGCAGCATGTCCGGTGTCAGTTCCCTCGGACCAGATGGCCCTAACTCCTTGATCGCCTTGATCATACTGCTGTCTGAAGGCACACTTCCATACATGGTCTCCGGGATGGAGCCAATGAAGGAGAATTTTGATGCATCCGAGACGATGATCTTCTTGGTATGAAAGGTACCAATAGAAGACATCGGTGCACCGTCAGCAGTTGGGACATCAAACCTGTCCATAGCCCATCTTGTGATCAAGATCCAGAACCGGGCCAGCGACACCTCGGAGTGTCGAGAAGTAGAAGAGAGGCTCTGAAGCAGCTGTTACCAGAGGACAAACCCATAATCCAGGTTTATCCCATTGTACACTCCGTACATGATAGAAAGAAAGAGACGACTTGCACCGTCAGATCCTGAGCTCCTCTCTGACAGTCCCTTGAAGAGAACTGTAAATAACCCATTCCACTGGGGCGGTAGGCATGACTTCTTGAACCTGGCGACGGAGGTGAGAACTTCCGTGTAGCCCATGTTGTAGAACATGCTGTAGAGCATTCCAACCGGAATCGTCTCCGGGTTAACACGCGATGGGTCAGCAGCAAACCCTAACAACGTGCAGAAACGGGGGCGAGAAATGGAAGTCTTGTGATCTCCCACTTCAAAGAATACCCGGTCGACGCCCTTGTCGTAGTAGGCCGTCGCATAGACCTGAGATAGAGCGACTAGTGGCACTGTTTCAATTCTGGACAATGCCGGAGCAAGCTGGGAGTACTTGAGGCATTCGATAACCGGCGACATGTAGGGATCATAGGCCAGTGGATTCAGATCAATGACGAGGCATTGTTGAGGTCTGATGGGAAGAATCTGAGAAGTGGCATGAACAGATGAAGATTCCGCCATTGTTGCAGGTGTGGAGAAGAAGAAGAACGGGAGAGTGTTTTGGGAGTAATTTTGCTTTGGGAATTATGGGGGCAGTAAAGAGGTAAAAGGTGGTGTTGATGGGTTTTTATAGTAGGTGATAGGAGAGAGAAAGATCGATTCAAATCTCTTATGGAAATACGAAACGGGTTTTTGGAGTGACTGATTGGTGACAGTTGGGACGTGCGATGATCACGTAGGAGAGAGAGTGTCAGATTCCTAGGATCAGGCCGCCCAATAAGCTCCGGTTTAGAGAAAGAAATCGTTTCCATTTCCACACGCGCCTGTAACTTCAGAGATATGACGCTTTGACATTGCACACGCGTCCTCAAGTGTCAGAAAAAGCGCGGCCGTTTCAAATTCACGCGCCCTCCTTTTTACCGTCGTTTGAATTTCTATCCTTTGAACTCCCGCCGCGTCAGCAACCTTTTGTCTTATCCCCTTTTAAGCGGCTGTTTCCAATTAATGATCCACGTGGCTAATTTTTGACCACAACTTCATTTGTAACCATCCAGTAAATATCCAGCCTATAAAATAATTAGTAACGGAATTTTGGAAAATCTTGGATTTTCGTGCAAAGAGTGTAAAAAAATAAAGAAGTAAAGCAACTCTTTTAGGATAATCTGTGATGTCAATAATGACACGAAACTGATGATCCCGGGCACGAATCTCTTCCTTCAAGGTCAAGAAAGACCTCAAAGTGTTAGTGTGGAATCCCGTTGAATTACGATCAAACATTTATTAAGAAATGTTGAAAGGCTTCTTTTAATTAGGCTAAGGTGGTTTCGCTTTGATTCAACAGTGCAATTCTTGATATAAGAACGAATGTGAACAAAGTACTTGTGAGACCGGTGTAGTCTGTTGAACAAGTAGGTTTGAGTTGATTTTGTAGTGGCTTGGATTAATATGAAATCTCAGATAAAAATTTAAAACTGGATCCCTTGGGAAGAAATGTCATGGTGTATAACAATTTCATTGGAACCACGCAAAAAGAAAGAAATTGAGATTTCATGAAGGTACATTCGTCAATTCATTGGTGAATACTTGATCAAGTTAATTGGTCACCGTCAATTCGTTGGTGTTGAATTTTGGGTTTCACTCAGCTCGTAGTGGCACGAAGCTAAGATCATAAACACAGATGTTGTGTAACCATAAACCTCAGTGGTAGTTTCTGAGAGTCTCAAGGGTTACAGTGATGAAACGAATGTTATGGAGAAGTGTAATGGGGATGGTGAAAGAAGACATAGTACCTCTGCTGCGAACAAATGGACCAAGCAGGAGACTCTGAACTCATGTGAGAAAAGAGTGAGGTAGCTCTCGATTAGAATAAATGAGTTAGCCTTATTGGGAAGACAAGGTTTGTGTATACCAGGTCATGAAGGCTATTATTCAAAATCTTATGAGGCTTGGGACACATACAGCAGCATGCTTCTAGGGACACTTAAGTAAGGCATCGAATATATTCCCATAAACAAATGAGCACACACAAAAAAACATTTTTGGATTGTTGATATTATTAAAAATATAAAATATTGAAAAAAAGAAAAAAAAATAATATGAAAAAAAAACTTTCGAAAAAAAAATGAAAAACCGAACCCGAACGTTCGGTTGGTTTCGGTTGGAAAAAGTTGAAAAACCGAACCCGAACCTTCGGTTGGTTTCGGTTCAGGAAAATTTTTGAAAAACCGAACCCGAACGTTCGGTTGGTTTCGGTTCAGGAAAATTTTGAAAAACCGAACCTGAACCTTCAGTTGGTTTCGGTTCTTGAAAATTTTGAAAAACCGAACCCGAACCTTCAGTTGGTTTCGGTTTTGGAAAATTTTTAAGAAACCAAGGAGTTTAGATATGCAATATGAAGAAAAAAACTTTTTACACAAAGAAAAACAGATTTTGCACAAGAAATATACAACTCAGAAAAACTACCTTTGAAGTAATGAGCGAGTGAAATGGTTGAACCGAACCCGAACGTTCGGTTGGTTTCGCTTCTTACGTTTGAGATTGAGAGGTAGTGTGAGGGACTGACTCTGATTCCATCATTCCTAGCCCTTGCAATATTTTATTGAACGATGCTTCTGGAAGAGCTTTGGTAAAGACGTCAGCCAGTTGATCAGTGGTTCTTACGAAGTGAACTTCGACATTTCCATCTTCCACATGATCTTTGATGAAGTGATACCTCAGTGCTATGTGTTTGGTTTTAGAGTGTTGCACCGGGTTATGACAGATCCTAATTGCACTTTCAGAGTCACAATATAGAGGGATCTTCTTCATATTGAGTCCATAGTCTCGAAGTTGACTCTGGATCCAAATCACTTGTGATGTGCAGGATGCAGCGGCAATGTATTCCGCTTCAGCAGTAGACAGCGACACACATGTTTGTTTCTTGGATTGCCAGCTGACCAACTTCCCATCAAGAAATTGACAGCCACCAGTTGTGCTTTTGCGGTCGAGTCCACATCCTCCAAGGTCAGCATCAGAATAGGCTTGAACGAAGAAGCCTGAATTGGATGGATACCATAGACCTAAGGAGGCGGTTCGCTTGAGATAGCGTAGGATGTTCTTCACTGCCAGCATGTGAGGTTCGCGTGGGTTAGCCTGAAATCGAGCACAATAAGATATAGAAAACATGATATCAGGCCTGCTAGCAGTTAGATACATCAGTGAGCCTATCATTTGACGATAGAGTGTGATGTCGACAGCCGGTTTGTCTAGAGAAGGGGTAAGCTTGGTGCCGAATGCCCATTGGGACTTTGACTTTTGAGTCTCCCATCATGCCAAACTTTGCTAGGAGAGTCTTCGTGTAAGCTTCCTGATTGATAAAGATGCCTTCAGGTCCCTGTCTTATATTTAAACCAAGGAAAAAAATAATAGGACCCATTGAGCTCATTTCAAACTTAGTCTCCATCAACTTTCTGAATTCAGCTGTTAAGCTGGGATTCGTAGAGCCAAAGATGATGTCATCGACATAAATTTGAACTATCATAAGGTGGTTACCTTCCTTTTTGCGAAAGAAGGTTGGGTCAACCGAACCTTGTTTGAATTTGGACATCTTTAAAAATTTTGTAAGCGTTTCATACCAGGCTCTCGGAGCTTGTTTGAGGCCGTACACAGCTTTATCCAGAATATAGCAATGATTTGGATACTTTTCGTTGACGAACCCAGGAGGTTGCTCCACATACACAGTTTCTTCAAGTTCTCCATTGAGAAATGCACACTTGACGTCCATTTGGAAGACCTCAAAGTTTTTGTGAGCAGCATAGACCAGAAATATTCTAACCGATTCTAGCCTAGCTACTGGAGCGAACGTCTCTTCGTAATCTATCCCTTCCTCCTGACAGTATCCTTTGACAACCAGACGAGCCTTGTTCCTTATGACATTACCTTCCTTGTCCATTTTGTTTCTAAAAACCCATTTAAGACCAACAACTGAAGCATCCGGAGGAGTTGGAATGAGGCGCCAGACTTTGTTCCTTTCGAACTCATTCAGTTCGTCTTGCATTGCTTGAACCCAATCAGAGTGATCGAGGGCAGTGTTCACTGTCTTCGGTTCAACTTTTGATACGAATGAGTTAAACATACAAAACTCTACCTTTGAGAATAAGGATGTCTGTTTTGCCTTCAGTTGAGATCGGGTCAGAACCTTTTCAGATACATCACCAACTACCTGAGAGATAGGATGATCTCTGGTCCATTTTGTAAGAGGAGGGTAATTCGGGTCGAAGGTTGGATCTAGTTCAGCATTGATCATCTCTTCGGGCTCAGATTGACTATAAAAATCAAGCAACATATCATCATGCTCCCCCTCAATTGATGAGTCTTGAGAAACATGAGGTTCAGGGGTTTCTTGCGGTGCTGGACTTTCAGGCATTGAAGCACCTTCGTTTGGAGGGGCACCTTCGGTTGGAGAGGTACCTTCGGTTGGTGAAGGACCTTCGGGTGAAGTGGCAGAGCTTTGCTCCCCCTCGACAGAAGCATTGTTGGTTGGAGAGTCATCAGTGGGCGATTCTCCTTCATGCATTCTTCTTGCAGCATCTTCGACAATCTGCTTCATATGATCTATTTTGTTGTCAGCTGCATCTGCTTCGGAGAGAGAAGCTTTTTCCGGTTCATCAAAGAGTTCCAGAAACTTCTCGTACAAATTGGCGATTGAGACTGTGACTTGGCCAGTTTGTGGAAATATTTCCCTGGCAGTGTCATCTATGGCCTGTAGCTTCTTGACGTAGTTATCGTCGAAGGTCACATAGTATGTCTCTTCAATCCTTCTTGATCGTTTGTTTAGGACCCTGTACGCCTTGGATGTGAGAGAGTAACCCAGAAAAATTCCCTCGTCGGCTTTGACATCAAACTTGTTGCGGTGTTCTTTAGAGTTAAAGATGAAACACCTTGAGCCAAAAACGTGGAAAAATTTCACATTGGGCTTCCTGTTGTTTAATATCTCATATGGTGTGAGCGTGAATCGCTTGTTGAGATAGGACCTGTTTTGTGTATAACAAGCAGCAGAAATAGCGTCAGCCCAAAAATAAAGAGGTAAGGAAGCGAAACTTAACATAGTTCGGGCAGCTTCACACAGAGATCGGTTTCGTCTTTCGACTATCCCGTTCTGCTGTGGTGTGTAGGGAGCTGAGAAATTATGGCTAATTCCCTTTTCTGCAAGAAACTCTTCAAACTCCCTGTTCTTGAATTCGAGACCATTGTCGCTCCTGATGTTGCGAACGACCTTCTTGAGCTGGACTTCAATTTGCTTGATAAACACTTTCAGCTTTTGAGTCGCTTCAGATTTGAGCTTTAGAAAGAACACCCATGTAAATCGAGAGAAGTCATCAACGATAACAAGAATGTACTTGCTACCACCGATGCTTTCAATAGATGAAGGACCACACAAATCGATATGAAGCAATTCGAGTGGTTCAACAACTTTTGTATTAATTACGGATGGGTGACTTTGACGACTCTGCTTTCCCATTTCGCATGCAGCACATAAATGCTCTCTGTCAAACTTGAGCAATGGAAGACCCCTAGCATGACCTCCAGTGACAAGTCGGTTGATATCTTTGAAATTGAGATGAGAGAGTCTTCTGTGCCACAACCAGCTTTCGTCGGATTGAGCTTTTGATAGCAGACATATGGCTGGGTTTCCTTTGATGGGTTTCATGTTCAGAGGAAACATTTCACCCTTTCGCTCTGACTTCAGAATCACTTTCTTTGTCTTTTTCTCTATGATTTCAGAACCTTCATCATCGAATGAAATTTTGAGACCTGTACCTCCGACAAGCTGAGATACACTGATGAGGTTGTGTTGAAGTCCTTCCACATAGGCCACTTTCCTTATGGTAAAATCACCATTCGTTATCATCCCATATCCCTTTATGGTGCCGAATGAGTTATTTCCAAACTTAACGTTGCCACCATTTGCAAGAGATCTATATTCCCTGAGCTCCTCTTTCCTCCCTGTCATGTGACGCGAGCAGCCACTGTCGATGTACCATTCTTCGTCAAACTGCTCGTCACTTATAACCTGCAAAAATTAAGCAGATTTAGGAACCCAAAGTTTCTTGGGTCCATGTGAGCTTTTCATGGGAACTGAAATAGTAAGAGAGATGTCAACTAGATATGTTCTTTTAATTAGAGTTGTTTCATCTTTCTTTTTAATGGTAAAAACTTTTATTTTATTGACATTAGGGATGTTCGTTTTGGACTCAGGTTTGGATTCATCGACCTTCTGCTTTCCCTTCTTTTCAGCAGATGAATGAGGTTTTTGAGAACCAACGGAATTAGCGTTAGAGCAAGATGGAGATGAATGGTTGGAAGCAGAAGAACGAGAAGAATTAGGAAGAGAGGATTTGGATTTGGATGGAGATGTCTTCATTGCTGATGACTCTAGGTGACCCTTTTGCTTTTGATCGTTGGTGGGGTCAACCTTTGAGTCTTTTTCTCTTTTGACTTCAGAAACGAACTTCTGCGTTCGGTTGGAGCTGTTCTTGGAACCGAACCTTTGGTTTCGGTTGAAATCCTTTTCAGAACCGAACCTTGACTTTCGGTTGGTACCTTCTTGCGAACCGAACCTTGGCTTTCGGTTGGAGGAACTTTCAGGCTTTCATACAGGATTGTTTTCATACTTCAGATTCTTGTCCTTGTGTGTATAGTATGTGTTCTGTGAGTGCCAGAATTGTTTCCTTTCAGAAAGATTTTTCCTGTATCTTTGGTTCCTCTCTATCTTCTTATCCCTCATCTGCTTAGGTTGATGATGAACGTTCGCTCTTGTTTTTGCTGTCACTTTGACTGATTCCTTTTGAACTTCAGGAGTTTTTCTTTGAGCAGAGGGAACAGATGGAATATCTGAAGAAGATTCAGTTTGCCCTGAGGAAGTGGAAGGAGTATCTGATGAAGTTTCGCTTCGAGCTGTAGGTGTTGAAGGAATGTCTTCTTTTGCTAAACGATCATCCTCTTGAGGAATTTCTTTGGTACCACTGGTGCTTGGTTCACTGAAATTATCGGGCTTGTTCAAGGGTTCAGGTATGTACCTCCCTTTCTTCATCCAGGAGGTTCTTTCAGACAGGCCGACGGTTTCGTTTCCATTATCAATAGGAGCTTCCCAAAAATACTCATCACAGCCATCAGCATTGTCTTCGTTAACAATAGCTGTGAGTTCAGCTGTTTGATGTTCGGTTACTCCAGTTACCTTGTATACCTGATTTGGAGTGGTCCTGACCTTTTGATACACAATAGCCTTTTCTACTAATTTTGGGGACTTTTGTTGGGACAATCTAGCGAATTCCACAGAATTTTCAGAAATAAGATTTTTGTGGTTTTCAGTTTCGCTTTTAACAAATTCTGAGCAGTCAACCGTATCCTCTACAAAAATTTCACTCATGTTATCGTCCTCGTTAAGCTCAGATGCATTTTCAACATCGATTTTATTTTCTGAGCTTACCTTGGCGTTTAGAGAGTCAAACTTTTGTATGGTTTCGGTTCTCAGTTTAAGTCTGTCATTTTCATCTAAAAGATTTTTGAGCATGTTCTTGTGGTCTTTGGATTTAATGAAGGACTCAATTTTGTCCAGTCCAATTTTATAAGTTGGGTTGACATCATCAGACGATATCACACTCTCACAGTTGTAAGCTTCGGCATCGATTCCATCCTCCTTAAATTCTAGAAAGGGCAAAATCATGCGATGGATCTTTTGGCCTATCTCACAGTCCAAGTGAAGTTGAGTAATATTGGAATATAAACGTTTAGCTATTAAACAAAAAACATTTCGTTGTTTTAACAATTTCAAATTGTCTCTCTGCAAATAAATGTTTTCGTCTTTAACTTTAACTAATTCCGACTCTTTCAACTCAATCCACATACGCCGCTCCTCACTCTTTGACGCCACCCTGCTTAATTGATCAGTCAGGTTAGAATTGGTGACTCGAGTTTGAGTTAAGCTACTATCTAAATGAGAAATTCTTGTGTTAACGTTTTTTAGTTCTTTCTCGTAAGAGGATGATGGTACTTTAGATGAAATAAAAGCAGATTGTACCTTCTTTATCAGTTCATCAAGCTCATTGAACTGTTGGCTGAGTGGTTTGGCCGTAAAGCACATATCTTCCTGCACGTTCGGTCCATTGCTTCCTCCATCGGTATTGTATCCCCTCATTTGAGATACACCAGACACCATGAAGCATTTTCCACCACTGCTTTCCTCCTTAGCCATATAAGCCTTTCCATGAGTAGGCTTCCTCACTTCTTTGTCTTCTGAGTCAGTAGACCAAACTTCAGTGCTACCGAACTCATCGTCATTAACCGAACCCTGCACAATAAGAGCATTAATAGAAGGGTTAGCGGTAGACTTTTTCTTTCTCAACTCATCCAATCTCTTCTGCAGCACGGCTTCCTCGTCCTTTCCATCGTCCTTTTCAGCCATCTTCTTAAGAACACAGTCCTTAGCGTAGTGATTCTTGCCACCACAGTAGAAGCAGCTTACTCCGGAATCGCCATCTGCCTTCGGTTCCTTCTTGGGCTCCTCAGCTTTCGGTTCATTGTTTGCTTTTTCTGAGCTGTAACTCCCCTGCCAGTTTCGGTTTTTGTTGTTGGGGAATCTCTTCTTTATGAACCTCTTAGGATTTGATACCATCATGGCATAATCCTCAGTTGAGAGATCATATTCTTCCAAGTTGAGCTCTTCATCCTCCATCACGGCTTTACTTTTGGATAGGAGGGCCAACGAACCAAGACTTGAGACAACATTCTTCTCTTGAACCACAATCTTCTCTTGGGACTTTAGAATACCCACCAGTTTCGCCAAAGAATATGATTTAAACTGTTCATGGGCTTTGACTGTGGAAACAACTGCTCTCCATTCAGATCGTAGTCCGTTCAAGAAAGTAACCTTTTGTTCGATGAGCTTCCTTTCAATGTCGTGTTTGATCATCTTGCTGAGAAGATGATTGAAGCGATCAAACGTCTGGGTCACAGTTTCTTCGGCCCCTTGCCTGAATTCACCAAATTCAGATAGAAGCAAGGTTTGGATGGAATGTTCAAGATCTTCGTCTGTGGAATACAGTTCGCGAAGTCTATCCCACACTTCCTTCGCCGTAGTGCATGAGCTGACCAGCCTGAATGTGTCGGACTGAAGGGCGAATCTGATCAACCTAAGTGCCTTAATATTGCACTGAAATTTATCTTTTTCATCTTGCGCAATATTCGTCACGTCCTTAAGCAGATCGTTGTACTCTTTTTGCGTCTTAATAACTCTGGATGTCGCGGAATGAGAAAACGGTCCGTTGATGATAGCTTCCCATATGAGAAAACCATTGTCTTCCGATCCAATCACATAGTCTTCAAAATGATGTGCCCATACTTCATAGTCATGGGTGTACAAGATTGGAATCTTTGTCGTCGAACCGATGCTGTTGGAAATATTAATAGGGTTTGATTGCGTTGCGTCCATAATGATCGTAAAAACCTGTTCAAAGATCAGACTTGTAATAAAGCAGATTAGGGCAAAACAATAAATACTAAGATACGTCAATTAAGATGACGGCTCAATAAATATCGATGATTGCGGAAAACCCTAATGGAAATCTTTTTCACATAAAAGATGTGTATCGATTACACAACCTCCTGCTCTGATACCAATTGATGGGATTAAAACAACTTTTAATCTAAGAAGATCGATTAGATCTTGAACAAGTATATGAATTTAAAACAGTAAAAACGCAATAATAAGAACAAACAGCTTGAATCAAACGTGTCGAATGATTAAATAAAATCCTTAGAAGAGCTCGATTAAGAACATCAACTGTAAAGGATTGGAAGATTACAAGAACGATTACTGGAAAATATTATACTCTTGATAAATCGCTATATCGATAATCTCTAGAATCTTATGAATCTTAACCTAATATACATGCAAGCATTAACTTAAATACTACACATAAAAGGCTCTCGGTTGGACAGGCCCAAACCGGAGAATAAAAGGCTAATCTAACGAGCCCAAAAGACGCAACATCAAAACTCTTTTCAGCTCAACAATAAAGAATATCGCACTCGTAATCACTGAGTAGCTCGACCCACCGTCGTTGTCTCATGTTGAGCTCCTTCTGGTCGAAAATGTGTTGTAGACTCTTGTGGTCTGTAAAGATCGTGCTTTTTGTACCATACAGGTAGTGTCTCCAGATCTTCAAAGCGAACGCAACTGCTCCTAGTTCAAGATCGTGGGTGGTGTAGTTAACCTCATGTGTCTTTAGCTGTCTCGAGGCATAGGCTATGACTTTACCTCGCTGCATCAAAACACATCTGAGTCCTTGATTTGATGCATCGTAATAGACAACGAAGTCTTCTATCCCTTCGGGGAGGGATAGTATTGGTGCGGTGCACAAGGCTCGCTTGAGCGTTTGGAACACTCTTTCTTGTTTCTCCTCCCAGTCAAAGGCTACGCCCTTCTGGGTCAGTGTTGTAAGAGGTTTCGCTATGCGGGAGAAGTTCTGAATGAACCTGCGATAGTAGCCAGCTAGACCTAGAAATTGACGAATTTCTATAGGTGTCTTCGGTGCTGACCCATTCTCAATGGCCTTGATTTTGGAAGGGTCCACGTGTATTCCCTCTTCGCTAACAACATGGCCCAAAAATTTGACTAATCGGATCCAAAATTCGCACTTGGAGAACTTCGCATAAAGCTTCTCCGACCGCAATGTTTCTAAGACCCTACGGAGATGTTGACTATGTTCCTCCTTACTTCGAGAGTAGATAAGTATGTCATCTATGAAGACAATGACAAACTGATCCAAGTAAGGACGACACACCCTATTCATCAGATCCATGAATACTGCGGGCGTGTTGGTTAATCCGAACGGCATCACTACAAACTCGTAGTGCCCATAACGAGTTCGGAAGGCTGTCTTGGGAACATCCTCCTCTAACACTCGTAGTTGGTGGTATCCGGATCGTAGATCTATCTTCGAGAAGTAGTTGGCTCCTTGAAGTTGATCAAATAAATCGTCAATGCGGGGCAAAGGATAACGATTTTTAATGGTAAGTTTGTTGAGTTGTCTATAGTCGATGCACATGCGAAACGATCCATCTTTCTTCTTGACGAACAAGACCGGTGCTCCCCAAGGTGAGAAGCTTGGTCTAATGAATCCCTTCTTGAGAAGTTCGTTAAGTTGACTGGAAAGTTCCTGCATCTCGGCCGGTGCCAGACGATAAGGGGATTTGGCTACGGGGGTAGCTCCTGGCACTAAGTCGATTCTGAACTCGACTTGACGTTGTTGTGGTAAACTGGGAAGTTCTTCTGGGAAGATGTCGGGAAAGTCGCGTACTTCTGGGATGTTCTGGATGTCTTTCATTTCTTGACTTGTATCGACGACGTGTGCGAGGAATGCATGATATTCCTTTCGCAAGCACTTCTGGGCTTGAATGCATGAAATGATGCAGAGGCTCGTACTAGGTTTGTCGCCGTAGATAACTAAGGTTTAGTTGTTAGGAAGCTTAAGACGAACTGCTTTTTCAAAGCACATGATGTCGGCGCGAAGAAGACTCAACCAATCCATGCCGATGATAACATCAAAACATTTAATTGGGACTGGCATGAGATCTATCTTGAAAGTATGGCCATCTAAAGTTAAAGTACAACCTATGTATATGCAATTAGTACTCTCCGTTTTCCCGTTAGCCATTTCTATCGTGAATGAATTATCTAATGCACGTGGTTTTTGTTTAAGCAGGTGTGCAAATTTATGACTTACGAAACTTTTCTCTGCTCCACTGTCGAAAAGTATGCAAGCATATGAGTTATCGAGGAGAAACGTACCAGTAACTATCGTAGGATCAGCTACCGCTTCCTCGTGGCCTAGGGCCATAACTGTTCCTACTCCTCCAGCCATCCCCGCTTTAGGGCAGTTCCTCTTGTAGTGGCCCACTTCGCCACAATCGCAGCAAGTTTGGCCCATACCGGCGTTAGGAACCTGGGCGGCCTGAGCTGTTGGAGTTTTGCAAAAACGGAATGTGTGCCCCACCCTGTTGCAGTTAGAGCACTGCATCTCCTTTCAAGGTCTGTGGTGGTGGAAATTACACTTGGTTCACTTCGGGAGAGTTCCAGCATATGTTTTTGCTGGTAAGGGGTTCGCAGGGACAACGGGAGTCACTGTGGCAGCATTGATTGCCACAAGTTGTTGTTTCTTGGAGGATTCTTGCGAAGCCCATCTTTTCCTCTTAGCCCACCCCTTCCTGTTGTTGTCGGGGTTGGACTTTTGTGGTACGAGTGTAGGGATTGTTGGGTTCTGAGGTTTCCTGTGATCTATGAGAGATTGTGCCAATTCCTTGGCGCCATCGAAAGTGATAGGCATGGAAGCTAACACAGAACCTATTTGTGTAGGTTGTGATGTCGGATCCAACCATTTGTAGACCCCAAAGTTCCTGCTCAAGTTTTTGTACTTCGCCTCGAGGACAGTACTCTTTCATCAGCATGCCCTTTAATTTCTCCCAGCTGATGGAATACACCACCACCAAAGTCAGATACTTAACATGGCCGTTCCACCATGTTAGTGCTCTGTCAGAGAAGGTACAAGCTGCAAACTTGACCTTGTTGCCCTCCTGGCAAGCACAAATTTCAAAGATGGATTCCATCTTTTCAATCATTGTCTCAACACCATAACACCCCCAGTTCCATTGAAGCTGTGGGGTTTGGCATTCGTGAAGTCCTTGTAGGTGCATTCCCGAGGGTGTCCATGGCTTTCGCCGTGGTTCGAGGGAGGTGCACCTGTTCCCGATCCACTAAGGACAGGAGCGTTGATTGCTGACACAGCAGCTGCAACTGCTACTGTGAAAGTTGCCTGGAACATATTGGCATCGAAAGGAGTAGGTGGTTGAAGAGGTTGAGGTGGTGGTATCGGTGCTTCGTTGTTTGGGTTACGCCTGGGATTTCTGCGACGCGGCATCTTTAGCTATACGTTTAAAAGATAACGACATGGTTAAGAATAAATGAATAATGAATGCGTCTCATGGACTAACTCCCCATAGCCCAACAACAACATGAATAAAATGACTAAATGAAGATGACAGCATTTGGATAATAATTTCCATTTGATTAGATATCTATCAATAATACCGGAATTACAGATGTAACAAGTTCGGGAAAAATGGCCTAGAAGTAGGCCTTACATCGACCAAGATGGGAAAATTTTGACAGAACTATGACTAGATCAAGACCTAACAGGTCTAAGATTTATAAAGATAGGAAACTAGACCAAAGTTTTACATAAACTAGGTTATATCCAAAAGATGAGTCGTCGAGATTCTATCGGTGACGAGAACTGCTAGCATGAGTTCTTGATCCCGACAGTAGACGTTCTATGTCCCTTATACGTCTGTTAGCTCTCACTTGTTGAGCTCGAAGTTCTCTAACTTCAACTTGAGTTTCAGCAAGTTCCCTCTGCAGATTTGCATTGCGGACCAGAGTCCTTTCATGAGCAGACTCTAGTTGGAGAATGTGGACGGTGTTAACGCCAGAGTTGGCTTCAATCTCCACGACCCGGTCAATAGTTGCTTGACCCAGTATCGTGTTTCTAGAAATTCTACGAACTATGATGGGTAGGACCCTGTCAGCAGAACCTCCTTCAGTGAGGTTGTAGAAACTTCGGTCTCCATTGTAGGGAATGGGCTGACCTTGTTCCTGACTCCATCTAGTCAAGTTAGTGGCCCACAGAGGTGTGGGTCCTTGAAATGCGGGGCGGGGGTTCAGGTTTGGGTTTTGAGCAGCTGGGGGTAGGTTGTTGACTTCAGGCTCCGAGTCAGAACTATCGGAAAAACCCTCAGCATGGTGATCATCATCCAAAGGGATTGGGTGATCATCTTCTGGTTTTGCCTCTAGCCAACCAGCATTGCCTTGGTTCGGGAAGTACGGATCGCCGTGGTGAAATCCAGCCATTAAAATCTACGCGAGAAAAGGGATATAAGAAATAGCTAAATAGACGAACTGACTAAGATAATTACAGTAATACCAAATACCCCTACGGTATTTCTTTATGGTTGTGTTGGTAAGTTTTTAGACTTGTTGCCATATCACAACCATTCTTGGGCATATGCTAATCACTCCTTGGCCCAACATAGTTGATCAGGATATGCCATTCCCAAGACTGACCATATATCCCCAGGCTTACTTGTGATATTCAACAATCGTAATACTTTTGTTCTTGTCATTGTGACACTGATTTTAGTATGAATGCATGCACGTGTACTTACTTAAATATTTTATTATTTAAAAGTATAACTCTTAGACAGAGTATTTTAATCCCAATGTATTTATAGTTAGTATATCTTTTATGGGTTGATATACTATATTCAATATAAACATTTCTCTGGTACCAATCTGTCACACCCCAAAACCAAGAACGGCGGAAACGTTCTGGGGTGGAGGACGTCACGTACAGTATCACAACAGTGTAAAGTAGTAAATAAGCAACAACATCATCCATTGCATTATAAGTAAAGTTTTAATACATGTGTGTTCTTTCATTGTAATAAGACACCAAAAATATACAATCAAAATAAAAGACGAGACTTGTCTGTGCTCCGTCTTCTCAAAACCTGGCCATCGTACCTGTCTACTGGTGACCTGAGAATACAAGTTATTTTGAAAGCGAGTATCAGCTTAAAGCTGGTGAATTCATAAGTATTTAAATGTCCTTGTCTTGTTTTTGAAAAGCTGTTATGAATGCCATGTAAATCTTTAAGTGAAAAGTTGACATAAGTATGAAAAACCCTAGGAAATCCCTTATTTCATATTAGTATGAGATGTAGTCTTCTACCAAGACCCGAATGTTCTGTTATAAAAATGATAGTTTTTCCTTCTTTTTGACTATTACAAACAGTAATTAGTCTAACTCATCGTTTATGTGAATATATCACAAAGTAAAGTAAATAGAAAAAAAAAGTACTAATGTAAGTGTTATCACTGGGTACTAGGACTAACACAACATCGCAATAAGCGAAATGAATAACCTAATGAACATCCGAAGATTGTCAAATTGTCCTCTGTAGCAGCAGCAGGTTGGAGGAAGGGTTAGTCCCGTAACTGACTCCTAATATAAGTAGTAACCGTAGGCATCCGTAGATGTTCATCACCCACTGGTGCTAACAGCTGGGTTCCGGAATGGTTAGTCTCGTCTAGACATCTCATCGAACAGGGATAGGCAGGAAAATTTACACAGAAGGTACGAATAAATCTTCCTCGTAACTCTAGGTACAAGTATCCAGGTAAGTGAATACAAGATAATGTATCTATGTAACAGTACTCATGTATGGTATTCATGTAAGCGTATTCAGATAAATGTATCTATGTAAACGTACTCATGTATCATGTAATCCTAGGTAAATGTACTCATGTATCATGTAAGCATGTGTAAGTGTACTGGTATAGACTAATGAATGAACTGACTCTTGTGTGATTCCTTGTAATAGGAATAATGTTTTGTATCTTTTAACTATCCCTATGATAATTAACTTGTAGCACCTGGTTCCTGGTACGTAAATCTTATTTGAGTATTCTCTTTTCTTTTAGCCTTGGACTCGACGAGTCATAGGTCCGACTCGCCGAGTAGAGTCGGGGCCCGGGACATGTTTAAGTTGGCGACTCGGCGAGTCCATATTCCGGACTCGGCGAGTCACCGCTGTTGGATGAAACCCTAAGTTTCAGGGGTTTGCACCCTATTTAAACCTCATGTCCGCCCCAAGCCAGCCCCCATTCACCTCAGAGCTCCCAACCCTCGTTCCAAAGCTTATTTCCTTGAGAGTTTGAAGCATTTTGTGTGTTCTTGAAGGATTTGAGAAGGAAGTGGAGTAGATCAAGAGGAAGGGAAGGAAGCCAAGCATCTTAGTGTTCTCTCAGTGATTTCTTTGAGGTACAACCTATTTTCCCTCTATTTTTATGCTTATTGCTCCATTAAGTCTTTCTTGAGCCCTTCCCCAAACTTGTATGTGCAATATAAGTCGTAATAAGTTGATTGGCCTTTAGATCTAGGCAAGATTGAGCTCCAGGAGCTCAGATCCGTTACCTTTATGGACCCATGTTGCTTGTTCACCCTAGATCTACCCTTTTGAGGCATTTTGAGCCCTAAATCCCTCTTTGGTGAGTATCTACACGTAAAGTTGGAAACTTACGTGTCATTCATGTTCTAAGAACCCAGATCTGTGAATGGCATAGACTGGAATCGAGCAAAATCACGTATATAGTGATTGCATGGCGATGACTCGGCGAGTCGTTCATACGACTCGGCGAGTCTCCGAGTTGTCCCCTTTTCGTTGTGTCGAGTGCGAGTAGTGAGTCACGGGGTGTGACTCAGTGAGTTGGAAGCCAAACTCATCCATGGAGGAACTCGGCGAGTCCATGCCCTAACTCGGCGAGTTCAAGGCAATCTCCTTAGATCAAGATCAGACTCGGCGAGTTGTTCATACAACTCGGCGAGTCGCAGCATAAGTGTTCATCGGATGAAGATGAACTCGGCGAGTTGTTTATACAACTCGGCGAGTAGAATGAAGGACTTGATCATCAGTTTGGAAGGAGAACTCGTCGAGTCAACGCCTAACTCGACGAGTAGAAACGGGATCCTGGTCAGTCGATTGGACAGGGACTCGGCGAGTTGGCGAGCCAACTCGGCGAGTCGGGTCAACTGAAAGTTGACTCTGACTTTGACTTAGGGCATGATCAGGGGTAAAGTGGTCATTTTACCCAAAGGTCAGTTAGCAGTGTTTGATTGAGTATGTTGTGGGAATTACAACCGGAGGATTTCCGGAGCAGCAGCAGCAGCAGTAGACAGTCAGTTCCCAATCAGATCAGCAGCTACTTCGAGGTGAGTTACCTTCCAGTAGCGGTGGGTCTACGGCCACAATGCCGGCCCACCAGTAGGAGTCGTATGATTAGATGATTGTCTTTGTGATATCATCTAGGTTGCTACTACCTGATATGTTATATGCTAGCATGATATGTTATATGTGATAGAAATAGAGATCGGTTTTTAGGACCGAAGGGTAGTGCAGACACCATAGAAATGTCTGACAGTACGTGATGATATGTTTGTATGCTGGCTTGTTATGTTATATGCGATAGAGATAGTAGGAGGGGACCAGTCCCCGAGTTCGGTTGTTAGGACCGAAGGGTAGCCCAGACACCCCAGATAAGTCTAACAATGTGTTATGTATGATATATGTGTAAGTAGCAGTAGGGGTGAAATAGTCCCCGAGGGTCGGTTGTTAGGACCGATGGGTAGTCAGCGCCCCAAAATGGCTTGACACGGGTAGTCAGCACCCCAGAATGGCTTGACACGGGTAGGACGGTACCCCAGAATGGCCGCACGGGTAGTCGGCACCCCAGAATGGTCGTACCGGGTAGTCAGGCACCCCAGAATAGCCTAGCAGTATGTATGTTATGCGTTTGTATGGTATGTGGTACGATGGGGGAACTCACTAAGCTTTGTGCTTACAGTTTACAGTTTTGGTTCCAGGTACCTCTTCATCAAAGGGGAAAGAGCTGGCGCGGTAGCGGCACATCATGCACACACACTGGTTTCCGCATTTACTAGATTTCGCTGGGATTTATACTCTGATATTTCGATTGCTTGTATGATTTGGCTTTTAGACATGGTTTACGTTGTGATGTGGTTTGATCAAACAATGGTTTTAATTACTAACATTTTCTAAAGTAATGTTTTAAAAACGAAATTTTTGGACGTGAAAATTGGGTCGTTACAAGTTGGTATCAGAGCCCTGGTTTGAGGGATTCGGACACACCTTCGGGGGTGTCTGAACTCAAATCGAGGGATTAAAATATTTTCCAAAAAAAGAAAATGTTTTCTAAAGATTGAGAAAAGAGTTTTGAGAAAGAACGAAGTGTGTGATGTGCGCGACCGGCCGAGCTCAAGTAAGTATTCCCCAAAGTACCCATACAAGCTTATGATGTGTTTATCAGTTTCAGTAGAACAGCATGCTAGAATAGGACTAAGGATCTAGGAGTGATGCCTTATATGCCTGCTTTATGTGCTTTAGTGTATGAAAAATTGCATGCTAGAATTGAGTAGACAGCAGTAGGATACCCTGTTAGGTTATGCCTGATAGTATGAGTTTAGCTCTGTATGCTAGTTCAGTTTCTCTATGAGAGTGGATTTGCTTGAGAATTGTTCCCTTAGTTCGAATGCTGCTTGCTTTGTGCTTTGTGGGACTTTGAGTGGTGGGAGTTAGCCATTAGGTGAATACGTCACGTCACATGTGATCAGGGTTGAATAATCTTAGAGTGCTGGATTTGGCCCTATTGCGCAGCTCTCGTTTGAGTCTAACTGTTGTAGGGACGAGTCTGTTACTCGAAGGATTATCCGAGCCTCACCACATGTGATGGTATTCAGGTAATGGTTAATTGGCATTACTAGGAGGCCTTCAGCAGCTGAGGACCTGGTAGGGTGGAGCCTGAGATTTCCCTAGGGCAAGCCTAGGATGAGTATAGCGGTGATCAGCAGTAGTGGAAGGGATCTGGTGGAGTCGAGGCAGTCCTTGAAGAAGGTACGGATAGATGTGGAAGGTAGTATGGGCCCGTACTACT
This sequence comes from Lactuca serriola, assembly GCF_051521515.1. Classification (NCBI taxonomy): domain Eukaryota; kingdom Viridiplantae; phylum Streptophyta; class Magnoliopsida; order Asterales; family Asteraceae; genus Lactuca; species Lactuca serriola. Next base: position 62,409,503 of record NC_136410.1, on the reverse strand, counting down.
GAAAGCAGAGGATCCATACCCGAACCAAGGAAGGCCAAGATAAGACCAGGGAACTTGTAAGTAGTTGTGATCCCTCAGGAAGTATCAGTATCACTAATGATTGTTGTGATGTATTGCAGAATGGTGGTACTTCGATCGAGGCCGATAGATGGCGGTTCAGGAGAGGGGTCAGGTTCGGGATCAGGTTCCGAGCAGGTAGATGAGGGACTACGTGAGTTCATCGCGTCAGAGATCACTAGGGGTATCCTTGAGTCGACTCCCATTATCTTCGGGTCGATCAAGGAAGGGATCATCGAGTTGATAGAGGATCGCCTCAGGGCTTTCAGGAGCAACATGGCATCTGGCCAGTCGGGATCTCGCACACTGTCCTTTAAGGACTTCAGGGGCAGTGGTGCGCCGGATTTCCACGGGGTGAAAGACCCCATTGCCGCCAGACGATGGATTGCATACATCGAGTCTGCACAGTTGACTAGCTTCTGCCCCGAGGGGTCGAAGGTGAGGTATGCAGCAGGGTGTTTGCGGGACCGAGCTCGAGATTGGTGGGAGTCAGTGGGAGACTCGTTGGGAGCCTCAACTATCAAGGCCATGACTTGGTCAGATTTTGTGACCAGATTTAGGGCAGAGTTTGCACCGGCTGTCGAGCTTCAGCAGCTGGCCAGGGAATTTTTAGACATGAGGCAGACGACTGAGACTGTGGCGGAGATCACCGCCAAGTTCCGGGAGAGGGCTTTGTTGGTGCCCCAGTATGCTGGTGACGAGGATATGAGGAGGACCCGTTATCATGATATGCTACGAGCTGACATCCGGGAGCATGTTAGCTTTTCAGCTTGCCCTACCTTGGACTCTATGATTGCCAGGGCGAGGGAGAGGGAGATAGATTTGGAGCATATCCGGAAACGGAAGTCAGAGGAGGGACAGACAGGAGGGGCTTCGGGGAAGAAGCCCAAGGGATCAGATGGTAGGCCGAAAGGCTAGTCAGGACCGAGCCGCTGCAGGAAATGCGGCAGCCCGCACGAGGGGGCGTGCAGGTTGGGATCATCAGGCTGCTACAAGTGCGGCAAGTCTGGGCACTTTAGCAGGGATTGCACTGCTCCGGCAGCAGTTATTCAGACATCGGAGTTGTTGTGTTTCCACTACAACCAGAGGGGCCACAAGAAGGCCAATTGCCCCCAGTTGACAGTTTCAGCGCCGGTGAAGGCGCCAGCTCCAGTGACCCTGCGGATCACGGATGGCCGGCAGGGCAAGGCAGAGGCTCCGGTGGTGAGGAGTCAAGCATTTCAGTTGACTACCGAGGAGGCACGCGCCGCACCCGATGTGGTGACGGGTATGATTCTTTCCCTCTTTTTTTATTTTATGATGTTATGATATTGTTATGTGCTCGGTATATATATATATATATATATATGTTTTAGGATCGTTCAATGTGAACAGTATCCCAGTTCAGGTGTTATTCGACTCGGGTGCATCCCGATCATTTGTGTCCCTTGCGCTTAGCAAGAAGTTTCCTGAGTCTTCGGGCATGTTGGATTGCCCTTTAGAGGTAGAGATTGCTGATGATCGATCGGTGCGAGCATCGATGGTGTTTCGGGATTGTGTATTGCGTCTGTTTGAGGAGCGCTACTTAGTAGACCTGGTTCCCATTCCAATGCGTGGGAACAAGGTGATTATAGGCATGGATTGGTTAAGCCCTAATGGGGCGGTGATAGATTGCGCGTAGAAGCTAGTACGGGTCAGGACCCCAGGCGGAGGAGAGTTAGTGATTCATGGCGAGAGGCCGTAGTGTGGACCCGCAGTATGTTCAGCAGCGAGGGCGAGACGCTACCTTCAGCAGGGATGCGCAGGATATGTCACGTACGTGATGGATACCCGGGAGGCGGGTAAGGCGACAGTGAGCGAGGTTCCGGTGGAGCGAGATTTCGCAGATGTTTTCCCAGAGGAGCTTCCTGGGATACCTCTAGAGCGACAGGTGGAGTTCAGGATTGACCTCGTTCCTGGTGCGGCTCCGATAGCCAAGGCACCGTATCGGTTGGCTCCTCCCGAGATGTAGGAGTTGTCTACGCAGCTGCAGGAGCTGCTAGACAAGGAATTTATTTGTCCGAGTAGTTCACCCTGGGGAGCCCCGATCCTGTTTGTGAAGAAGAAGGATGGGTCGCACCGGATGTGCATAGACTATCGGGAGCTGAATAAGGTAACGATGAAGAACCGTTACCCACTCCCGAGGATTGATGATCTCTTTGACCAGCTCCAGGGAGCGTCTTGGTTTTCCAAGATCGATTTGCGTTCGGGATACCATCAGATGAGGGTCAAGGAGGAGGATACGCAGAAGACCGCGTTTCGGACGCGCTATGGCCACTATGAGTTCGTGGTGATGCCGTTTGGGCTCACCAATGCTCCTGCCGTGTTCATGGACCTCATGAACCGCGTATGCAGACCGATGCTGGATCGGTCTGTGATAGTCTTTATCGATGACATCTTGGTTTATTCCAAGACTCAGGAGGAGCATGAGGAGCATCTGAGAGAGGTGTTGGAGACCCTGAGGAGGGAGAGCTTGTATGCCAAGTTCTCCAAGTGTGAGTTTTGGTTGCGCGAGGTGCAATTTCTCGGACACCTTGTCAACCAGAACGGGATTCTGGTCGATCTGGCCAAGGTCGAGGCCGTGATGAGATGGGAGGTTCCGAAGTCTCCATCTGAGATTCGGAGTTTCCTGGGATTAGCAGGTTACTATCTGAGATTTATTCAGGATTTCTCCAAGATAGTCGTACCCCTGACGCGGCTGACGAAGAAAGCCATGGTCTTTTGGTGGGGACCCGAGCAGCAGGCTGCATTTGAGACACTGAGACAGAGACTGTGCAAGGCGCCGATCTTAGCCCTTCCAGATGGCGTAGAGGATTTTGTGGTTTATTGTGACGCGTCCATTTCAGGGTTGGGCGCGGTACTGATGCAGAGGGGGCATGTCATTGCCTACGCTTCGAGGCAGCTCAAGCCTCACGAGGCGAACTACCCGACGCATGATTTGGAGTTGGGGGCGGTGGTTTTTGCCCTCAAGATTTGGCGACATTACCTCTACGGGGTTCGGTGTACCATTTACACGGACCACAAGAGTTTGAGGTACCCCATGGATCAGCCGAATCTGAACATGAGGCAGCGTCGGTGGTTGGACGTGGTGAAGGATTATGATTGCGAGATCCTTTACCACCCGGCAAAGGCCAACGTGGTGGTCGATGCGCTTAGCCGCAAGGCGGCGCCGATCAGGGATATTTGCATGAGGATGACCGTAGTGACTCCCCTGTTGGAGCGGATTCGGGAGGCTCAACAGGAGGCTATCAAGGAGGAACATCGGAAGAGCGAGCGTGTGGTGGGTCAGGTTTCCTCCTTCGATTATGATAGCCGAGGAGTATTGACACTACACCGTAGGGTGTGGGTGCCGTATCACGGAGGTGTGCGCCAGATCTTGATGGAGGAGGCGCACAAGTCCTGATTCTCTATTCATCCTGGGGCGACGAAGATGTATAGGGATCTTCGTCTAGATTATTGGTGGCCCTGCATGAAGCGGGATGTGGCATGGTACGTTGAGCGGTGCTTGACCTGCAGGAAGGTCAAGGCCGAACATCAGAGACCGCATGGCAAGATGCAACCGTTGGATATTCCACTGTGGAAATAGGAAGATATCACGATGGATTTTATCACAAAGCTTCCCAGGACCGCGCGTGGGGTGGATTCGATTTGGGTAATCGTGGATCGATTGACCAAGAGTGCTCACTTTATCCCGATTCAGGAGAGCATATCGGCTGAGAAATTGGCCGACATCTATATCAGGGAGATCGTGGCGCGGCACGGGGTGCCAGTATCGGTTATCTCGGGCAAGGATGTGCTTTTTACTTCCAGATTTTGGAAGAGATTTCATGACGAGTTGGGCACTCGTTTGCATTTTAGCACCGCCTTTCACCCGCAGACGGATGGTCAGAGCGAGCGGACCATCCAGACCTTGGAGGATATGTTGCGGGCATGCGTGTTAGACTTCGGTGGTAGCTAGGATACCTATCTTCCCTTCGTCGAGTTCTCCTACAACAACAGCTACCACGCGAGTATCGACCGCCCTCCATTCGAGATGTTGTACGAACGGAGGTGCAGGACCCCGATATGCTGTGGTGAAGTTGGCCAGAGAGTCATGGGGAGCACCGAAGTGGTGCTCAAGACGACCGAGAGGATCCAACAAGTTCGGAGCAGGCTTCAGACTGCTTAGAGTCGACAGAAGAGTTACGCCGAAAAGCATCGATCCGACTTGGAGTTCCAAGTCGGGGATATGGTTCTCCTGAAGGTTTCGCCTTGGAAAGGCGTCATTCGATTCAGGAAGCGGGGCAAGTTGGGCCCGAGATTCATCGGACCGTTTAGGGTTGTAGCCCGGGTGGGCAAGGTGGCATATAGGCTGGATCTGTCAGCCGAGCTCAGCCAGATCCACAACACTTTCCATGTTTCTCAGCTGTGGAAGTGTCTAGTGGACGATTCAGCGGTAGTGTCGTTAGAGGATATACAGGTTGATGACAGCCTGAATTACATTGAGCGCCCAGTCGCAATCCTCGACGGGAAGTCGAAGGATTTGAGGAACAAGATGGTAGAGCTAGTGCAGGTGCAATGGCAGCACCGCAAGGGTTCAGAATGGACTTGGGAGCCAGTGGACGAGATGATGGAGCATTACCCCGAGCTGTTTCAGGATCGAGTAGCAGACTTCGAGGACGAAGTCTAAAATAAGTGGGGGAGATTTGTAGCACCTGGTTCCTGGTACGTAAATCTTATTTGAGTATTCTCTTTTCTTTTAGCCTTGGACTCGACGAGTCATAGGTACGACTCGCCGAGTAGAGTCGGGACCCGGGACATGTTTAAGTTGGCGACTCGGTGAGTCCATATTCTGGACTCGGCGAGTCACCGCTGTTGGATGAAACTCTAAGTTTTAGGGGTTTGCACCCTATTTAAACCTCATGTCCGCCCCAAGCCAGTCCCCATTCACCTCAGAGCTCCCAACCCTCGTTCCAAAGCTTATTTCCTTGAGAGTTTGAAGCATTTTGTGTGTTCTTGAAGGATTTGAGAAGGAAGTGGAGTAGATCAAGAGGAAGGGAAGTCAGCGCCCAGACACCCCAGATAAGTCTGACAATGTGTTATGTATGATATATGTGTAAGTAGCAGTAGGGGTGAAATAGTCCTCGAGGATCGGTTGTTAGGACCGATGGGTAGTCAGCGCCCCAGAATGGCTTGACACGGGTAGTCAGCACCCCAGAATGGCTTGACACGGGTAGGACGGCACCCCAGAATGGCCGCACGGGTAGTCGGCACCCCAGAATGGTCGTACCGGGTAGTCAGGCACCCCAGAATAGCCTGGCAGTATGTATGTTATGCGTTTGTATGGTATGTGGTACGATGGGGGAACTCACTAAGCTTTGTGCTTACAGTTTACAGTTTTGGTTTCAGGTACCTCTTCATCAAAGGGGAAAGAGCTGGCGCGGTAGCGGCACATCATGCACACACACTGGTTTCCGCATTTACTAGATTTCGCTGGGATTTATACTTGATATTTCGATTTCTTGTATGATTTGGCTTTTAGACATGGTTTACGTTGTGATGTGGTTTGATCAAACAATGTTTTTAATTACTAACATTTTCTAAAGTAATGTTTTAAGAACGAAATTGTTGGACATGAAAATTGGGTCGTTACATAACTGAAAGGTAATTGGTTGTTCAAGTAGGTTCATACACCCTTGCTACCCAAGAGTGTGGGAAACTAAATGAAGGATGAAAAACTATAATCTCAAACATATATATGAACATAAGTGTATAAGTATAGTTTTGTTCAAGAAGGTAAAAGTAATGGTTTTGTAAGATATCTAAGAGTTTAGAACAATAATAAAAAGTGACTTGATGTCATTTTAAATAAACATTTCAAAAGTAATACATTTGATAGCAACGTATTTTTAAGATAGAAAACCATTTCATGCATCACATTTTGTAGTATGTGAAATCTGCTGGATGAAAACACAGTTATAAAATACATATGAGTGATTTAATAACATGTTGTCTTCTACTTGTATTCCCCCCCCCCCCCATTAAAGCATTTAAAGTCATTTAAAACATTGATTAAGGGGTATGAACTCACCTGTAGATGGTGGTTTGGATGAACTGAACGGTGTAGGATTGTTAGGTGTCAAGTGAGGACTTGTACACACACTACGATCCTAATGAACATATAATCACACATATATGCACTCAATTAGTCTTAAATTACTAATTGATAATGTTAAGACATCCTAGAACATAATAAACACTTTATATAAGTGTTATAATCCCTAAGGATTGCATCTAAGTTGTCGTGGGACAAGGCACTTGGGTTTAGGGTTCCAAAGGACCCCTTATTTGAGTTTACTCTCCATAAAACCCCACACAAGGAGTTTACGGTCGTAAACTCTTGAGTTTACGACCGTGAACTCCTAGGCCTAATGTCCTTTGTTGTTTTGAGGTTCTAAATGATTCCTAGAAGCATTCCAACTTGGTGGATCAATTCATGGAAGGGTTTAGGGCACTAATACACTCCTTTGAGGGGTTTACGGACCAAAGGCCATTTCCTTTTGAGTTTACTGCCGTAAACTCATATGGAAGTGGATATTTTTGTGCTTTCAAGTCCCAAACTCATGTTGGATAGGTGCTAAACATTTATCTAAGGCTAATGAAGGCCTTAGGCACACATTGGTGCCCTTCATTCATGTTTACGGACCAAGAACCATATTAGGGCCGTAATCTCTCTTTGTGAGAGGTTTTTGATGTTTTAAAGTCCCTCAAATAGCTAGGAGGAATTCTAGGTAATTGTCCAAAGCTTTAGGAGTGCCAAAAGCACTCTTTGGTCCATGTTTTTGGAGTTCACGGTCCAAGATCTTCTTGGGCCGTGAACACCCAAACTTTGGTGTTTCTTTGTTGTTTTCTTGTCCTAAATACACCTATATACAAGCCTAAGATAGTAACATATCACGAGGGAAAGGCTAGGCATTTTTTCGGGAGTTTACCGCCCAAGAACACCTTGGGGAGTAAACTCCTAAATCTAGTTGTTTAGCTATGATATATATGTTATAAAAACATTATAAGCTATATAACACTACTAGAGAGAGGTACTCACGATTTGGGATGAAAACCCGAAGATCCGTGAGAGAGAAAATGGCTTTTCTCTAGTTGGAAATGTAAATAATAAATGAAATTGTTTCAGAATTCTATTTATAGTCCTGAGATTTTTGGCAGAAAATATTTTATTCCCGGAATGATCTCTAATATTATAGAGTGTTGGAATAACAGAGTTGCACAAAACCCTAGTGCATCCACTCTCCTAATATCTCCTGAAGTGTAAACCCTGAATTACTCAACTTATACAGAAAAGTCTGAAAATTTATTGTGACTGTTATAACTTCTATTGAAGTGATATTGTTTGTACAGAATAGAATTTTGGGTTGTCACAGATCCCGTTGGATAAGAAGGGATCGACGTCAGACCATGTTGCAATTCGAAACTTCGAAAGCATGAGTGAAACTTGTTGGATTGGTGTCTAAGTCCATAACTATAGTTGGTATGTACTTGACCCACTTGTAGCATGGTCCTTTTGGGTTTCCTTCACCAAAACAACTTGACTGGATGAATTATAGAGAAAGAGGTTATTATGGTTTATTAATATATTATATGAATACTATATTAACAGAGAAATCATATTGTTTAATTAAGTTTGGTCAAGAATTAATTAAGAAATTAATTATGTGGTCAAAAGATATTAATTGAACTTAGGGGACTAGAATTACAATTATGAGATGATTGGAATATGGGTTGTGGGTCCCTTAAGAAGGGAGGGATGAAATCAATGTGCAAGCCCACATTGAAATCGTCCATGGCTTGTTTCTGGAAGGATCGAATGGGTTGCTTGGTGGCTAAGCAAGCAGATTAGGTTTTGACTGAAACCCTAATTTCACACCTATATAAAGGGACCCTAGACATCACATTTTCGGCTACCCTAACCCTAGAAGGATTGCTAGAGCCAAAAATCACCTCCCTCCTCTCTCTCTCTCTTACATTCTTCCAATTGCCTTGGTGTTTGTGATCGATTAGAGGTATTACATTTGTGATACTAAGCTCTCAAAGTCAAGGACCTTCAAGCTTCAATTGAAAGGTAATCATCTAAACTTGTATTAGTTATTAATTTCGATTTTTGTATGCTAGATCTAGGGTTTACAAGCTTTGGATGATTTGCATGTACAATTAGAGAAACCTAGATCCAAAGCTTTAGGGTTTGAATGTGCACCATAGGATTGATGTAATGCTCAAAACCAGCGGCATCAGAGCCTAGGCTGCTTTCTATTGTATTTGATGTCTTGTTTGATCATTCATTGCTTGCAAAATCGAAAATTCTACCCTCTGACAGCTCAACTCGTCGAGTCACCTGATGAACTCGACAAGTCAGATGAACTCGGCGAGTCCAGTTAGTGACGCGACAAGTTGGAGAATCAGGGAGTAGAACTTTCGGGATTTTGGCCTATTTTTTATTGGGATAATTACCAAAAACGTTTTTGATTAATAAAATCCGATTTTTATTAAATATATATGATTATCCTTATCAAAATAGAAGATAATTGCAAATTAATTAGATAATTATTGCCTTATATGATAATCTTTATTATTTGAATTATTTGATTGCATTATCTTACCATGAAATTGGATTAGGTCAAATTTAGATAATCACTAATTAATTGTTTAATTAAATTATTTATAATTTGATCTAGAAAGCTTTGAAAAGTTTCAAAACTTGTCCTCAAGTTTTGGAATTTAAACTTTTGATTAGAAGGTTTAATTTTGAAATATTTAAATTCTAAACCCTAGAATTTTACAAGTTTAAAATTCAACCCTTATACTATTATAATATTATAAGGTTAATATATATATATATATATATATATATATATATATATATATATATTAAGCTAGTCTTACCGTTAGTAGGCCTCATTTACGAAGCCAATCTATAAGAGGATATAAGGTTGTTGCCTATAAAATGACAGTTTAATGGGTGCCCACTCTCACCCACCGCTTCCTTGCCTATAAAAGGATAGGGAAACTAATTCCTCATTAAAAGTATAATGATTAAATACAGTAATTAAATGTTTTTATAAAATTCTCAATCTTAGTTACTTTAGGAAAAATGTGAAATGATGTTATTTCATGAAATTACACTTTGCACCCTGCCAAGTCGTTAATGGAGCGTGCGTAGATAACCGGCACACTAATATGGACTAGCAATGGTGGCAAAGGGTGACTCGATGTTTATCATAGATCAATGGACCTTGTGTGGTTAATCGTCACATTGATTAGGTGGTAAATGACATCGAGGGTACCAAGTATATTTGCATGGTTATTCACACATTGTTTGTGATCCTCGGTATCCCAGTCACAAACTTGAAGCGCATATCAAGATTTAAACATGCCATTGAAAAGTTCAATGAATCTCAAAAGATCTAGGAGTTTCAATACATTTAAAACTTAATTTCCTTTTCGTTTTTCATGGTGGAAATTAGTGAATCGTCATTCACTTACCTTTAAATTATTTGCAGTTTAGATTACGGCATCCCTCTTCTAAATTGTAAATAATGTTGTTGGATCCTAGCCCTAATTTCTCATTTGGGTGTTTAATTGGGGATTCTTATCTAATCAACCTTTGTCTCTTTTCTATTTCAGATGTCTACTTCGAACAACAACGCTTCAGGCTCGACCCCTTCCGGCTCATTCTCAATTATGAACTTGTGTGGGAGGGTGATATTTGATGGGACCAATTTCAATGATTGGATCTGCAACATCCGCATGGTCACCCGCTACAAGGACAAGGAGTATGTTCTAGATAAGGAGATGAAAGAGGTAAATGCCAACACTTCTACTCCCGAAGAAATTGCTGCTTTCGAGGCTCACGAGCGAGACACTACGAAAGTCCATTGCATCATGCTCGCGACCATGATCGTCGAACTCCAAAAGTCCTACGAAGAGTACTACCGCTAAGAGATGCATCAAGATTTGTCACGGCCCACTTGTAGAAAATGTAGAGATACGTGGATCGCTTGTTGAAGTTGAATGTTAACTTCGATGAGGAGATGGCCATATATATCATTCTACACTCCTTACCTCCTTGTTACAACCAGTTCCACATGACCTACCATATGAACAAGGAGGAGGTCACTCTAAGCAAGCTTCAAGGCCTGCTAAGGACTGCTGAGAGTAGTTTTAAAGACAAATCTGTTGCATCAACTCCTACTACCGCCCCTGTCTTGGAAATTGGGCAAAGGATGGGCAAGAAGAGGAAGGATCCTTCTAAGAGCCACAAGGGAAAGTCCCACAATGGCACCTCTTCTAGTGGAACCACGACTGGCCTCATTTCTAGCCTCCAAGTCCCAAACCCTAAATCTCGAAACCCTAATGCTATTGTGAGTGTTTGCGAGTTATTTCAAGTATTTTAGTGTATTTTTTGAAGCTATTGGAAGAAGGAAGAGCTTAGAGACACAAGAACAAGTTTGTAGATCTAGAACCCTTGATTCAACCCCAACATTTTGATGGTATAAATCTTAAACCTTTCTTTGTGGTCATTTAGATCTCCATTTTTGAAGTTCCTTGCTTATTTTTGGTCCAAATGATATGATTCTTGGGATTTGGACGTCCCACGTGGAGAACACTTCAGATCTAGGGCATTAAGGGGGTTTCATGGCATAAAGTTGCCAACTTTATGGCCATGGAAGTCCCATGCAACCTTTAGACCATCATTTTGGTCTTTTGATGCTTCTAGGGCTATGCATGTGGATAATGTTTAAGACTTTACGTGATTATTTAGTCCCTAGAGTCCAGATCTATAACCTCATGGTCTATCTTGTAGTTTTGTGGTCTTTGGATGAAGACTTTGGCCTTTTTGGGTTAGGGTTTAAGCTTAATCTCATTCGGAAGGGTATTGATGGGTAAAGTTGGAAACTTTACCCTTCTAGAGGCATTTCCAGTCTAGGTCTGGAATATGAGACTTGGATTTGAAGAATAAGGGCTTAATGCAATAAGAAGGGTTGACAGACAAATAAACTCGACTTGGTTTAAATTTTCATAAATTTTCATTTTCGATTTATTAAAAATTTGCAGAAGATGGTTTGAATGGTTTTTGAAGATGATCATGATTTGAATGTTCATACTGATTAATTTAGTCCTTATTTAATATTAAAACATTTAAAAGGTTGTGGGTGTGTAATGGAGAGTGCAAACATTTTGCTGTTCTTCATTTGAAATAAAAAACATAATATAAGTACCCGTGTGGATGTTACTTAGTGCCACATCGACACCTCAACTTCCTACATTACACTTCATTTAATGACAAGGCAAAGGATAACCGAATTACCCCTTCACATTTCGAAAAAGGACCAATTTAACCCAAAATAATAGACTTTATGCCCTTAAAAAGCCAAAAAAAAAAAAAATGAGTGATCTTTTAAACTAAAAGTTAATAGTTGGTTGAGCTACATTAAAATTTTCCCTTTAAAAAAATACTTAGTTTTTTTTTATGTCCGTGCATGTATAAATTCGAGTTCGTTTATGTTTTGATGTAATTTTTTTTTTACGTTTTTATATTTATTTTTATGTACATTTCCTACATATGAGCCGAGTCACATATATTTAATTATTTGAATTTCCGTTCGTCAACTTAAGAAAAAAATCTTACTTATTTTTATGTACGTGTCATATATAATACAATTTTTACTATTTTTGTTTGGCATAGCTTTGGCCCAGGACTTTTGTTGTTTGTCAATTTAAGTTTTCCTAACTTCTATTCAACACGTAATAACTTATTTTCTACTACTTTTGAAATACATTATTGCCGTTGCAGGACGCGACCAGTAAAATCCTAGTTTCAAATAAAAAACTTCATTATTTAAAAATCCAAATTAAAATCCCATATAAAATATACATTTCGTTAAACATCTCATGAACACGGATTTGTTAATTTGTTTATACATCTCAAATATCTCTTTGGAAATCCTACTTGGGGAAATCAAGCTGAATGGATAATTTTTTGCTACGTATATAATCTTTTTTAACATATATGATGTATTTATCAGAGTTCAAAAGAATAAAGAATCGACTATAGAATAAATCTTAAAGAAGTTGGATTCAATCGACATAATAAATCTTGTTTTAGAATCAAACTTAATGTTATCACTTATCGGTATCTTCGATGTAAGATCTTTACCGACAAAATCCAAATTTATATAAATAACTCTATTTATATAATTAAATGTACATCATTACCACCTTTCAACCCACATAAAACTTTCATGTCGACTTCATGATTTTCGAGAAACACGTGTCCAGTGTCCATTTCTTTAAACTTGAATTATGCATGAGTAACCCCGTAATTAAATATTAAATTCTAATCAAATCATAGTTATATGAACCCTAATTAATGTGTTATTTTAAAATTTTATTAAGAAAACTCCACACACATAAAACATAGTATCCATTTGAAAGTTGAATGATCCCCTGTTGTTTAATCTTATCGACATCATGTGAATATAAAATCAAAATCAAAATGGTTGCTGATGGAAAAGAACACACCACAGTATATTAAAGAAGAAGCAAACCCCACGGATTCTTTTTCCATTTCTTTTCCTTATAAAAGCAAGGTAGATGAACTAAACCTTAAAGCCCATTAGAATCAAACACACAATTGATCAACAATGATACCAATCAGCAACTTCTTGTTCATCTTCATCACCTCATTTAATTTCATTTATCGATTTGCTCGTCAACACCCTGTCCATGTTAGTTTCAGTCCGCATGGTAACATTTATCTTGAATTTGATGTTACACGTGTACCTCCTCTTTGAAATCCGTTTATTCAGTTTATACCCAAACACCTCGACACCATTCGATCGTCTCTGAGAATTTGTCAATCGGAAGTCCTCCTGCGATAGCGTTTGTTTGTTCTTCCGTTGTGAGTGAGATAGAGAGAAAGAGTTAGAGGGAGAAAGTGAGTGAGATCGAAGCAAGTTCTTCCCCTGTAAATCTTCGATATCACCAAAGATGCCCAAACCCTGATTGATGGCGAAATCTGGTGATCAAAGTCCAATAGCTCCCACCATCTGTGACATTCATCAAGAAAACCCCATCACTGGGTCCACCAATTTCGGAGATCTAGCCGTGGATATAGTTACAGTTGTCGATGGTATGGGTTCGGCTGCAACCGTTGACCGGTTCCTTTGTTTACGTTCGCCGGTGTCTCTTTTTTATTGATCTTGCCGATAGTACTGTCGGTGTTGATTTGTAGCGAATAGAATTATAGATAATCAATCGCAAATTGATGTTGCTAACTATTCATCGTAAATGTTAGTTAATGGTGAGATAAATCTTAATGGTTTTTTTTTTACAGGATATAAAATTCTGGGGTTCAGTTCAAATATTTTCTTGCACGAGGACCTTAAGGGGGATTTGGGAGGTAGTCTTATCAAGATTTCAACCACCAACTCTTCACATAAATAACCGATAACTTGACATTGTGTGATTCTTGTTTTCCCAAGATAAAATTAGTTGTAGCAATGAGATGTGTCAAAACATTTTTTATTGCTTTTCAAGATTTCGGAAAGAATCTTTATTTGATCAAAGTGTACATTCTTTTTTAATGAAATCAACCAGGTTAAGATTTTGCTTATTTTATATTGATTACTAATAATCACAAAACTTCAAATCGAATATGTTGCCTTTTTCATAACAGTAGACAGAAAATTCTATTCCGTTACTGATTGTGAGAGTCAAAATGGATTATATTAGTGATAAAAGTTGATATAATTTTGTTTAAAATCAATACATATCTTATTTTTACTATGTGGTTTTGTATAAGTATTATGAATCTCTAATTTGATCCCGAATTTAGTTAATTGATTTGTCTGGATACCCCATTTATAAAGCTATTTAGATAGGAAATATCGATTTCGATTATCTTGTTACATGTATATTTGGGTACTTTTCGGGAGTTTCATTGTTGCCCGAATGGTATTGTAGGAAGTAAATGGATTTCTCGTATGATATCTCATCTAAAGAGCTTACACATCCCTATAGATGAACGCAAAGTCGTGTTACAGGAGGCTATTAGTTCTGACCATGGATTGTTTATGTATGTGGCAGCAACATTGAAGGGGTTTGGTCAATGGATAGGTGGGAATTACATGAGTCTTCATGTCCTGAGTCGTTCGTGTCACCACCCGGGTGGTCTGCTTAGGTTTGTTGATGGGGCTGATGACATGAGTGGGCATATTGTTGGCATTCCAAAGCTGCCACCCAATGAACCAGAAGCCGGCCTCAATAATGGGTTGGTGTTGGATGCTCAGCTACTTGATCGTGTTTTTAAACTACTTATAACCATCGTCAAAAGCATCCCTCATATGTAACACCCTATTTCAAATTGTTTCCTAATTTGGAGCTGTGACCCGAATATCAGTTATCATAAGGCTATGATCCTTGGGGAAGGACAGATTCAAACCCCTTGGATGTGGATAATGTAGATTAGGTGATTCGAGAGTTCAGTTGTGTTTTGGAGCCCAAGGGTATAACCGTAAAGTGGTAGTTTGGGCCTTTTATGAATTTTAGAATTGAGCTTGGGAAGTTTTAAGGCAAATGAGAGTTGATAGAATTGTAGAGCTTCTCATTACCTTTCCATGGATATAAAGAACGTCGAAATCGGACTTAGAATGAAGAAGTTAAGGCTTTTGGAAGATTGGTGGTTTTAGTCCCTAGTCGAGTATGTTGGGCGTACTCTATGAGTAAGTTGAGCGTATTGGCTCACAAGTTGGTCGCGAAGGCGCCCACGTATGCAGGGCGTACGTGGGACTATGCGGGGCGTACGCATGGCTGAGACAAACCCTAATTTTTAGGGTTTGTGCCCTATTTAAACACCTAAAGTTGTCTTGGGAGTTTCTTATGACCAACCTCCACCTCTCCAAACCCTAAGAACGAAACCCTAAGTTCCCTTTGAGTGTTTTGAGCTTAGAAGTGAACTTTGAGGGTGTTTTTGGTGATTTTGAAAGAAGAGGAACTCGTGGAAGTTGCATTGGTGTGTCTAGAGCTTGTGATCCAGAATCATCAGCGACTTGGAAAGCTCTTTGAGGTATAAAGCTCTTAACATGATGGTCCATTTTGTTAGATCTAAATAGGGCTTGTTTTTGTGCTTTTTATGGTCTTTTAAGTCATGCATGGGAGTATAAGCTACTCCAGAAGATAAGAATGATAGATCTTAGCATTTTTTAGTTCCTTTATTCATAAAAATGCAACCTTGATGATTTATATTGGGCCATGCATGAGTTTGGGTGCTTATTATGGATTTTATTGAGTATTGGGTCTCTTTAAGACATGAAAAGGAGTAAAGTTGCCAACTTTACGTCTTAAGACATCATTTAGGATCAGATCTGAGAATTTGGCGTAGTGGCTTAACTGATTAAGCACTTAATAGGGATATGGGTTGGTTGTGGAGTACGTTGGGCGTACCCAAACCGTACATCGCGCGTACTAGCCACAGGAGGTGTACGCCGAGCATAATTCTGAGTACGTCGGGTGTACTCAACTGCCATTGACTTTTGTTGACGTTTGGGTTTTGGGTCATATTTGGACTACTAGGGTTTTGCGCGTTGTTGGGCCACTAGTCCTTTTGACTTTGGGTCATTGTTAGGCTTTGGGCCTTTTGGATTTCGCCCATAATGGGCTTCAGGTATCATTTAGGAATTTGGGCCATATTGGGCTTTTGGAGCCATTGCGTTGGGCCATGGTTATTGGGTCAAGTGAGGAAACGGTAAGATGGTCTTTTAAACTGGGAGTTGAACAAATGAATCAGATTCCTAGTTATGGTTTATGGCCCAACTATTAATCAGGGTTTTATGTGATTGATGTTGGATTAGTGTCTAAGTCCATAACTATATTGGTATGTACTTGACCCGATGGTGCATGGTCCTTTTGGGTTGCCTTCACCAAAGCAACTTGATAGGATGAATTATGGAAAGAAAGGATTAAATATAATTTATTAATATATTATGAGAATAATATATTAAAGGAGAAATCATATTGTTTAATTAATATTAGTCAATAATTAATTGGTAATTAGTTTTGTGAATAAAAGAGATTAATTAAACTTAAGGGACTAGAATTGTAATTATAAGATAATTGCAATTTGGGCCATGGATTGCCTTGTATTAAGGAGTGGACGAATTCTATGGGGAAACCCATGAGGAAATCGTCCAAGGCCTTAAGGAAAGGAATCTATGGGTTGCTTAGGGCTTAAGCATCCAAATTAGGGTTTCCTTGTTAAGATAACCCTAATAGCCTCCTATATATAGATCCCTTATGACCCAAAAACGTGGACAAGCTTCCTTCTAGGGTTTCCACAAGTTTTGGGCAGCCTCTTTCTCTTCTCCTCTTCATCCTCTTGCTCTTGGTGTTTGTGAACCATTAGAGGAGTGACATTTGTGACTCTAAGCTTTCTAAAGTCATTACAAGAAGGATTTGAGATTCTTATTGCTACATAACAATCAAGGTATGATCTAAACCCTTAATTATATGTTATATTGATTATCATATGCTAGATATAGGGTTTATAGTCTTGGATGAATTGCATGTACAATAGAGAAACCTAGATCCAAGCATTAGGGTTTGTATGAGCACATAGGATGTTCTTATAGCCAAAACCCATCAGTGGTATCAGAGCCTTGATTGGTTTCTATTGTATTGATGCCTTGTATGTTAAAAAAATTCGATTTTTGTGGTTCTTCATGATGGACTCGGCGAGTCCCACTGTGGACTCGGCGAGTTGCCCCCTACTCGGCGAGTCCATGGGGGTACTCGGCAAGTTCGAGCATCAGATGGAGCTATTTTCGGGATTTCTTGCTGTTTATCTTTAAGATACTTGCCTTTATCATATTAGATCAATATAAATCTGATTTTATGATATATATATATATATATATATATATATATATATATATATATATATATATATATATATATATATATATATATATATATGAGTATATTCTTGATCTAATTGAAGATATTTATCAATTAATAAAATATTTATTTCCTTATGTGATAATTGATTAATTATTTTGATTAAATTGGTAAATTGTTTTGCAAGAAATCATTAAATAAATCAAATATGGATAATTATGTGATTAAATGTTAATTTAGATTATTTGTTATTTGATCCTTGTGTTATGAAATGTTTCATATTTTCCCCTTTAGGTTTTATAGTTTAAATTTGACCTCAAAAGTTTTGTTGTTTTGAAATTTAAATAGTTGAAACCCTAATGTTTTGAAAAAGGTTTCAAAACTTGCCCTCAAGTTTTGGAATTTAAATTTTGATTAATTGTTTAATTTTGATGTATATTTAAATTCTAAACCCCAATGTTTTGAAATGTTTCAAAACTTGCCCTCAAGTTTTGGAATTTAAAAGTTGATTAAAAGTTTAATTAGGATTGTTAAATTCTAAAACTCTAGTATAGTTTTGAAAAAGTTCAAATCACACCCTTATGGTTTTATTAATTAATTAAGGTGTGTAATTAAAAGAGGTTTAATAAATCCATAAAAGTTTTGGTTTACAATTTAATTGAATTAAAAGTATAATTGTTAAATTTGACCACCTAGTATTTTAAAAGTTGTAAAATACACCCTATACTATATATATAACACTAAAAGTCTAACATTATATATATGTATGAGTAAAAGTCAGTCTTACCATTAGTAGGCCTCATTCACGAAGCTAGTCTATAAGGGGTGTTTAAGGAAATTGCCTATAAAATGGCGATTGAATGGGTATCCACTCTTACCCACCGCACTCTTGACTAGTAGAGGGTCGTTAGCCGAACGGGTAGGATAGGACAGAACTTTCCATTATAAGTATAATGAAATACAAAAGTAACTAAATGTTTTACAAATTCCCAATCGTAGTTACTTAGGCAAAAGTGAATTGATGCAATTCCATGAAATTACACTTTGTGCCCTTGCGAAGACGTTAGTGGAGCGTGTGTGGTTTACCGGCACACTAAATGGTTCTAAGCAAAAGTAGCAAAGGGTGACTCAATGTTTGTCATAGTTCGGTGGAGCGTGTGTGGTTTACCGGCACATCGAATAGGTGACTGTAACATGTGAGGGCACCATGTAGTTTGCATGGTTATTCACACCCGCTTTGTGATCCTTGGCATCCCAGTCACAAACAAGAGGGGCATATCGAGATTTAAACATGCCATTGAAATGTTCAATGAATCTCAATGGATCTAGGAGTTTTCATAGATTTAAAACTTAAATTTCCTTTTCGTTTTTTCATGGTGGAAATTAGTGAATCGTCATTCACTTACCTTCAAATGTTCTGCAATTTGGGTTACGGCATCCCTCTCCCGAGTTGTAGCATATTGTGTTGGGTCCTAGCCTTAGTATCTCATTTGGGTGATTTACTAAGGATTCAATCAATCAACTAACTTGAATTTGTTTCTCCCGTTTTGTAGATGTCTAAGTTTGACAACTATGGTCTTCCCAAATCCCGTGGAACAAGCATTCCACATGAAGATGGTATTCCACGATTCGATCGAGGAACAAGAAATCATGCTTCACTTCCTCCACCTCCTCCAATTGTTCTCCCTAACCCACAAGGTCGAAGAATTGAAAGGTTCAATATCACTAAAGCCCTATTGGAAATATGAAGATGGTAAACCCGTGTGTGCCCACGTTCTAGGAATGAAATCACACATCGATAGGTTGATAATGTTGGGTACGTCATTCCCCGATAAGTTGGCTGTGAATTGGGTTCTGCAGTCACTTCCTGAATCATATAATGAGTTCAAAAGAAAGTATTATATGATGGATCATGACGATAACCTCATTGACCTAACTTACATGCTCATTGTTGTTGAATCAGAAATGATTTGGCGAAGCAATGGAGCGTATTTGTTGGGAGAGTCAACCGACCATGCTTCCGAGGATGTTCTAGGAGAACCGACCTGCGTTTGCTGCCAAAAGAAAGGGCGTTGGATACAAGTCTGCCCAAGGAGCCTGAAGATTCCAGAAGATGGGAGAGTCAAAGAGTATGGCTACACTTCAGGTAAAATCCACTATCTAACTCCGTTAAGTTCCTATTCATTGATTCTTGATATATGATGTGATAAGATTGCATTTGAATGTTTTGCAGGATCGGTGAAAAGAAAGGAAGCTTGGTGAAAGAGCAAGATGAATCTAATCACAAGAAATGGATCTTGATCGCATGGACTTGAAGATTAGATTATGAGCTTAGATAGTTATGATAAAGTTGTTAGAAAATTTCCTTTTGAAATACATAGTTTTCAATGGATTTTGCATTGTAAGGACAAATGTTTTCCGCTGCTTTTATAAATAAAATAAATTTTGGTTTGACTTATTTATTTATTTGTTTATTTCCTTGCAATGAAATCATTATGAAAATTGATGTTTGCGTATTTCTACAACAAATGGATATGATTCTTATTTATGGTGTTTATGGAAAAGTCAAGAATTTACCAAATAGGGAGAGTTTCTCATCGCCCAAGGTTCAATTGGACAGAAACTTGGAATCACGCAACTTGGTTGTACGATGAATGAGAAATTTCATATTTGGAAATTAAACTAATTCATTGACAAAGTGTTAAGTGAAGGGCTAGGAGATCAAGTACACAAAGTTGCGTATTGATCAAGTCCACCATAAGAATAACAATGATATTCGTCATGATTTACTAAAGGATTAGTAAATATGATTATACTTATAAGATTAAGTGTGATTCAGAATTGATTAAAAAGGTTTAAATCAATAGCAAAACGAATAAGAATAATCAAGTAGGCAGAAAGATAAAAGTTTCTCCATTCTAAGAAGAAGGGAGAGTAGCTTTTATGCTTTATGATAGGTCTTAATGATTAAGAACCATATCTCAATTGATCCTCTAAGTGAGTCTTAGTACAATTGTATGTTTAAGAAGAGGAATCAAGGATTGGAGAAATGGTTAAATCAAGAAGTCAATCATACTTCGTTCCAATTGTTGGATTAGTGTCTAAGTCCATAACTATTTTGGTATGTACTTGACCCGATGGTGCATGGTCCTTTTGGGTTGCCTTCACCAAAGCAACTTGATAGGATGAATTATGGAGAGAAAGGATTAAAATATGATTTATTAATATATTATGAGAATAATATGTTAAAGGAGAAATCATATTGTTTAATTAATATTAGTCAATAATTAATTGGTAATTAGTTTTGTGACTAAAAGAGATTAATTAAACTTAAGGGACTGGAATTGTAATTATAAGATAATTGCAATTTGGGCCATGGATTGCCTTATATCATAAGGTGGACGAATTCTATGGGGGAAGCCCATATGAAATCATCCAAGGCCTTAAGGAAAGGGCTCCATGGGTTGCTTAGGGCTTAAGCAACTTAATTAGGGTTTCCTTGTTAGATAACCCTAATTGCCTCACTATATATAGATCCCTTAAGGACCAAAACGTGGCTAAGCTTCTTGCTAGGGTTTTTGGGCAGCCTCTAACCTCTCTCCTCTTCATCCTCTTGCTTATGGTGTTTGTGAGCCATTAGAGGAGTGACACTTGTGACTGTAAGCCTTCCAAAGTCAATTCAAGGAGGAATTGGGATTGTTATTACAACATAACAATCAAGGTAATATCTTAAACCTAATTATATGTTAATATCGATTTCCATATGCTAGAATTAGGGTTTATAGTCTTGGATAACTTGCATGTACAATAGAGAAACCTAGATCCAAGCATTAGGGTTTGTATGAGCACATAGGATGTCTTATGACCAAAACCCATCAGTGGTATCAGAGCCTAGACTGGTTTCAATTGTATTGATGCATTGTATATCTGAAAAATTCGATTTTTGGTGTTCTGGAGGCTGGACTCACCGAGTCCATAGCTGAACTCGCCGAGTCCATGTAGACTCGACGAGTCCAAGCTTGACTAGACGAGTCAACTCGTCAGATGGAGGGTATCTCGGGATTTCTTGTTGTTTTTGCTTATGGATAGTTACCTTATCATGTTAGATCAATATTAATCCGATTTTATGATATATTTGACTATATTCTTGATCTAATTGAAGATATTTATCAATTAATAAGATAATTGTTTCCTTATGTGATAATTGATTAATTATTTTGACTAAATTGATAAATTGTTTTGCAAGAAATCATTAAATAAATCAAATATGGATAATTATGTGATTAAATGTTAATTTAAATTATTTGTTATTTGATCCTTGTTGTTATGAAAAGTTTCATATTTTCCCCTTTAGGTTTTATAGTTTAAATTTGAACCCAAAAGTTCTGTTGTTTTGAAATTTAAATAGTTGAAACCCTAATGTTTTGAAAAAGGTTTCAAAACTTGCCCTCAAGTTTTGGAATTTAAATTTTTGATTAAATGGTTTAATTTTGATGTATATTTAAATTATAAACCCTAATGTGTTGAAATGTTTCAAAACTTGCCCTCAAGTTTTGGAATTTAAAAGTTGATTAAAAGTTTAATTAGGATTGTTAAATTCTAAAACTCTAGTATAGTTTTGAAAAAGTTCAAATCACACCCTTATGGTTTTATTAATTAATTAAGGTATATAATTAAAAGAAGTTTAATAAATCCATAAAAGTTTTGGTTTACAATTTAATTGAATTAAAAGTATAATTGTTAAATTTAACCACCTAATATTTTAAAAGTGTAAAATACACCCTATACTATATATAACATTAAAAGTCTAACATTATATATATGTATGAGTAAAAGTCAGTCTTACCGTTAGTAGGCCTCATTCACGAAGCTGGTCTATAAGGGGTGTTTAAGGAAATTGCCTATAAAATGGCGATTGAATGGGTATCCACTCTTACCCACCGCACTCTTGACTAGTGGAGGGTCGTTAGCCGAACGGGTAGGATAGGACGAAACCTTCCATTATAAGTATAATGAATTATTAAAGTAACTAAATGTTTTCATAAAATTCCCAATCTTAGTTACTTAGGCAAAAGTGAATTGATGCAATTCCATGAAATTACACTTTGTGCCCTTGCGAAGACGTTAGTGGAGCGCGTGTGGTTTGTCGACACACTAAATGGTTCTAAGCAAAGGTAGCAAAGGGTGACTCAATGTTTGTCATAGTTCGGTGGAGCGTGTGTGGTTTACCGGCACATCGAATAGGTGACTGTAACATGTGAGGGCACCATGTAAGTTTGGATGGTTATTCACACCCGCTTTGTGATCCTCGGCATCCCAGTCACAAACAAGAGGGGCATATCGAGATTTAAACATGCCATTGAAAGTTCAATGAATCTCAAAGGATCTAGGAGTTTTCATAGATTTAAAACTTAAATTCTTTTTCGTTTTTCATGGTGGAAATTAGTGAATCGTCATTCACTTACCTTCAAATAGTCTGCAATTAGGGTTACGGCATCCCTCTCCCGAGTTGTAAAATATTGTGTTGGGTCCTAGCCTTAGTATCTCATTTGGGTGATTTTCTAAGGACTCATTCAATCAACTAACTTGAATTCATTTTCTCCCGTTTGTAGATGTCAAAGTTCGACAACTATGGTTTTCCCAAATCCCGTGGAACAAGCATTCCACATGAAGATGATATTCCACGATTCGATCGAGGAACAAGAGATCATACTTAACTTCCTCCTCCTCTTCAAATTATTCTCCCTAACCCACAAGTTCAAAGGCTTGAAAAGTTCAAGATCACTCAAGCCCTTTTGGCAAGTAAACATAAAGAAGGAAAGTCGGTGTGTGCACATTGATAGGTTAAGAATGTTGGGATCCGTTGTCTGTGAGGAAATGGTTGTTGATTGGGTTCTTCAGTCACTTCCTAACTCATATAGTGAGTTTGTAAGAGAGTACTATATGATGAACCGCGACGTGACCCTTATAGATCTCACCTATATGCTTATTGTTGCTGAATCAGCAATGGTTTGGCGCAATAAAAAAGCAAAGTTGATTGGTGAATCTGTCTTCAAGACCTCTATGGATATAGACAATGGCAACGAAAGACATGCTGTGATCGAAAAGTTTGATCATAAGAGAAAGATAATGTCTGAAGTAGTTCCATGTTTTGTTCCAAGAGAGTCAATCTGCTTTTATTGCCAAGAGAAAGGGCATTGGAGACGAAGCAGCCCCATTTACCTAAGAGATCTAAGAGATGGGAGAGTCGAAACGTATGGCTCTAATATAGGTAAAATCCATTAACTAACTCTTTTAAGCTTCTATTCTAGATTCTTAATACATAATGTGATAAGATTACAATTGATGTTTTGTAGGATCGAAGAAAAGAAAGGAAGCTTAAGGGAAGAAGTGAGCAGAATCTAACCGTGAAGGAATGGATTTCGATCGCATTTCTCGAAGATTAGATTTTTGAGCTACTACTTAGAGTTAGAATTAGATTGCTAAGAAAGATGTATTAGCATAGTTTTTCAATGAATTGCATTGTAAGGACAAAAATTTTCCGCAATAAAATAAATTTTGATTTTATGTTATTTATTTATCCTTGCAATGGCGTATATGAAAAATTGATGTTTAAATGTTTCTGTTATTAGCAATAATGGATTTGGTTCTTATTATGTTATTTATGGAAAGTCGAGAGTTTACCAAATAGGGAGAGTTTCTCATCGCCCAAGGTTCAATTGGACAGAAACTTGGAATCATGCAACTTGGTTGCACGATGAATGAGAAATTTCATATTTGGAAATGAGACTAATTCATTGACAAAGTGTCAAGTGAAGGACTAGGAGATCGAGCACACAAAGTTGCGTGTTAATCAAATCCACCATAAGAGTAACAATGATATTCGTCATGATTTACTAAAGGTTTAGTAAATATGATCATACTTATAAGATTAAGTGTAATTCGGAATTGATTAAAAAGGTTTAAATCAATAGCAGAACGAATAAAAAGAATCAAGTAGGCAGAAAGATAAAAGTTTCTCCATTCTAAGAGGAAGGGAGAGTACCTTTTATGCTCTATGATAGGTCTTAATGATTAAGAACCATATCTCAATTAATCCTCTAAGAGAGTCTTAGTACAATTGCATGTCTAAGAAGAGGATTCAAGAATTGAAGAAATGGTTAAATCAAGAAGTTTATCATACTTCATTCCAATAACAAGTCTTAAAGTTAAGATTGTGACAATGAGTGAAAAATATTAAAGGTTTATAACATTCATCAAATGTGGAAAGTTGTGTTGTCTTGAATAAGACAAAGACCAACTAGGACCAATTTATGAAGAGTTTTGATAAAAGCTTCACTAACTCTTGAATATTTGTTTGTCAAGAAATGTTTTGACAAGAGAATCTTATATGTCAAGGAGTCAGTGGGAGTCTTAATGGTCTTGAAAGGTTTCAAGAACAAATCAAATAAACCTTATCGATCATCACTAGCACACGAGTTGAGGTTTACAACCTATCGTGATGACATTATTTTGTTTCCGTGCCAATCCAATCGAGTTAATTATGCATGTGAGTTCTATGAGTTCTCATTTTAAACGCATAAAAGGCAAAGAACCTTAATCAATGAAAGGTACATTGATAGGAAAGGGGGTGAGCTGCTTAACTACTTGGAAGACATGGTGGGCAGCTGTGCTACCATAAGGCAAGAAATCAAGATTAAGAAAGTTCGGTCCATATGAGTTTGAATTTGTCGTAAACTTTGGTTTTAACAAATTCGCATGGATAGGAACACATACACCATTTAAATCTAAGTGTCATAAGATTTCCTCCTTCGTGAAAATGATTGTGAGGAAATGCTTTCACTAAGAAAGATTTTAAGAAGATAGTGATTGTAAAATTGCATTCTCGAATTCGATTATGGTTACGGTATCCCTTTCCATAATTTGAATTGTGAGGTTTGGCAATTGTTTACACACACATATGAACTATCTAAGGCAGAGGTGTATAAGTTCAAGAAGCCTTGATAAAAGATTATTAAAGCACTAAGTATTAGAAACATGAACTTAAGAAATTCAATAAGCATTGTTTTTCTGAAAGTTAAGATGTTTATAAATACATGTCGAAGCTAGTGGGAGCATAAGTGTTATGCTTATAATAATCATCATGATAGTGGGAGCATAAATGTTATGATTGTATGATTATTAAGGAAAGTATTGCAAGTTGGCAATATTAATTATAGAAAACAAGAGTCATTCTTTGCAAAGTTGTAAGGATGGAATAGTTGTTTTGCTATAATTAAGGGAGAGAATATTATGCTTCATTTCAAATTTAAAGGTTTAGGTTGAGAAATGTTAATAAATTTTGTCAAGGGTACATAGTGTGTTCTTAAAATTTCGATTATGATTACGGCATTCCTCTTCACAATTCGAATTTTGAGAATATAGCAAATAAAACATTATGCGTCGTCTCCCATACGCTTCGGGTATAGGATCGATTGCAAATGCTTTAATATTTGACCATTCTAAAATTTTCGAAATGTCTAGCGCATTTAGAGGGAAAAAGGACTAGAATTGGTTTTGACTAAAATAATTAAACAACTATCAAAGGACAATCCAAAGTTTGACGAGGATTGGTCGCTTGTGAGTAATTGGAAGCATGGTATTGGATGGACCATATCGACATTATTATGAATAGAAAAGATTTTATTAAGAATGAGTTGTCACATGGAAATTATGGAAATATTTCCATATTGGATGGACCATATCGACATCATTACGAATAGATAAGATTCTATTAAGAATGAGTTGTCATATGGAAAATATGGAAATGTGTCCATATTGGGAATTGAATATTGAAAATCTATGAGTAGATTAGAAACTTTTATGCAAAAGGATGTTCAAAGGAATGTACTTTGAGTGAGAGACATCGTATCTAAGGAGTTTTCTTGTAACAATCTCCGATAAAGGACTTTGTAATATCATTGGCAATAGTCTTTGTGACTTTGGTGCAGTGATATCACGAAAGAATCATTGCATAAAATGTTAGAATCTAGCATAATCTATAAGTAACAAGAATTTGATATTCTTTCACTTATGGAAATGGATTTGGAGTTGTGAAATGAGAATGATTGGGAATGTGCTCAATTTGGTCTATTTCACAAAGTAAGAACCATAGGTAAACATTGTGTGCATGGTAGGAGCATGGGACAAGTGTAATAATTCAAGTAAGAAGTTGATTACCCGAAATGACAAATAATGAGTAATCGATATGGTGATAAATAAAAGGTGTTTTATTTATGCTCAAGGGTTTGAGGCCATATGGGATTAGTATTATTCTTGTGTTTCACATTTGCATGTTGTGACTTCCAGAATAATTGATTTTATTAAGAATAATCAAATTATTCAAACGGGCCACAGTCGTTCATATGTTGGAAGTAGATATGAATGAAGATTGTCATGAATTGGTGTGTGGATTGTCTAAAAGAGTATTAGACATAAGAAAATGTTTGTTGCAACGTTCATGAGTGCTTATGAATATGATTTGAGCATTGGATTAAACCCACGCTCACTTGGATCATTCCATGAATTGCATCACGAGTGATTGGTGAGACGATAACATCTTATATTCTTGAAACCGAGATGTGTGAGTTGTATCTTGCAAAATGGTTGCACATTGATAATATGTAAACGCACTAGTAACTTGGTGTTATAAAACATATTATTGTGTGTGATTCGGTTAGTAAGTGCAAGCGAGCATTGTATCAAAGTTTATCCGTTCCTTTTATCCATGGTAGGATAAAAGCGATATCTTTGGGCCCCTTGATGATTTAGTGATGACAAACATAAATGCTCGGCCGGGCTAGGGCTAATTTGATTTGTTCAATTAGTCAGTCGTCATAAATCGGAATTCGAGAAATAGTACGAAGAGAATGATTTGAAATCATGTCTCATATGATATCTAGAATGGAGGAATATATGATCCCTTATCTAAGGACACGCGTATTTGATAGGATCAGAGTTGACAGCGGCTTTGGAAAGCTACGATTGCAGATCGGGATATGAAGTCATACGCAGAATAGTTATTAGACTTATCCAAGTGGGAGACTGTTGGATTAGTGTCTAAGTCCATAACTATTTTGGTATGTACTTGACCTGATGGTGCATGGTCCTTTTGGGTTGCCTTCACCACAGCAACTTGATAGGATGAATTATGGAGAGAAAGGATTAAAATATGATTTATTAATATATTATGAGAATAATATATTAAAGGAGAAATCATATTGTTTAATTAATATTAGTCAATAATTAATTGGTAATTAGTTTTGTGACTAAAAGAGATTAATTAAACTTAAGGGACTGGAATTGTAATTATAAGATAATTGCAATTTGGGCCATGGATTGCCTTATATCATAAGGTGGACGAATTCTATGGGGGAAGCCCATATGAAATCATCCAAGGCCTTAAGGAAATGGCTCCATAGGTTTCTTAGGGCTTAAGCAACTAAATTAGGGTTTCCTTGTTAAATAACCCTAATTCCCTCACTATATATAGATCCCTTAAGGACCAAAACGTGGCTAAGCTTCTTGCTAGGGTTTTCACACGTTTTTGGGCAGCCTCTAACCTCTCTCCTCTTCATCCTCTTGCTTATGGTGTTTGTGAGCCATTAGAGGAGTGACACTTGTGACTGTAAGCCTTCCAAAGTCAATTCAAGGAGGAATTGGGATTGTTATTACAACATAACAATCAAGGTAATATCTTAAACCTAATTATATGTTAATATCGATTTCCATATGCTAGAATTAGGTTTTATAGTCTTGGATAACTTGCATGTACAATAGAGAAACCTAGATCCAAGCATTAGGGTTTGTATGAGCACATAGGATGTCTTATGACCAAAACCCATCACCAATAACAAGTCTTAGAGTTAAGATTGTGACATTGAGTGAAAAGGTATTAATAAGGTTTATAACATTCATCAAATGTGGAAAGTTGTGATGTCTTGGATAAGACAAAGACCAACTAGGACCAATTTATGAAGTGTTTTGATAAAAGCTGCACTAACTCTTGAATATTTGTTTGTCAAGAAATGTTTATTGACAAGAGAATCTTATATGTCAAGGAGTCAGTGGGAGTCTTAATGGTCTTGAAAAGTTTCAAGAACAAATCAAAATAGACCTTATCGATCATCACTAGCACACGAGTTGAGGTTTACAACCTATCGTGTTGACACTATTTTGTTTCTATGCCATTCCAATTGAGTTAATTATGCATGTGAGTCCTATGAGTTCTCATTTGAATGCATAAAAGGCAGGGACCTTGATCAGTGGAAAGTACATTGATAGGAAAGGGTGAGCTGCTTAACTGCTTGGAAGACATGGTGGGCAGTTGTGCTACCGTAAGGCAGGAAATCAAGATTAAGGAAGTTCGGTACATAAGAGTTTGAATTTGTCGTAACACATACACCATTTAAAATCTAAGTGTCATAATATTCCCTCCTTCATGAAAATGAATGTGAGGAAATGCTTTCACTAAGAGAGATTTTAAGAAGATAGTGATTGTAAAATTGCATTCTCGAATTCGATTATGGTTACGGTATCCATTTCCATGATTCGAATTGTGAGGTTTGGCAATTAGTCTGAAATTGTTTAGACACACATAAGAGCTATCTAAAAGGAAAGGTGTATAAGCTTAGATAAAGGATTATCAAAGCATTTGGTATTAGAAAAATGAACTTAAGAAATTCAATAAGTATTGTTTTTCTTAAAGTTAAGTTGTTTCTAAATACATGTCAAAGCTAGTGGGAGCATAAGCGTTATGTTTATAATAATCATCATGATAGTGGGAGCATAAAACTTATGATTGTATGATTATTATGACAAGTATTGCAAGTTAGCAATATTAATTATAGAAAACAAGAGTTATACTTTGCAAAGTCGCAAGAGTTGTAAAGTTGTTTTGCTATAATTAAGGGAGAGAATATTATGCTTCATTTCAAATCTAAAGGCTTAGGTTGAGAAATGTTAATAAATTTAGTCAAATGTACATAGTGTGTTCTTAAATTTCGATTATGATTACGGCATTCCTCTTCACAATTCGAAATTTTGAGAACATAGCAATTAAAATATTATGGCAGAAGATTGATGAAGTATCAAATCTTTATGTAAGACATTATGCATTGTGTCCCATACGCTTTGGGTATAGGATCGATTGCATAGGCTATAATATTTGACCATTCTAAAATTTTCCAAATGTCTAGCGCATTTAGAGGGAAAAGGGACTAGAATCGGTTTTGACTAAAATAATTAAACAACTATCAAAGGACAATCCAAAGTTCGACGAGGATTGGTTGCTTGTGAGTAGTTGGAAGCATGGTATTAGATGGACCATATCGACATTATTATGAATAGAAAAGATTCTATTAAGAATGAGTTGTCATATGTAAATTATGGAAACGTGTCCATATTGGGAATTGAATATTTAAAACCTATGACTAGATTAGAAACTTTTATGCAATAGGATTTTCAAAGGAATGTTCTTTTAGTGAGAGACATCGCGTCTATTGTGACAACCCTATATTTTTCCAAAAGCAGTGTAACGCTCAAATGTCAAATACAACGTAAACTATTTGGAATCAACTAAATTAACCTCAAAAATAAAGTGTTCAAATATCTAAGTTGGGATGCATCAAATATTAGATATCGTGCCAAGGTTTCCAAAAACATAAAGAACGTTCAAAACCGGGTTATATTGAAGAAATTATAACCACTCGTATATTTACGACAAACCGTTAAAACGCTATTTAACGTAAAAAAGTGAAATTTCAATAAAATGCATTTTTGCCTTAAGTATCTAAACAAAAGATGTAGAGTTCGTTAAACTGTAAACATACATAAAAAGATCGCCCAATTTGGACCTCGTATGAAGAAGTTACGAATTTCCAAAGTTTCGTAACAGTAGTAGAGGGCTAAAAACTTGAATTGAAGATCGAGTGTTATTTAGCTAACGCAACCTAAATGAGAGTTGAAGATCTCCACAGTAGGAGTAAAATGATAAAAAGACAAACGAAAACCGACGTCGAATAAAGGAACTATGAATTTTTAACGGACTTTAGCAGTCCCGGCCTATTAAAAATATATCATTAAAAATAAAGTCAAAACTAGCCGACGGAGTCTAAATGAAAGTTGTAGATCATAATCTCACCTACGCGTGGGTATAAAGAACGTGAAAAATGGAGCCCGTACGCGAAAATTACAGAATTTAGAAGATGGGAGACTGGAGTACGCCCAGCGTAATCCCAGATTACGCCCAACGTACTAGACCTAGAGTCGAGTCCCATCGGCTGCAACTCTACGCTTAGCTAGACCGGAGTCGTAAGCCGTGACTCATTTTTACGCCCCGCGTAACCGAAGTACGCCCCGCGTACCGCGTACGCCCAGCGTACTCCGGAGGTACGCCCCGCGTACGCCATCCTCCAGCCCTATAAATAGAAGGTTTGAGCCACGGGTTTTTGCACACTTTCTCAAACTCCCAGTCACTCTCTCATACTTCCAAGCTCTAGAGACCATCCCGACGCCCTCGGTCTCCGCACCCGAGCCCCCGACGAAAGATCTACGCTACCGAGACCCCCGAAGAGTCCGAAGGCGCAGCTTTCCGCAGTCGAAGTTCTGCTCAACTCTAGCCTCTCTCTCTTCAAACCAAACGAGTGAGTTCATACCCCTACCTTTCAATTCTTTTCATGTTTTAGGGGGGAAATACAAGTACATTACAAGTCAAAGTATCATTTTATAAACGTAAACGTAATATCTATCTTATAGAGTATCGATACAAACATCTTTATGTTTAAAGGGCTATTATATCACCAAGTTATTTTTACTAAATGGAAACATACTTTCTGAGAAACTATAATGAGTATAGTTAACAAGTTATTCATACATTTTACATATACATCTTGACAAACGAACTACTTTCAAATGAAGTAAAGTCTTTCTTATCGTAAATCTGTTTATACCAAGTAATGTGAGATATTCAAACTTCAACGTACTCATATGTATGCATTTCAAGTCCTGTATTATATACCATAATCTCTTGGAGGGAGAGCATGATACTTGTGTATAAATCTATACGGGATTGACAACCCCGCACCTAAACTATTAGCTATAGTTAGACCGGCAGGTCTGGGGTGACAAATGTCATAACACTACAACACCTGAAGAATGTTGTTACAGGCAGTCAGTGTCAATAGTATGGTTATAAAACTCACATAAAAGTATAAAAACAAGTTTGATTTACGAGATTCATATATGCATTCAGTTTTCCACATTATTTTTAGCACAAAGTTTATCATTATTATTCAAGTATGGAACATACTAACGCACTCCAACTCTGGAAACTTTTCAAACCATTTATAGAAAATATTGGATTTTCTGAAAACCTCGTTCATCGATTTACTACTAAAAGGACATACTTTTCAATGCAAAACACTTATGAACTCACCAACTTAATTGTTGACACTTTTTCGAAACCACTTGTATTTCTCAGGGAATCAGTAATACAGGTAACCACCAGCTTTTGAAGAAGGAACGCTAAGGACGTTTATCATTAAACATTTATATCATCATATTGTAATATTCTTTTGCAAATATGTATAACGCAACAAGATACGTTTTTATTATATATATGATGGTTGTGTTACTTTCTTTACAATATTCAGTTGTTGTGATACTACGTGAAGTCATCCACCCCCGAATGTTTCCGCCATTCTGGTTTGGGGGTGTGACATCTATGGAATTGTCTTGTAACAATCTCCGATAGAGGACTTTGTAATTTCATTGGCAATAGTCTTTGTGACTTTGGTGCAGTGACATTACGAAAGGATCATTGCATAAAATGTTAGAATCTAACATATTACATAAGTAACAAGAATTTGATATTCTTTCACTTATGACAAAGGATTTGGAGTTGTGAAATGAGTGTGATTGGAAATGTGTTCATTTGATCTATTTCACAAAGTAAGAACCATAGGTAAACATTGTGTGCATACTAAGAGCATGGGACAAGTGTTGTAATTCAAGTAAGAAGTTGATTACCCGAAACGACAAATAATGAGTAATCGATATGGTGATAAATAAAAGGTGTTTTATTTATGCTCAAAGGGTTGAGGCCATATGGGATTAGTATTATCCTTGTGTGTTCACTTTGCATGTTTTGACTTCCTGAATAATTTAATTGGTTAAGAACAGTCAAATTATTCGAACGAGCCACAGTCGTTCATATGTTGGAAGTAGGTATGAATGAAGACTGTCGTGAATTGGTGTGTGGATTGTCTAAAGGGTATTAGACATAAGCAAATGATTGCTGCAACGTTCATGAGTGCTTATGAATATGATTTGAGCATTGGATTAAACCCAAGCTCACTTGGATCACTCCATGAATTGTATCACGAGTGATTGGTGAGACGGTAACATCTTATATTCTTGAAACTGAAATGTGTGAGTTGTATCTTGCAAATCGGTTGCACATTGATAATATGTAAACACACCACTAACTTGGTGTCATAAAACATATTGTTGTGTGTGATTCGGTGAGTGAGTGCAAGCGAGCATTGAATAAAAGTTTATCCGTTCCTTTTATCCAAAGTAGGATAAAAGCGATATCTTTGGGCCCTCTCGATGATTTAGTGATGACAAACGTAAATGCTCGGCCGGGCTAAGGCTAATTTGATTTGTTCAATTAGTCAGTCATCATAAATCGGAAGTCGAGAAATAGTACAGAGAGAATGATTAGAAGTCATGTCTCATACGATATCTAGAATGGAGGAATATATGATCCCTTATCTAAAGGACACGCGTATCTGATAGGATCAGAGTTGACAGCGGCTTTGGAAAGTTACGATTGCAGATCAGGATCTGAAGTCATACGCATAATAGTTATTAGACTTATCCAAGTGGGAGATTGTTGGATTAGTGTCTAAGTCCATAACTATATTGGTATGTACTTGACCCGATGGTGCATGGTCCTTTTGGGTTGCCTTCACCAAAGCAACTTGATAGGATGAATTATGGAAAGAAAGGATTAAATATGATTTATTAATATATTATGAGAATAATATATTAAAGGAGAAATCATATTGTTTAATTAATATTAGTCAATAATTAATTGGTAATTAGTTTTGTGACTAAAAGAGATTAATTAAACTTAAGGGATTGGAATTGTAATTATAAGATAATTGCAATTTGGGCCATGGATTGCCTTGTATTAAGGAGTGGACGAATTCTATGGGGAAACCCATGAGGAAATCGTCCAAGGCCTTAAGGAAAGGAATATATGGGTTGCTTAGGGTTTAAGCATCCAAATTAGGGTTTCCTTGTTAAGATAACCCTAATAGCCTCCTATATATAGATCCCTTATGACCCAAAAACGTGGACAAGCTTCCTTCTAGGGTTTCCACAAGTTTTGGGCAGCCTCCTTCTCTTCTCCTCTTCATCCTCTTGCTCTTGGTGTTTGTGAGCCATTAGAGGAGTGACATTTGTGACTCTAAGCTTTCTAAAGTCATTACAAGAAGGATTTGAGATTGTTATTGCTACATAACAATCAAGGTATGGTCTAAACCCTTAATTATATGTTATATTGATTATCATATGCTAGATATAGGGTTTATAGTCTTGGATGAATTGCATGTACAATAAAGAAACCTAGATCCAAGCATTAGGGTTTGTATGAGCACATAGGATGTTCTTATAGCCATAACCCATCAATTGATTAGCGCAAGGATTTTCCGGATCAACAGTCCGAGCTTTTATCTAGTGGTTTCAGCAGTTGAGGTGAGTTTCCTTCACTGTATCCGTGGGTCGAAGGCACCAATGTTGGCCCACTAGCTTATGATGTAGTATGGTGATTGTCTTTGTGACAACTGGCAGTTATGCATGTATTTGCTTGATGACTTTATGATTCTTTTGTTATGATATTATGTGATAGCGATAGGGGTGAAATAGACCTGGTATATGCATCCGGTTGAAATAGACCGAAGAGGATTGCAAGCACCCATATATACTTAACTGCATCCGGTTGAAATATACCGAAGGGGATTGCAAGCACCTAGATATGCTTGGTTGTATCCGGTTGAAATATACCGAAGGGGATTGCAAGCACCCAAATATGTTGGACTGTCCGGTTGAAATAGATCGTATGGGATTGCAAGCACCCAGATATGTTTGATTGTATGTTTGTATGGTATGTAGTATTTTGGGGAAGTCACTAAGTTCCATGCTTACGGTTTATGTTTAAAATGTTTTTCATGTATTCCCGGTTCGCGAGGGAAGGCTCTGGCTTGATCGCAGTACATCCACCCATGTTTCCGCACTTTATGAATTTGAAATTGTACTCTGATAACTATTTTTACTCTGATCTACTTTGAAATGATTAAATGGTGTTTATGGTTGATTTTTAAAAATGAAAATTTTACCTCGTTTTCTTTTCTTTTTAAAAATACTAAAATAAATAATTTTAATACATATTAGAAGTAGCTAAACTTGCTTTCTCCTTTTTACATGCAAGAAAAGTCTCTTTTTTCGGCAAGAAAAGACGGTTTACCTCGCAAGCAGTCCCCATGTGAAGCAACTAAAGGGTTTGAACATATGGATCCAGGTCAAATAAGAAAGAAGTATCATTGATGCCCACTAGTCTTGATCGTACCCCTGCCTTAGGGAGGAGGGAGTCGTTCCCACTGAACCCATTGCCACATCAGCTTTTCTCTTTGATTTTTCTTCATCTTTCTGAGCCCACAACACACGAAAATCCTATCTTTTTCAACCCACTCAACCCACTCAATTAAAAAAATACTAAACAACTAAGGTACAGGTCTTAAAACATATGGTACAAGAGAAAATGAGAGAGAGAAAGTAGAGAGAGAGGATGAAGTGGGTTCGTGAAACCAATTAAACAACCCACCGAAGAGGGAGTGGTACCCGCGGTAACTCCATTGCTAATTAAGATTTTACCTTGATTATTTTGTATATATTTTTTTAATTAAATGGGTTGAGTGGGTTAAGAAAGATAGGATTTCCGTGTGTTGTGGGTTCGGAAAGATGAAGAAAAATAAAAAAGAAAAGCTGATGTGGCAGTGGGTTCAGTGGGTTCGGTGGGTTCAATGGAAACTGACTCCCTCCTCCCTTAGGATTATAAACTTGGAACCCAAGCAACAAATCACCATTGTTGGTCAGTTCCAAAGCTTTAGTTAGATCTCCTTCAACTTGATTTGTTTTTTTATTAAAAAACCAAAGACCAAGAAGCATCTACATCTCTCCTCACCCAAATCTAAGTATCATCGATAACCCTAGAAATCACAGCTAGAGAACCTTGAATGGTTACTAGTTTTCGGGTTTCCCAACTGGGTCTTCGCAAAGCAATCATACCAAAAACATGAGTCCTCAAATCCAATGTCATTATATAACCAACTTCTACTTGTTCTGAATCAGGAAAACAACGTCCTACCACCCAATGCAATACCCCATTGAGATAACACGCCTCTGATAACACTTTATTATACAAAGGCATTGGGGAAGCAATCGGACACCACGCACGTGTCTTCATGGCATAAACAAATGTACTTTCTACAATTCCCCTAAATATGGGTATACTCACAATCTTGTTATCATCAATCAGTCGAAACCAAGCCGGATCCCTATCTCATAAATGCATCTCTGAGGACAATCAGGGTTAGTTGGCAAGGGTTCCATAAACTAATTATACCTTTTACAAACTCAATCAAATAGATAATTATGTTACATGAACCAACGACATTGACATTTCCGAGTGGAAACTTGAATGTTGTTATACCAATGTATCCACACAATGGCAATTGGTCTTATGCATGTAACGCACAAAAGAAGTCAACGCCATATTCTTCTATGGGTTTATGTTTAAGTCTATGTGTGAACAGGACCCCTTGTAGGGATCGAGAAGTGTGCATCCGGATGAAACCGGGGTTATCAATACAAGAACGTAATGATTTGGAGACTCATCTAAACCGGAGAAGGGATTTGGGAGGCAGCCTTGTCAAGATTTCAACCATCAAGTCTTCACATAGATAACCTGACATTGTGTGATTTAGTGTTTTCCAGCAAGATAAAATTAGTAGTAGTAATGAGATGTCAAAACATTTTTTGTTGTTTTTTTAAGCTTTCAAAAAGAACATTTGTTTAATCAAAAAAAAAATTATGCTTGCTTTTCAAGATTTCCTAAAAAAATTCCAAGGATTACAATGCTGGCAAGTATAATTTTGTAAGAGTCTATATATTTCTTAGAGATGTTTTTCATTGCTTATTTTGTTCTTGTTTTGATATATATTTCAGTTACCAAGCAACATGCAAAATCACAAGTTAACCATAGGCTCAAAGCTCAATGCCGTACTAAGGTTTTTTTTTTTTTTAAATCGTCATAGTTTTCTACTGCTAACTAAAGATCGTAATTAGTAATACTCATATCGATAACTCAAAATTTTGAATCTTGAAAACCCAAACAAAGTATTATCATCACAAATTTAACAAGCCAAGAAAATCTAAATTTAAAAGGGCATAGCAATTAATCATCGGATCAAGAAGAAAGAGTGTCTAATGAAAAATCGTCGAAGTATATTGCGACTTGCGAGGAGGGAAAAGCTACAGGTCGGTGGGTGCATGGCTTTAATGGGCTTAGATGCTTCACAATTCACACAGGTTTTCACTATAAATAAATAAATTAAAAAAAAAGGAATTTTTCCAATATACTTTCTTAATGCTTATTTACCCAAGATTTGCCAATATACTTTCTTAAGATAATAAATATTGAAATCGGTTACCATATTGATCCAAGGATATATATATATACTCTTGTAGTCTTGTTATTAAGTCCATGTTGTGCAGGAGATAATAGTAGAGAATATGAGAGATGGAGAGAGATAATGTTTAGAAATACGAGTAGTGTTCAAACCAGTTCGTCTCTGCCATGTATTTTAAGTTGTTTTTTTTTCGAACTTTGAACAACTATTAGGGTTCGTTAATTATCCAACTAGGTGTAATCTTCATTTGTTTTATTTATGTTTTGACACATAGAAAGGGTCATTCCGATATCAACCCCAACCCATCTATTTCACAATCTCACATTTTTAGCTAAACAGGCTTGGATTGAATTGCAATTTTCAACCCATTTAATTAAAAAGTCAATACAAACCCAACCCACATATGAGATCCTCTTATATGTGAAACTTGAATTAAATGAATGG
The DNA here is from genome assembly GCF_051521515.1 of Lactuca serriola. Classification (NCBI taxonomy): domain Eukaryota; kingdom Viridiplantae; phylum Streptophyta; class Magnoliopsida; order Asterales; family Asteraceae; genus Lactuca; species Lactuca serriola. Next base: position 62,372,250 of record NC_136410.1, on the reverse strand, counting down.
TTCATCATTTTCCCAAATGATGGTTTTCTTTAACATTCAAATTAACCGTTCACCAAGCTACAATTTTGCTCCTAACATGACAAAACCGATTAAAAGGAATCAATTTAGCAACACACCATTGATCTTGATGCCTAAAGCTCAAAACAAACATAAAAACCCTTAAGTTTTTGCTTAGCATCCGACATTTAACTCGATTTCATTTCTCATCTTCATTTGCAAGTCTCAGTTTTCTAAAACAACAAATAGAGATATGAACCACAAATATAAGATCTAAACAAACCAAACTCTAACCAATGTACAACAACTAGGAAACACATATTTCCTCCATCTTACCAAATCAACAACTCACAAAACACATTGTACGCCTGTTAGCCTGAAAACAAAAAACAAACATACACAAAGTTATATCGCCTACATGTTCAAAAACCTTAAACCAATAAGTGTAATACACTATCAGTTATAGTGAAAGTTATTTCAGACCTGAAACACCACCACCATGATGCCGACCAATGTACATCATGGTTTTATTTACGAGTGGCAAATCCGCCTTCTCATTCCTAGCTTCTAGAAGCTTTTCACTGTTCGATTTCCATCAAAATCACACGATTGGAAGAGTAATAAACTACAATTAATCATTAGAAAAATCAAATTTAATGTATGGATTGATGATTTTAGCGTACCTGGTGTAGGGTAATGGACAGAATATGATAACATAATTAGCTCCGGCACATGTGAAAGTGCTGGTTTTATCATCATAAGCATAGCTGTATGAACGTGGGCAAACGTGCTTAAAATACTGTGAGAATTCCGTCGGCGGGCAAGTCTCCGGCGTGTTATAACCTTCACTACAACAAAACCTCGGATCCCCAAACGCCTCACACGCGCTCTTACATGCCACTACAGTCCGACTCCTACTCGAACGCGCCACCCTAAGCGCGGTGGGGCAACCGGCGTTTAAGTCAACTAAACAACCGGTGGAACTGCATCCTCCGCTCGTAGCGTCTCTGGGAATCACAAGCATCGGGAGGTTATACCCGTCGACCAAACTGACGTCATAGAAATCAAGGCCTTGGTCACCGTTGAGTGTGAATTCCACTAGCGTGGCGGGAGGTTCGGCGCCGCGGCCTTCGCACTCGACTTTGCCGGAGCCGCAATCGGCGGTGACGCAAGAGAATCTTCCGGTTGAATCTGTCCGACAATCGGTACGACCCCATAACCGACCCGACCAAGCTACGGGTATTCGTAGGGTTCTTGATTTACCGGGGTTTAGAGCAAAACCGGTGGGATTTAACACGGTTCTATCAGCGCCGGTGAGTATCCCCGGCCATATAGTGTGCCGACATCTGTTCACGACCTTAAACGTCGTCGATTCGATCACTGCAGCCATTAAACAAAAGCAAAAATATCATCAAGAAATTGAAGAAATTATTGGGGATTAGTGGGGAAAAGAGAAGCATACCTGAAAGTAATGAAAATGTGAAGATTAGAATGAGAAGGATTGGAGGGATATGAAGACGATTCATTTTGGAAGAGGACTCAATTAGGGATTGGGATTGGGATTGGGATTGAGATCGGAATGGGGTTTGAAAAGGGAAAGGCGACAGAGTAGTAAAGCAGAAACTTTGCCGATTTCGATTGGACTTGATCTTATTCTTCCCACCAAAAAATAGTTTTTGTACATTTTGTGTGATTCAGTTCATTATTAGGACTTTATGTCAATATCCAATAAATACTATCAATATCATGTTTAGTTGTTTACTAACTAAAATATCACTCATGTTCAAACTACATGGAAATGATGTCGTTACATGTGTATCCTTCGTACAAAATAATTCTATTTTGCACATAAAAATCATTTTAGTCCAACCAATAACAATGATATTGGTAATATCATCTTTTTAGATATCAAAGTAGTTTAGGTTTACAGGATATAGATTTGATAAAAAAATATTGACAAGAAATATAAGAATTTTTTTTTCTATAAACCAAAAAAATAAATAAATAATAGCATAATTAATAAAAAAAATAATAATAATAATAAATAAAACATAATCCGAAAAAACATCTTCATGATTATTTTTGTGATGATTTTCTTGTTATTCACTAAAATTATTATAAAAATAGTTTTTGTTTAATTTACTAAAAAATGAATTATAAACTAGTTTCTTTGAAAAAAAATCTTCTAAATTCATCTTATTTTTTATTTATTTAATAATTCATTTTATTGGTTCGTTAAATATATATATATATATATATATATATATATATATATATATATATATATATATATATATATATATATATATATATATATATATAAAATTACATTCCTATCAAAAATTTATTTCTTATTTCATCTTGATTTTAGGTTGGTATATATATTATTAATAATAATAATAATAATATAAATGGTAATCTAAAGATGGCACCAAGATTTTAGAATACATAATGCTATAGTTAGCCTCAAATGTTCGATCTTTCATTTCAGAATAAAATGTGTTTGAAATGTATGACAGATTTAGATATAATAAGTTTTAGTTGGTTGTGGACTTGTAGTTCAATTAAAACAGATTGATTAGAAGGCTTAAACATCCACCATTCCACGATCTCTCATTACTAGTCCACCGTTGATGGTAATTATCAAAATCAAATCATATTTAAACAATAAATATATGGTTATGCATTGATAATCTACTTAAAACAATAACCATCAAATTTGACATTAAATTAGGAATTGCTTACTAAAAACAATAACCACCAAATTTGACATTAAATCAGGAATTGCTTTCTTAAAATGATCTATTGTTTCGTCCTAAAATATACGTTTTCGAGTTTTTTTTTTTTGGTATTTGACTACTGTATGTAACAAAAATAACAACATTGCATTTATATTACACTGTATATAAGCTACAAACAAAAAAAACAAAAGAACGAAAAAAATTACGAAAACCATAGGTACATAAGAAACCTACTATTACTTGAAATGCGCCTTGATCATTCTTTTCCGCTTGGGTATGGCTCTTATTCCGCGAGCTCGCCAATTAGTTAACCATAGACATATTTTAGTCAATAGTCGTATAGTGGATATATCAAGTTATCGTTGCAAACCAAAGATACTATTGCGGCGAGGGATGAATATAAATCTAAAGCTCTAATTCAATATTCTCTCAATTCATCCCCCCATGAGGAATTGTCAAACCATTTGACTCTTCAACCATTCAAATATAAAGGATTAGTCAATCTTACAAGCAACTAATGCATGTTTCGTGTATTGAACACTTGTACACCGTAAGTTTCTTACTAACTTTCTGTTTTATTTTATTTTTTTCGTTTTTTTCCAAAAAAATGTATCTATTAAATCTCCTACCAAACAAGAAAAACAAAAAAAAGGTTTCAAGATTCAGAGACACATCTAGTTGTTTTTTGAAGGGTCCATTGAGAGAGAATTTCAAACTTAAAACACACACAAAATTAGCAAAATTAAAAATTACAATTTTATATATTATAGGCCAACATGCCCTGAAAGAGCAGAGCAGATGGCCCACCCCATAGTAAACGAGCCACCAAACAATAGCTCATTGCCCCCAAATAGTAATCAATCGAGCGTTTGCCGTAGACTAACTTAATGAGCTACGATTTTAAAAGCTAGTTTGGAATAAATACTAATTTTTGACTAAAAATTAATAAATAATTAAGGATTTTTGCTAGTTTTGTAATTACCTCTTTGTATTTTTTTTTTAGGGCAAAAGAAGTTGATTAAATTAAAGATTATCATCATTATTGTTTGTTTTGTTTTATTAGTCTAACTTTAACCAAACTAATGTACTTTTTTTTTTTGCCGAATAGATCAAATATATACCGGTTTGTTTCTGAATTTTTTTCAAACTAATAGGAAATTAGGATAATTATTATTTGTGGTTGGATCTTGGAAGTTGATGAATATAGTTTTTTGGTTATGTTCTTGAAGCTGCAATGAAGATGTTGCTCATGATGAAATCGGAGAATGGTGTATTTGTATTAACAATATTTTAATCAAGCATCAAGTTTTGGAGATATTGTTAAAAGTAGGCACTAACTTTTATTTTAAAGATATCTAGTAATAGACATTTGATATATATTTGATAACAATGTGTCTAACAAAGTGTTTCTAATAAGGAGGTTCTTAGTTCAATCTCAAACATATACTAACTTGTCGTTCTAAAAATTGATATATATTCGTCGTTTCTAAAAATAATAAAGATATCTATATATTTATATTAATGTTTTTGCAATTAATTATTAAGTTCAGTTTAATTACAATAATTGTCATATACATAGTTCTATTTTTTTTACTCTTTTGAACTTTAAAACCGGTGAGATTTTATTTAAACTAACACAATTCAAGCAAATGGCTAGATAGGAAAACATGGCAAAAACATTAAAGAAAAAGGTGTTAGTTATAGTTAGTTAATTGTTATTTAGTTAGCTTGAGTTAGTTGCTTGTTAGTTAGATCACATGTCTCTCACGTGATTGTTGTTAGTCGGTTATATCAGTTAGAGGCTTCTCTTTCTTCTGTATATATTTTGTAACATATCCATTGTTGTAGTCAACTGATCCAATACAGAAATAAAAATAAAACATTTCTCTCACTTTTCTTGTTCAATTCTTTACTTGCAATCATGGTATCAGAGTTGTTCTGATTGATTTTCAATCAATTTTTCATCATTTTTTCATACTTTGTTCTTCATTCGTGATTTCTTTCATCTTCGTTCTAATCAATGGTTTCACAAACATTTCAATCAACTCAAAACTTTGTTCAAAATTCCTCAGATCCACTTTATTTTTCATCCGTTGATCATCCAGGCATGTTGCTTGTTTCTAAGCAATTCAATGGATCAAATTTTGGCTCATGGAAGAAAGCTATCACGATTGTTTTATCTGCCAAGAACAAATTGGGATTTGTGAATGGAAAGGTCATCAAACCATCTTCTGATCATAATACCTTCGATCTATGGCAGTGATGCAATGATATGGTCATGTCGTGGATATTCAATGTTTTATCTAGCGACATTGTTGAATCTGTGTTATATTCATCCACAACTGAAGATATTTGGAAAGATCTGGATGATAGATTCGGTCAATCAAATGGTGCAAAGCTATATCAACTCAACTAAGAAATATCTGATTTGTCTCAAGGATCTAATGATCTTGCCGCTTATTTCACTAAATTGAAGAAGAATTGGGATGAATTAAATGTTTTGTCAACAGTTCCAAATTGCATGTGTAATGCTGCTCAACAGATGCAAGAAATTCAACAAAATCAAAGGCTCATCAAGTTTTTTATGGGACTGAATGGAGATTATAACTCTGTTAGAAGTAATATTCTCATGATGAAGCCACCCCCCACTGTTGCTCAAGCTTATGCTCTTCTCATACAAGATGAAAAACAAAGAGAGGTACAAACACCTTCTAACTTCATATTTGAATTAGCTTCCTTGAATGTTTCTTTCAAATCTGGATTTGGAGGAAACAATAATAGAGGAAATTATGAAAACAAAAAGAATCAATATTGTTCTTTCTGCAAGAAATCTAGACATACTGCAAACAAATGTTACAGATTAGTTGGATTCCTAAAAGACTTCAAATTCACCAAGAACAGATCTACTAATGCAAATGTTTCAACTGCTTCTGTTTTACAAATGTTTCAATTGTGTTCTTTGTTGAGCAAACTCAATGACAATAATAGCAGTAACAATCATCAACAACAAATGAATCAAAATTCTAACAATCAAGCCTTTGTCAATTTTGTTGGTAACACTTTCTTATCTCAACAAGATTCTAGTTATCTTCATAATTGTCATTGTCTTGAAACAGCCTCAGTGACATGGATAATTGATTCTAGTGTAAGTGACCATATGTGTTACAACAAATCTTTGTTGTTCAATATTCAAAAACTTCATTCTCCCTATCATATAACTCTTCCAGATGGAAAACAAACCAAAGCATATGAAGTTGGAAGTATCAATCTGATTGATAACGTTGTTTTACATAATGTTTTACATGTTCCTTTGTTTAAATTCAATCTATTATCCATAGCAAATCTTTGTAAACAATAAAAATCTTTAGTTGTTTTCTCTGAAAGTTTTTGCTTCCTATTACAAGGCCTTTCTCAGAAGAGGCCATTGGTTCTTGGTAAACATCGAGTCGGTATATACTTCATTCATTTAAATCCAAGAACAACTCAAGGAACTGTTCTTTCTGTTACTTCAAACAATGCTTTTGATTCCTCTGTATTGTTTTCAAATTCCATTTGTAAATCATTCTCTTGTAATACTTATGTTTAGCATAATAGACTTGGACATCTTCCAATGTACAAGTTAAAAACTCTTGGTTTGTTGAATAAAGAGAATGATATTTTTTATAAATCTTATGATGTTTGTTCTAAATATAGACAACACAAACTTCCTTTCAGTCACAGCATCATTCATTCCTCATCTCCTTTTGAACTCATACATATTGACACATGTGGTCCTTACAATACCAAAACTTACAATAATCAATCATATTTCTTAACAATTGTTGATGATTTCTCAAGAGCTACATGGACTCATTGGTTAAGCACAAAGAGTAATGTTTTTGGTGTTCTAAAAGGCTTTATTCAAATGGTTGAAACTCAATATGGGACAAAATTGAAGGCGATCACATGTGATAATGCCTTTGAGTTTGGATCAAGTAATGAAGCAAAACTATTTCTTCAAGAAAAAGGAATCATCCATCAAACCAGTTGCAGTTTTACACCTCAACAAAATGGGGTGGTTGAAAGAAAACACAAACATATGTTGGAAACTTCACGAGCTCTTTTGTTTAAATCAAAGCTTCCTTAGAAATTTTGGGGAGATTGTGTTCTCACTGCTACTTATCTCATTAATAGATTTCCTTCAAAGATTCTCAATTGAAAACTCTTTTCTTTCTTCTTACTGGAAAACAACCTTCATATAATCAACTGAAGACATTTGGTTGTTTATGTTATGCTAGTACTCCACTACACAACAAAGGTAAGTTCCACCCAAGATCTATCCCTTTTATTTCCATTGGGTACCCTTTTGGAAAGAAAGCATACAAGCTTTATAATCTTGATACACACAAGGTTTTCATATCAAGGGATGTTATTTTTCATGAAGAAATATTTCCCTATCAACTCAAAAACAAATTTTCACCACCATTATTTCCAAATAACGAAAATACCCTTCATGCTGAAGAATCACATTCACCAAGTATACAACCCGATTCTTCAACTCTAAATGATACTTCTATTGACTCAAACATCCCATCTTCACAACCATTACGAAGAACAACAAGAATCATCACAACTCCATCATATTTGCAAGATTATATTTGTAACATTGCTTCATGTGAAAATTATTTTCATGTTCTTCTTTTGCTACATGTATGCACACTGTAACTCAAACCATGTCACCCAAACATGTTTGTTTTAGCAATCTCTTTACAGCTAGCAAACAACTCATGTGCAACATGGACAGAATCATCGAACCTTCCACTTATGATGAAGCTGTATCTTTACCTGAATGACAAGAGGCAATGGCAAAAGAATTTGAAGCTTTAGAGGCTAATAACACTTGTAAAATTGTGGATCTTCCCAAAGGCAATAAACTCATTAGCTGTAAATGGGTTTATAAAGTAAAATATAAAGCCAATGGGGATGTAGAAAGATGCAAATGAAGATTGGTTGTTAAAGGGTTTACTCAAAAGGAAGGCATTGATTATACTAAAACCTTTTATCCTGTTGTCAACATGACAACAATTCGAGTTCTTATTGCTACAGCTATCAAGAAATCATGGCCAATGTTTCAACTAGATGTCAACAATGTCTTTCTACATGGTGACTTGGATGAAGAAATTTACATGAAGCCACCTCGAGAACTTCAATTATCCAGCCCAAATCAAGTGTGCAAACTTCAAAAATCATTATACATATTGAAACAAGCATCTAGGCAGTGGTATGCAAAACTATCTTCTGCCTTGAAGGAAAGAGGTTATCAACACTCAAAAAATGATTACTCTCTTTTTCACAAAACAATGGGTTCATTTAAAACTTTTGTGGCAGTCTATGTTGATGATTTGATGATCACAAGAAACAATGAAGAGGAAATATCAAATCTCAAACAATTTCTTGATACCACTTTCAAAATTACAGATCTTGGATCTTTAAATTTCTTTCTGGGAATAGAAGTTCTATATACCACCTTTGGAGTTATTTTAACACAAAGGAAATATGCAAATGACATGATCAAGAAAATTGAGTGCAATTCCACTGTTATTTGTCATTTGCCTTCTAATGGCAAACTTCTAATTGGTCAAGGAAAAATGCTAGATTCTCCAGAGTTATATTGCAAATTAGTGGGCAAGCTTAATTTCCTGGTTCACACTAGACCTGATTTGGCTTTTGCTATTCAACATTTGAGCCAATTCATGGCAGATCCCAGAGTTCCACATTATGAAGCTGCTAAACATGTTCTTCGTTATATCAACAAAGATTCATGTCAAGGATTATTCATGAACAATTCTGATGATTTCAATTTACAAGCCTACTGTGATTCTGATTGGGCCTCATGTCCTCAATCAAGAAGAAGTGTTAGTGGTTTTGTTGTTCTTCTTGGAAACAGCCCAATTGCATAGAAGTCAAAGAAACAAATAAAGGTTTCTTTATCATCTGCTAAAGTAGAATATAGAAGTATGTAAAGACTCACAACTGAACTTGCTTGGTTAACTCGATTACTTCATGAAATTGGAGTTCCTAATGTCACTCCTGTTCCAGTTCGTTGTGACAGTCAAGCTGCCATATATATTGCCAAAAACCATGTATTTCACGAAAGGACTAAACATGTGAAATTAGACTGTCACTTTCTCTCATTTTTCTAGTTCAATTCTTTATTTGCAAACAAAGGGAACATGAATTTACCCAACTACATGCTCTTTTTGACCTCCTATATTTAAACCATATGAAAACCAACTATATAATATTTTCAGCAGTCTTAGTAGGAGTCATGAAAACCAACTATATATATTTTCAGCAGTCTTAGTAGGAGTGGTGATAATCCTATTAAACGGCTTGTTATTTTTCGCTTTACATAAACACCTTAACATATAGCCATTAACAAAAGTTGAAGGCGACTTGCTTTTCCCTTGATTTGGGAAACGCATCTTCAGCTTGCTTGTCCCAAGCAAGTCATCCTTCCAAAACAAGGTACCAAAACTTGAAGTCGCATGGAAGCATCTAAGTATACGGGGCTATATTTTTCACATTGTTTCAAAACTTGAAGTCGCATTGGATTTGTGTAAAATACACATTTGTATTCATTCAAATGTTTTATTGTGTCCAAAAAAAGAAATAATTTTTGTACATACAACACTTATTATTGTAGACCAAAAGCATTTATACACTCAACATTTTAACCATAAAACACTTTAAACAATAGGTGAAAAAAAAAACTCATAAATGGATTTTCAGGCAATCTAATTAACGTTGATCATATTTTATAATTCACTAAAGGATTTATTACTTATTTAAGGATTACTGATCCATTTTCCACAAAATTTTGCAATAATGTTGTATTTATACAAAATATATAATGATATTCTGGACTATGACCAAAAAATACAACATATGATTTGGTGATCTTCTTAACCAGATAACTATTTCATGTACTTAGAACATAATCATAATAGAGGTTTCCAACTTTCCCTTCAAGTTCAGAAACATTAACAGACTGGTCAAAATCTCAAGATCTATAGCCAACGAGTTCAATTTCATTGTTGCTACTAGAAAAACTAATCATCCAAATCAAAATCTACACCTTGCTAAATAATACGCTCCATTTTCAGTTAAGAAACTTCAAGCAACAAAAAATCCATTCGACTGATAAATCTGGAGTCTCTGAAAAAGAACAAGTGCACACAAAGCTCTTCAACACTTTTCGTAACATGTTTTTCCATATTTGCAAAATGTTTTTGTCAGCAATGGTTCAAGAACTGAATAAGTCATTTTGAGCTATGTTTTCAACACTTGCAGATTGGATAATTAAGAATCAAGCAACAAGCAACAAGAAAAACTTATAAACTCAAAACACGAAATGTAACTAAATTTCAGGGAGAACATGATAAACGTACACAATTTCTCATCGGAATCTTCAAAATTGCCTGCCAGCAGCATCACCAACCAACGGCAATTTCGGTGTTCTTCCCAAAATCGAAAACACCAAGCTATAAACAAAGCAAATAACAACAAACACAAAAATCACATTGTGGCTTATCATCAAAATCTTTCCCCCGATTCCATGTGGCCCTGGATTGAATATTCTCTGAACCAACATCGGTAGAACCAACAGAACATCGAGCACCACCGCCTGCATCGCATTGAAACGAGCGTAACGGCTGGCATTCGTGTTACGGACAACGCCGATGTACAGCAACAAGAAAGCGAGGTAGCTTGCGTAAGGAATTGAACGGTAGAATGAGAGTAAAGGTAGCAAGGGCTCGAGAGCGAGGCCTAGGGTTCTAGGGTATTGGGCGAAGAGGAATCGGCCGTATTGGAGACCGTTGAAGAAGGGGAAAAAGTATGCTGCGGCTGAGATTAATCTGTCGCTGACCGGAGTTGAGTTGTTTGACGCTGAGATTATTGTGCGTCGGCGTGATTGAGCGGTGGAATTTGAGCGGAGTGATAGCGATTGTGGTGGTGAAAGTGAAAGGATGTTTGATCTAAGAGGGTGAATCGAGATAGTTGACCGAGGGGGTTTTTGTGGTGGTGGTGATAAGGATAGGCGGAGGAGGGGTATGGCTGCCATCGATAGCGGTGGCGTTCTCTTCGGTTTCGACGGAGAAAGGGGGGAATCAAGAGAAATGGAACAACCGTGCAAGGGTTTTAGAGATGCAAAAGGATAACAAAAAATGTTTGAAGGGGGTGTTTTTGGTTACAGCTTATTTGTGTGTGGGAATAAGCAATAAGCAATAAGTATGGGGAGGGATGCTTATTTACCTTAATAAGTTGGATTTTATCCAAACACTCAAATTAGCTTATTGTTCGAATAAGCAATAAGCACCTCTTTTTTTCCTATCCAAACACCCCCGAAGATATAAACAGAATCAATTACAAATATGTCCTTTCTCTCGGTACGCCTTTACAATACCGTCAAATGTTATGCAATCACGTTAAGCTCTTCTTTTTTAAACTGGAAGTACCTTATACATAAACATGAAATCATAAGCATAAAGGTTAGTGAGTTCTCCAAAATCAGGCCTAACCCATATAATCGGGCCCATCCCATAACATACATAATCAGGCCCTACCCATAACATAAATAATTGGGTCCAACCCATATAAAACATACAAACACATGCAAGAGTCACAAAGACAACTAGCATCCTACAAACATAATCTAGTGAGTTGGCATTGGTGCCTTCGACCCACGAGGTAAAGTGGAGAGACTCACCTCTGTGACGATAATCAACAGTTACAGCTTTCACAGCCAAAATACAGATGTTATACACCACCTATATAGTCACACAAGGTAAACCCTTAACCTTCCATCCAAAACTAGGAGTTTGACTAAAAATCAACTCAAGTCAAAAGTCAGCGGTCAAAGTTTAAAAATCAACTCAAGTCAAAAATCAACGGTAAAAGTTTGACTAAAAACCATCCATGACTATGTTGGAATAGTGTCTAAGGCTGCAACTATATTAGGCAAGTATTTGACCCGGTTGTGCATAGTCCTTTTGGGTTGCCTTCACCATAGCAACTTGATAGGATGATTTATTAAGAGAGAATAAATATTATTAATATATTATGAGAATAATATGAAGAATAATAATATTGTTATTTGATTAATATAAGTCAAAGAATTAATTAGACTTAATTTGGTGACTTAAAGAGATTAATTAAATAAGAGGGTATAAACTGTCAATTGTTTGATAGTTAAACTTTAGACTGTAAATCCATATTGGATAGGGGTGGACGGATTCTAGAAGCTAGAGATAGCTTAAAATCGTCCAATTCTATCTAAGGAATAGATTTGGATTGCTTTAAGAGAAGATTATCCAATTAGGGTTTAAGTTGTAACCCTTAAGGAGTCTACAAGTATAAATAGACCCTATGGCAAAGGGAAATCGGCACTTGATCAAAAGTAGAGAACCCCTGGCCGAATTCCTCCTCTCTCTCAAATCATCCTCCTTGTTATTTGGTGTTTGTAAGCCATTAGAGGAGTTACAATTGTGACTCTAGAGCTCCAAGACAACAAGATCAAACAAGAGATTCAAAGGTATGATTCTAGATCTGATTTAGTATTGTTCTTATTCCTAATTAGTCATTAGAAGTCTTGGATTCAAAGCATGTTTAATTAGAAAGCCTAGATCCAAGCATTAGGGTTTTGCATGCGCACATAGGAAAGTTCTTATGGCTAAAACTCATCAGTGGTATCAGAGCCAGGTTGGTTTTCATTAAATTGTTGCTTATTTGTTTGAAACTTAACTGCAAAATTCGATTTTTGTGTTTCTGAGTCATGGACTCGGCGAGTCATTTGGTGCACTCGGCGAGTCTAAGCGTCAGGAATGGCCAGATTCGGGATTTCTTCATGATTATCTTAAGGAAACTTACCTTAATCATATTAGATCAACCCTAATCCGATTTTTTGATATATATGACTATAATCTTGATCTAATTAAAGATATTTATCAACTGATAAAATATTTAATTTCCTTATATGATAATTGATTAATTATTTTGATTAATTTGGTAATTATCTTACAAGAAATCTTGAATAAATCAAATAAAGATAATTAGGAAATTAATTGTTAATTAAAATTATTTGTTATTTGATCCTCCATGTTTTAAATGTTTAAAACTTGTCCTAAAGTTTTGAAATTTGTATTTTGTGATTAAAAGTTTTAATTTAGACAATTTAAATTTCAAACCTTAGATTTTAAAATGTTTAAAATACAACCCTATACTAATATAATATTACAAGAATAATATATATATATATATATATATATATATATATATATATATGTATAACTAAAATGCTAGTCTTACCGTTAGTAGGCCTCATTCACGAAGCCGATCTATAAGGTGGGTATAAGATTGCGGCCTATAAAATGGCGCTTAATGGGTGTCCACTCACACCCACCGCTTGCTTGATCGGTGGAGGGTCGTTAGCCGAACGGGTAGGATAGGGCAACCTTATCCTCTCATTAAAAGTATAATAGGAAATACAAAGTAACTACACATATTTTTAAATTTCCCAATCTTAGTTACTTTAGGAAAAGTGAATTGATGCAGTCCCATGAAATTACACTTTGCACCCTTGCTAAGAAGTTAGTGGAGCGTGTGTGGTTTACCGGCACACTAATTGGTTCTAAGCAAAGGTGGCAAAGGGTGATTCATTGTTTATCATAGTTCGATGGAGCGTGTGTGGTTTACCGGCACGTCGAATAGGTGATCGTTACAATGAAGGCACCATGTGAATTTGCATAGTAATTCACACCCGCTTTGTGATCCTCGGTATCCCAGTCACAAACAAGAGGGGCATATCGAGATTTAAACATGCCATTGAATAGTTTCAATGAATCTCATCCGAACCTAGGAATTCTCAATACATTTAGGACTTAAAGTTAGGTTTTATGGTGGAGAATTAGTGAATCGTCATTCACTTACCTTCAATTTATTTGCATGTTAGATTACGGCATCCCTTTTCTAATATGTAAATGTTGTTGTTGGATCCTAACCCTAATTTTCTTATTGGGTGATAATTAGGGATTCATATTCTAATCTATCTTGGTCCTTTCTAATTGTAGATGTCGAACGCAAACAACGCTGCTGCTAGTTCTTTCACATTGATGAGCCTTTGCCAAAAGGTCACCTTCGATAGAACGAACTTTAGCGAATGGATAAGATACATTCGCACCATTGCTCGCTATGAGGATAAGGAGTATGTCCTCGATGAGAAGCTCGAGAAGATCAACCCTGAAATCGCTACTCCGGCTGAAATTGTCGCTTTTGAAACTCATGAGCGCGATGCAATGAAGGTACATTGCATCATGATAGCCACCATGAACTCCGAATTCCAAAAGTCCTATGAGGACATGTACCCGTACGAGATGCATCAAGACTTATTGGAGAGATACCACCAAAACGCGAGACAAGAGCATTATGAGATTTTCACTAACATGATTTCCGCTAAGATGGGTCATGGAGAGTCTCTTATCGTGCACCTGCAAAAGATGCAAAGGTATGTCGACCTCCTTTGCAAGTTAAATTTTGACTTTGGGGAAGACTTGGCGATCGACATGGTGCTTCACTCTTTGCCTCCGATGTACAATCAATTTAGGATGACCTACCACATGAACAAAGAGGAGGTCACCCTAAGCAAACTCCAAGGTCTCTTGAGGGTCGCTGAGAGCAACTTCAAAGACAAGTCTGTTGCACCAACTCTCAATCCACACGCTGCTCCTGTCTTGGCTATTGGTCAAGGAAAGGGAAAGAAGAGGAAGGCTTCGTCTAAGAACTATTGCAAGGTTAAAGCCCGAGATGGTGCCTCTTATAGTGGGACCAAAGTTGATCCCGCTAAGCCCTACCCTAACCCTAAGGAGGCAGAGTGCCACCACTGCCACAAGATAGGACATTGGAAGAGAAGCTGCCTAGAGTACCTGCAAGCCATCAAGGAAGGAAAGATCAATCCATCTTTCGCAGGTATATATACAATTAAATCTAACGATTCTAATCATGTTATTTCTTGGGTTCTTGATACCGGTTGTGGTTACCACATTTGTTCTAATGTGCAGGGACTAAGAAGAAGTAAGGATGTGGAGCAAGGAAGGATCAATCTAATCATGGGGAACAGAAGATTGTCGCCTGTGACCAAGATTGGAGTGTATTCTTTAGTGCTTAGGAATAATTTAGTTTAGATTTGAACAATGGTTGCTATTCGCCAGAAATGGCTAGAAACATCATTTCATTTCATGGTTTGTTTAGACAAGGTTTTAGATTTTCTTTTAATAATGAGAATGGTTCTATTTTGGCTTATCTAAATGGTGTCTTTTACTTTGAAGCTATACCATGTAATGGAATTTATGAAACTGTTATGATTGTTGATAACTTAGGAAATGATGTTTTGAACATAGATTCTTCCACTAGTATGGATAAAGCATCCTTGTGGCATTGTCGTCTTGGACATGTCAACAAGAAACGCATAGCCCAACTCCAAAAGGATGGAGTGTTGGAGTCATTCGACCTTAGGGAAGATGAAACGTGCGAGTCTTGTTTACTTGGAAAGATGACTAAATCACCCTTCACAAGCACGTGTGAAAGGAGTGAGGGTCTATTGGACCTAATACATACCGATGTATGTGGACCGTTTAGATCAAACACGAAGGATGGGAACCGCTTCTACGTGACTTTTACCGATGATTATAGTAGATATGGGTATATCTATTTAATCAAGCAAAAGTCAGAAACCTTTGAAAAGTTCAAAGAATTCAAGAATGAAGTGGAGAATCAATTGGACAGGAAAATCAAGATGCTTCGATCTGATCGAGGAGGAGAGTACCTAAGTCTTGAATTCCACGATTATCTCAAGGAGTGTGGAATAGTTTCGCAATTGACGCCTCCTAGGACACCGCAGTTGAATGGTGTGGCAGAAAGGCGTAATCGAACCTTATTGGACATGGTTCGCACTATGATGAGTCGTGCTTCACTATCAATCTCTTTTTGGGGGTATGCCTTAGAGACTGCCGCCCATATCCTTAACCGAGTACCTATTAAGAAGGTTGCCAAAACACCTCACGAGATATGGACAAGGAAAGCTCCCTCATTGGCACATATCAAGATTTGGGGTTGCGAGGCTTTCGTAAGACGAGATACTCACGACAAGCTCGAACCTCGAAGTGAGCGATGTATTTTCATCGGCTACCCGCATAAATCCTTTGGGTATCTCTTCTATAGACCGAAGGACAATGTTGTCTTTGTTGCGAGGAGAGGAGTTTTCCGAGAGCGAGAACTCATAGGCCAAGGAGACAGTGGGAGGCAAATCGAGCTTGAAGAGATTCAAGAGTCGATAGATGAAGGAACCTCTACCGCTGGCACTCAACCCGAGGAGGAAACTCCGGTTGAACCGATTGACGAGTCCTTACCTCTTAGACGTTCCGATAGAGTTAGAGTTCTACCCCATTTTTATGGTTTTCATATTACTACCGAAGGGGACACGTATATTAGTGACGGTACACTAATAAACCTTGATGAACCTAATAACTATAAGGAAGCCATGGCAGGACCGAAGTCTGCGAAATGGAACGAGGCAATGGATAGCGAGATCCAATCCATGTATGATAACCAAGTTTGGAATTTGGTTGATTATGTGCCCGGACGTAAGACCGTTGGGTGCAAATGGATCTTCAAGAAGAAGACCGACGTGGATGGAAACGTACACGCATATAAGGCGCGATTGGTTGCAAAGGGCTTTACTCAAACTCCCGGAGTTGACTATGATGAGACCTTCTCACCAGTTGCGAAGATAAAATCTATTAGAGTGATGCTAGCAATTGCCGCATTTCATGATTATGAGATTTGGCAAATGGATGTCAAGACCGCTTTCCTTAACGGAAAGTTGGCTGAGGATGTTTACATGGCTCAGCCAGAGGGGTTTGTGGATCCGAAGCATCCGAATAGAGTGTGTAAGCTTGATAAGTCCATTTATGGACTTAAGCAAGCGTCTCGCAGATGGAATCTTTGCTTCGATGAGAAAGTCAAAGAGTTTGGATTTGTACGAAGCGAAGATGAATCATGTGTATATGTCAAAGCCGGTGGGAGTATAGTAAGCTTCCTTGTTCTATATGTCGATGACATATTACTCATAGGAAACGACATCCCGACTCTGCAGGAAGTTAAGTCCTGGCTCGGGAAGTGCTTCGCTATGAAGGACCTCGGAGAGGCTTCTTACATTTTGGGAATAAGGATAGTAAGAGAAAGAAGTAAGAGACTAATAGGACTTAGTCAGAACACTTACTTAAAGAAGGTACTAAAACGTTTTAGTATGGAAAACTCAAAGAAGGGAGAATTACCGATACAAAGTAATGCCAAGTTGAGTAAGACTCAATGTCCGAGTACCGAAGCTGAAATAGCAGAAATGAGCTGAGTACCATACGCTTCCGCAGTTGACTCAATCACGTACGCTATGACTTGTACTCGCCCTGATGTAGCCTTCTCTTTGAGCATGGTTAGCAGATATCAAGGGAATCCTGGCAGAGCCCATTGGATTGCGGTGAAGAATATCCTTAAGTACCTTCGGAGGACGAAGAAATGGTTCTTAGTCCTCGGAGGGAGTGATGAATTGAAGGTGCGAGGGTATAGTGACGCCAGCTTTCAGACCGACAGGGACAACTACCGTTCGCAGTCAGGCTGGGTCTTTACCCTGAATGGAGGAGCAGTGACTTGGAAAAGTTCCAAGCAGGAAACCGTAGCTGATTCAACGTGCGAATCAGAGTACATTGCAGCAAGCGAAGCGTCGAAGGAGGCAATATGGCTGAATAACTTCATCGGTGATCTTGGAATTGTACCTGCCATAAAGGATCCCATGGAGATTTTCTGTGATAATGAAGGAGCGGTTGCCTTGACCAAGGAGCCAAGAGATCATGGTAGATCAAGACATATCGACAGAAAATATCACTTTATTAGACATCGTGTAGAAGAAGGACAACTCGTAGTGAAGAGGATATCATCAGAAGATAACCCAGCAGATCCGCTTACGAAGGGACTGAGTAGGGTTAAGCACTTGCATCATGCTAGGAGTATTGGGCTGAAGGATGATAATAGCATAGATTAGACAGTATGAGAAACGTGTAATAGATAAATGTAATTAACATTTGATGATTAAATAAAGGAGTTTTATTTATGAGTAATGTTACTGTCTTATGTTAATTGTTTAACTATTGTTTCATTTTGCATGTTTTGACTTCCAGAATAATTGAGTTTATTAAGAATAATCGAATTATTCAAATTGTCCACAATCGTTCATATGTTGGAAGTAGATATGAATGAAGATTGTCGTGAATTGGTGCGTAGATTGTCTAAATGGTATTAGACATGGCAAAATATTGCTGCGACATTCATGAGTGCTTATGAACTGGTTTTGAGCATTGGAACAAACCCGCGCTTGCTGGAATCACCTTATGGAATATGATATAAAAAGGGTGATTGCAGGACGATAATATCATATAGTCTTAAAACATAGATATATGGTTTGTTATTTGTAAATTGATTGTACATTGATAATGCGAAAACGCATCAGTAACTCGGTGTTATAAAACGCATTGTTATGTATAGTTGGTTGATGAATAAGTAAATGCATATAAGTCGAAGTTTATCTGTAACTTTTATCTAAGAAGGTAAAAGTGATATCTCGGCCGCTCGATGATTTGATTTGACTTATGTGTCGGGCCCGGTCAGAACTGAATTGATGTGTTCGATTAAGTTCTATGTCGAATAAATCAGAGATCGAGAAACCTAAATGCTAGACTAATCATTCCATAGAATTGTCAGCATGATATCTAACAGAGGACTGTACGATCCCTTATCTAAAGGACAAAATTCATTAGATCAGAGTTTGACAGCGTCTTTGAGAGCTACGATTGCAAATCGAATTGTACTTGTGCATATAGTTACTAGACTTATCCAAGTGGGAGACTGTTGGAATAGTGTCTAAGGCTGCAACTATATTAGGCAAATATTTGACTTGGTTGTGCATAGTCCTTTTAGGTTGCCTTCACCATAGCAACTTGATAGGATGATTTATTAAGAGAGAATAAATATTATTAATATATTATGAGAATAATATAAAGAATAATAATATTGTTATTTTATTAATATAAGTCATAGAATTAATTAGAATTAATTTGGTGACTTAAAGAGATTAATTAAATAAGAGGGTATAAACTGTCAATTGTTTGATAGTTAAACTTTAGACTGTAAATCCATATTGGATAGGGGTGGACGGATTCTAGAAGCTAGAGATAGCTTAAAATCGTCCAATTCTATCTAAGGAATGGATTTGGATTGCTTTAAGAGAAGATTATCCAATTAGGGTTTAAGTTGTAACCCTTAAGGAGTCTACAAGTATAAATAGACCCTATGGCAAAGGGAAATCGGCACTTGATCAAAAGTAGAGAACCCCTGGCCGAATTCCTCCTCTCTCTCAAATCATCCTCCTTGCTATTTGGTGTTTATAAGCCATTAGAGGAGTTACAATTGTGACTCTAGAGCTCTAAGACAACAAGATCAAACAAGAGATTCAAAGGTATGATTCTAGATCTGATTTAGTATTGTTCTTATTCCTAATTAGTCATTAGAAGTCTTGGATTCAAATCATGTTTAATTAGAAAGCCTAGATCCAAGCATTAGGGTTTTGCATGCGCACATAGGAAAGTTCTTATGGCTAAACCCATCAGACTACGTCATTAAAAAGGGTTTATTTCTAAAGTCCCAATTCCAATTATGGTAATTCTTGAGCATGGTATGCTCTTGACCAAATAAGTCGTCCTTTTAGACCCAATGAGGGCTCTTAAGTCATAAAAATGAGACCTTGATGCTTAGTTCTTCCCCCCATGCATGCTCTGGAAGGTCATTAGGTGTTAAGAAGTTAAGTTTGTCGGTATTAAGCACTCAATGAGCATGCAAAATCATAAAGTTGGAAACTTTATGACTCTTAGTGTTATTTTGGCCTTGGATCTGCAATTGAGACGTGAGAGCTTAATGCATTAAGCTCTTATTGAGGAAAAAGGATTTTGGTGCGTATGTCATGTGTAAGTGTAACCTAGCGACGCCGCACGTAAGGGGTCAACCGTCCGATTTCGGCCAAAGCTTGAGTACATCCAGCATAGAAGCTGAGTATGCCCCGTGTACTCAACTGAGTTGTCACAACTAGCATTTTTGCTAGAAAACTCTATTCTCATGTAATCATTCAACTATAGTAAAACATATACTCTAAGTAAATATCACTCAGTGCTCATTTAAATTCACCTCTCATGTTCAACAAAGAGTCTGAAAACCCTAAGAATCCTGGTTTAAGTCCATATTGGACTAGGATTTCCTTCTTGGGCCTAATGGACCAATGAGCTTCCAATTTAACTATTTTGGGCTTAGGACCCTTAAATGGGCGCTAACTAGACCCACATCCATGAAACTTAGCATTTCGGGCCATTTTGGGTCCAAAATTAAATTGGTTTATTCTGAATGGGCCTTATTGGGCCATTAATGAATTAATTTGCCCTAATGGGCCATAAACACCCTTTCTTCTTTCAAAATGGGTCGTGAACACACCAAAAGGCCTAATGGGCCGAAAGCCTCTTTCTATGGGCCTCATAAACTCGAACCAAATCAAAAAGAGGCCAAAGCCCCTCCATTATTTCCCTTTCTCGGCCCACTAGATGTGTACATTCATATACATGTAAAAAAAGGAAAATAATAGAATTACCATGCATTGACATATCACAATTACATGGTGGTTCTCCAAGTTAATTACCCATTTAGCAAATACAAAGCTCATACTCCTAAGTATCCATCACATCTTCTCCCACCCCCCTTCTTCTTCTACTCCCGGCCAAGAGGCAAACCACACACACACACTCTCTCTTTCAAATCCTCTCCAAACACTCTTAAATATCATCCTCCTTCCTCCAAGGAACTCGAAATTTTGCTTGAGTTTTAAGGATCTTCATCAAGTATTTTCAATCTTTGGTAAGTTGTTATCAAACACAAACATCTCCTTTCATTTTAACATGAAAAACTCCTTCTTACATAGCTTTATTCCATGATTACACTCTTGGAAACTTCTTAAGCTCGAAATCTACTCAAGGAGCTTGCTAGAGCCAAAAATCACATCAACTTCTTCCATTTCTTCTTTAAAAAACGAAACATGAAAGCAAAGGTGAGTTCATACCCCCTTGTTTTCGGTTTTCGTATGATTTTTGGGGGAGAATACAAGTAAAATGTGTAGATCTATGTGTTATATGCATGTCTTGTGTGATTTCTTAGTCTATTTTGTAAAAATATGTTAGCTCTTAACATATCTTGACATCTTAAGCAACATTGAGTAAAAACCCATGAACTAAGACACTTATACATCATATTATCAAGTTAAAAGTGTTTATATGTTTAAGATACAAAAATTTAAAGCAAAAACCTTGTTAAAGGTCAAAATTGTCAAGAAAACAAAAGATAAGGGCAAAAAGTGACATTTACGGTTTTTAAAGGACCAAACAGGTCCTATTTGTATAAAAAGGATTTTTATGATAAACATGCTTTCCAAAGGTCCAAAAATGTAAATTTTAGCTTAATGGGAGTAATATTTGGGCCTCACGGTTTTGGGCCCAAATTTACGAAAAAATGGAAGTTTTTGGATTAAAAATGTTATTTAACCAAAGTTTGAGTCATAAATGTAAATAAACCAATTTTAGGGGTAAAAATAACATTTATTTCTAAATTGGACCTAAAATGTAACTTTTATAAAAATTGGGCCGAAAGTGTCATTTTTACAAACAAGGGGCTGAAAATGTAATTTTCTACGAAACTGGGCCATAATTGTCAAAATATAAATTTTTGGACTAGATCCGTAAATTTCTAAACATTCGGGGCGAAATTACAATTTTTTATAAATTATGGACTAAAGTGTTATTTTTACAAAACGTTGGGCCTTAATTGAAAATTTGAGGCTTATTTGCCAAGAACGTCGTTTTTACAAAAAGAGGACTTTTTATATTCAATTCGGTAAACATCGAGCTAAAGCAAACCACGAAATAATAACGAATAGACGAAATACATTGATAACAATTTTATTGGGCCTAATATTCACGTTACATGCCCAATGGGCCTTAAGGGCCCATTCAAGAGTATATTGAGCCCAATATTTTCCATGACCGGTTTATTGGGCCTTGCGACCCATTTACATGTTATTTTGGGCCTGAGCTATGGGTCACATGTTTGTTGGGCCTTGGTGGTCCACTTACATGCCTATTGGGTCTAAATTACTCTCTTACATGTCACTGGACCTTTGTGGTCCATTTACATGCTAATTGGGCTTGGACTGAAATTCACATGCTTAGTAGATTGTAACTATACCTTTACATAATTCTTGAATTGTGTATACTTATATACATACCTTTGGATTTGAAAACATACAACATTCACGTAAACATTAAACATGGTATGAAAAGTTGAGAATTTGTTAAGTTTGTCGCGAATTTTGGCTCATATGTTGGGTGTACGTGGAGGTACGCATGGCGTACTCGTGTGGGGTTCAAACCCTAATTTCTAGGGTTTGGACCCTATTTAAAGGACTTTATGGCCTCAAACCCTTCCTTACCTCCAGCTTCCATCTCTCCTAGCTCCTATCTCGAAAGCCTAATTCTTGTGTGTGAATTTTGAAGCCTTTGTTGACATCTTGCTGCTCTTGGTTGTGAAGGAAGACCTTTGGAGTTGTGGTGTTGCACTCAAGCTCTTGGATCCAACATCTACTCATCTTTATGCATCGTCAGTAGGTATAAAGCTCAAGTCCTGATGCTTTCCTTGCTAGATCTTGTTAGGTTGTAAGTTATGACCTTTTTTCTCCCAAAACCTTGCTCTCATGAGTATTATATACTCCAGACCATTTGAGTTATCTTGTCAATTATTTTAAAGTGTTTAGTGTCATAAAAATGTAAGCTTGGTCCTTTGTTTTCATCCGTGTAAGAGTTATGGAGTTTTAGATGGTAATATAAGTTAGGGTTTTGGTTTTGAGCTTCCTTTTGCCATGAAAAGGCATAAATGTTACAACTTTATGACTTTAGACGTTCAATAGGTATAGATATGAAGTTTGGACGTTAATTCTTAAGGTATTCAGACCTTAATAGAGAATTTGGACGTATGAAGGGTATGTTGGGTGTAACCCTGAGTACGTTGGGCGTACTGGGTTGCATCCCCATAAGTCCTCCTAGTCGAAGTTATACGCAGGGCGTACTCCCAGAAAACCCACTTGGGCCATTTTTGGGCTTTGGGCCGTTAGGGGTTTTCAGCCTTGCTTTTTAGGTCATGCATGGGAAGGGCAAAATGGTTTTTCCCCTTAGTAAGATTAAATAGGTTTTGGACCATTGATTATGGGTTAAAACCCTGATTATTATCTAGGGTTGTCTTTGGTTTTTGAGTAGTGTGAGGAGTCGTGTTAGTAGTAGCTCGAGTGTGACTCAGTCATCTTTAGTTAGAGATGAGACTTCTCACTATGCTTGTAAGTGGAAGGGACAAATTTCGTGTAACATCCATAAAATTCGAGCCAATTTAAAACTTTTAAGTCATTTAAAATCATTCAATTATTACAATTTGTTTTCAAAATAGTTTAAACATCAAAGTTCCCAGAAATCATAATCATCAATCGAGGAAGTGTACAGTCACGTCTTCGCCTTCCCGCGTCCATCCGTTGAACCTAAAACAACAAACTAAAACTGTAAGCCCGAAAGCTTAGTGAGTTAACCCCAAAATACCAATACTATACAAATAACTACATCATATACATAATCAACAGAACAACCATGCATCACGATTCTACAGTGTGACTGGTCCGCCCGCACGGGGCCTTAAGTCCACCTGGTCCACTATCTGAGTCTACAGTATGACTGGACCGCCCGCACCGGACCTTCAGTATATCTGGCCCACTCTCCGAGCCTCGGCACGTCTGGACCGCCCTCCCGGGGCCTTCAGCTTATCCGGACTGCTCGCCGGGCCTTCGGCCTGACTAGGTGCCTTCCTGGGCCTACAGTCTATTCGGTCCGCCCTGGGTATGATAGCCTACAGCATAAAGGAGGACCCGCCTCAACCCAACCCCAGAAGCAAACAACCATGTGCACATACAACAGATAATCACATAACAGTCCATAAACAAACAACCCGATCTAGTAGATCATATAGCACAGTAACATCCTAACCAGGATATCGACCTAACCAGTCACTAACATAACATCATACTATATACCAGGATACCGACCTAAACCAGGTCACTAACACAGCATCATCCTATATACCTGGATACCGACCTAAACCAAGTCACTAACATAATACCATCCTATCTACCTGGATGCAAATCTAGTAGATCAATAAACATATCAAACAAAACCAGTATACAATCCGAGAAAGGGTCGGCCTTGGTGCCTTAGACCCTATTGATATAGTGAGGATAACTCACCTCGCAAGTAGCTCGGAAGGTAGCGTCAAACTCTTCCAGATGTTGCTCCAACTCCAACACCTATATTCACCAATGCCCTTTTTCTATCAAAATCTAATTTACCAAAATACCCTCAGAAGTCCAATAGTCAACCCTTGGTCAAAGTCAAAGTCAACTGCCAAAGTCAACAATCCATGTTGACCTCAACTCGTCGAGTACAACCATCCACTCGCCGAGTTCCTTGCATAACTCGCCAACTCGCCGAGTCACAAGAGCGACTCGTCGAGCTCCTAGTGTCAGTGGTCGCAAACCTCTTGGTCAATTCGTCGGTTTCCCTATACAACTCGACGGGTTCATACGTGTCTAAAGGTTGGGAAAACCCTAGCCGACTCGCCGAGTCACTTGACTGACTCGCCGAGCCCAAGGCATTCTTCATCAGACTCGTCGAGTCATTCATCCGACTCGTCGAGCCTATAACTATCTTCATCGGACTCGTCGAGTTATCCTGATACTAACCGAGTCCATTCGGTCCTTCATCCAAACAGAGGCTTTTTAAGCCATGCTAAGATTCCATATTGTAGATCCAGTCCCCCAAGGCATGTTTATCATGCAAAGTTGCAAACTTTAAGTGCATGGAAGGTGCTAATGACCTAAATCAAGCTAAAGAAGAGGTTCTAGGCAAAGGAGCTTCACCAACATGATAAGGACTGAGACTTTATGATAATAAGAGCCCAGACGAGCCTAGATCTGAAGTTGCAACTTCAGATCTTTGTTCATCACTCGGAATGCAACACCAAATGCCCAAGATGGCCCCAAAACTCAAATATAAAAGGGGTTTAGCTAGAAGAAGCTCAAGGTGGTGACTTGATACCTCCAAATGTTGATAGACTGAGGTAGACTTCAGATCCTCAACTTTTCCTTGCTCAAAGCTTCTTGATCTTCAAGCCTTTCCTCACCAAGATCCACCTTTCAAGCTCAAACACACAAGTATGGAGAGGAAATGGAGATTTAGAGTTTCTGGACTCACACGGGCTGCAAGGGAAGCTAGGGGGAGGCAAAGGATCCTTTAAATAGGGTGCAAAACCCCAGAATTTAGGGTTTCATCTGCCAGTTCCTACTC
Source organism: Lactuca serriola (assembly GCF_051521515.1). Taxonomy (NCBI): domain Eukaryota; kingdom Viridiplantae; phylum Streptophyta; class Magnoliopsida; order Asterales; family Asteraceae; genus Lactuca; species Lactuca serriola. The sequence continues at coordinate 62,346,902 of NC_136410.1, read as the reverse complement.
TTCAAGTCTCTTCTTGGACTTGTCGAGTATGTCACTTAAACACGCGGATCGGCCCGCTGCTACTCGGCGAGTCAGGCAACCGACTCGTCGAGTAGACCTTGAAATCATGAGAAATTATCACCACAAATTGATACACGGGAATCGGGGCGTTACATTCCGACCCACTAAATTGTTTATGTAGAATGCTAGTTGGTATATATATATATATATATATATATATATATATATATATATGTTTATGTATTTTTATAAATGATTTGTACAAAAATGGTCAAAATGTGATTTTTATATAAAAAGAGCTATGATTTTTATATAAAAATGAGTTTTATACAAAGAAATGTCCAAAAATGTTTTATTTTGATTAGTATATAAAATAACGAAAAATTTTGTTCATAAAAGTTTTATATAGAAACAGAACATTAGACGTGTCTAACATTTTTATAATGATATATATGTTTAAATCCACATTTTGTCAAATTGTGTATTATATCAATTACCTATATGTGAGACCCTTTTCTGTAAGATTAGAGTATCTACGTCGACAACCAAATTCCCCACCGACCATTCGTGATGTCTCCCTCATTTGGTGGTAAGCTGCTTGCTTGCTTAAACTCCTCTTAGCCCTACATCAGCTTGACGTGATACTGGGATTACAAAAACAACGTTGTTTGGCTGTTGATGAAAGCATCCTACTTGTTTTCTTATGTTCATTCTGACCTCATGATGAGGCAGAAGACTTGGCGGTGGGTTTTTCTTCTCCATTGCATTGTTTCCCCCAAAGTTGATTTCCACTCTTGGATCTCCTTTTACCGCGACCTCTCCTTGATTGTTGCTGAGTCACTATCTTGACTTGCTCTTCAAGCCGACTTCATTTGACTTCCTCTTCCGGTCGACTTCATCTTCATTTTGTATTTAAGGTCCATATTATTTTGTAGGATTTAAGATAATGTCTAATTGGGTATCGGTCTAATTTCTCCATCGACTGCCAAGAGCCATAAATCAGGAACCCACGTAATTTCTTCTCCAAGTGGGTTTTAAATTGTTAAATGTCTTGCTTGCTTCCAGGGTTTGTCGTATGTTATTTTAACTGGTAAGTTTCTTTTCATAAATTTTAGTTTCTTTCTCCCCTTTAATTTGTTTTTGGGCTTCACTTCAAGTTGAATATGTATATATTAAAGCGTTTAGAAAATTTCATCATAAAATAAAGCTTATACATGAAACGATGATTTAACCACATACTAATAACACTATTAGTATGTGTTTTAACAAGTTGCCAAATCATATATATATATATATATATATATATATATATATATATATATATATATTCCTGTTGTCAAAACAATATAGTATCTATATAAATGAATTAAAGACATCTTTTTTGTGAACAGATCTTATTTAACGTCAGTTGAACAAAATATAGCGAAAGTGAGTGTATTATGTTTTTGGTTTAATAGTTGTTTCGCTTGCATTATTTATGTTTCAGAGTCTGTATTTATTGGTTGATGTCACATTGGTTAAAATCTGAAATTTGGTCAAAACACAGTTGTTACGTTGTCTGGTTTTTGTTTGAAAACTTATACTACAATTTAAAGTCTAAGTTTAAGGACTTAAGCACAAAGCATCTTTAGGAACTTAGGAGCTGTAAGACATATCCTGTGTGTCATGTAATAGTACATTTCTTTGGTTGGCCAATCTGTTAGGCCTTTTTGTTGCATTTTGATTTATGTTTGGAGAACATGTTTTAGTATTTATCGTTTGTTAGATTGACGATAATGAAATTATTTGTACTTGATTTATGTAAGAATGCAATTTTTGTATTATTCAATATATGTCGTGAAGTGTGATCCAATGTTTACGTCACAACCCCGACATTTTTGTTATTAGTCAGGGGTGACACTTTTACATTACAAAGAGACATAGTCATTGTTTGTGTCGTGGTCCATAATTTTACAAGGAAATACAATATTGAAGATGAGTTGTTTAAAATTTTTGAAAAGAACATTGTGGTTAGTCCTGACGTGTAAGGTGGAGGAATTGATAGTGAAAACATAAAAGGCATAGAATGAGGTTCAAAAGTCGTTCAATATATGCATATTTTGCGTTACCATATTGCAAATCAATTACTTTCACATACTTTACATTAAATTAGTATGTTATTTTGAATTTCAATATGTTTTTATTTGGATATTAAATTATTTATGTTTAATTACATTTTGTATGTCGATTTTTATTTGGATTTTTAAATGATTTGTTTGTAATTTATATTTTGTTTAACAATTTATATGTTTTTATAATTATTCAGCAACTTCATCAATCACTATATATAGCAGCAGAATAAAATTGTCAGTTTTTATTAGTCGACAGATTCAATTAGATGTATAATCAAACAATACAGTTTCTTACTCAGTCAGAATTTATTACCCAGACAGATTTTTTCCAAATAACACTTTCTCTAGTCAGTAACTATCAAACGAAACCTAATAAATAATGTCAATTGTTCTCTTTGTTAAATTTCTATAAAATTACTATTTTTAGCTTCTTTCTTTTTTGTCTTTTTCTATTTTAGTTTTTATTATATAATTGATTATTATTTGTTTTAATAAACATGTTATCTCTATTTCTTTTTTTTTTAATTATTTATACAAGTAATTTTATATATCAACATTTGGTATTAATTTATCTAGTCGAAAATATGTGATGAATGAACTTACATCAACATAAGTTGTCATCAACGTATGTTTCATAGATACAATTACTAATCTACCAAAATTTCTAAAGACTTTTCTATTTTTAGCCAAAATTTAAGACTTAACATACAATAATCATCAAAACCATTGGCCAATAAAATCGTGTACTCTTTCGCCTAAGTGGTCTATGGTTTTGAGTTATATATTTAAGTAATTTTTTTTCATTTTTATAAAACAAAACCATAGAATAGTCTACTGTTTCGACCATAAATAGTCTACTGTTTCGACCAAAAGGCTATGGTGTACAAGTATTTTTAATGCATATTTTATGCATTGAACGCTTGTATATCGTAGGTTTCATTGGAACCAACAAGTTTTTTTTTCCGTTTTTTTCCAAGAAAAATTTATCTACTAATTTCATACTAAACAAGAAAAACAAAAAAAAAGGTTCAAGATTCACACATCTTATTGTTCTTCAAATATTTCATTAAGAGAGAATTTCAAATCTCAAACACATACAAAATAAACAAAGCTAAAAATTACAACTTTATATATTATAGGTCAACGGATCCTGAAAGAATAAATAGCTACAAAACAATAGTTCAATGCCTCCAAAGAGTAGTCAATTGACCGTTGACAGCAATCAACACGGTTTTTACCGTAGACCACTTAATTGTTTACGGTTTTAAATGCTAACTTTTAGCTAAAAAATAAAAATAATTAATGATTTTGACTAGTCTTACAACACGCTCAATTTTATATCATTTCACTTAGTATGCAAAAGGAGCTGATAACCAAAAAATCTTTATTTGAGTTTAAATATATATTCATATGATCAACTTTTCATTCTATCATATAATAATTATCATGGATTTGATACATTACTTTTTATAACACGAGAAAACTTTTTTATGACAAAAAGTATGCAGGTTTTAGGCCGTAATTTCGTGAATATGTTAAGCTCGTGAAATTCTTTTAATATTTGTTTTTTTAATATAACTTTTGCGAGGTTGAAAAGTAAACAAAAAATAGCTAAAATAAATATATTTTTGAAATTTAAGTAAAATAAGATGTGGTATAAATTGTTAAGATGTATTGTTTCTAATTTTTGATTATGTGTTCAAAATTAGAATTATTTGTTCCGGAACAAAAAAAAAAACTTGAATACCCAATCGAACTGAAAGCGATCTCAGACGAACCATATTTAAATTCGGTTTTTGGTTTGGTCCGAGACCAAACCGAATTGTGAATTTGGTTTTTGGTTCAAGTTTCGGTCTCATGAAATTTAAACCAAACCCAATCGAAAAACTCGAATTTCATAAATAAACTAATTAAAAAATACACTTTGTATTTTATATTAAATAAAAATATTAATTATACAGTAAAAATCATTTTAATCCATTTACTCTTTGGATCTTTTTGCATGAGCTTTTAGATCGTTTTATTTGCAACGTTAGGTTTCTATGTTAAACACATTTTAATTTATGTTTGAAAAATTACAATACTAATTTTTTGTTTTAAGTTAATATTTGGTTTCCTCGGTTTTCAAACCGAATTATAATTCAGTTTTTGGTTTGGTCCAGACAATTTGAATTCGATCTGATTTAGTTTTTGAATTGGACCAAAGAAAATTTCAAACCGACAAAACCGACCGAAAACCACGTAAATAGAATCGATTCTTACCCTATTCGAAAGTCATGAAAAACATGAAAGTTAAAGAGTAGAAGAAAATAATAAGTCAGTAGTTTTTTGAACATGCAACATGTGTCGTATAAAACCAAAAAGAAACAATTTTCGTTTTAATTAATTTTATTTATATTTTCCGAAAAAATCATAGTTACCGATTTATGAGATTTTTTTAACTCACAAAAATTAAATTAACATAACCAAAATCTGTATCCCTATCTACAACATAAAACTCGAGGGTTTTAGATTGCGTTTGGTGCGCTAGCTGAAAAGCTAGTTGGTAGTCGAAAAGTTAGTTGATGGTTAAAAAAACTACTTGCTAGCTGAAAAGTTAGCCGATAAAAAATAGTGTTTGGTAAAAACCAACTGATAAGCTAGCTAGAAGATATAAAATTACATAAAATAGCATTTTCCAAAATAAGTTTATTGTAATTAATTAAATGTATATTTGGAAAGTTCGTAAAAAAAACTACTCTAAGTAGCTTTTTAAAAGTTAACTTTTTGGCTTACCAAACACGACAACCCAAAAAAAACTCGAAAAATAAGCTAGTTTTTCAGCTAGTTGTGATGCGTCAAACGTTGCCTTAGAGAACATACGGTTAACCATTTATACTCGGTCTTATTTTATAATGTATATTTCTTTAAGAAAATTTTACATTTACCGATTTATTAGATTCTTTAAACTCACAAAAATTATTAAAATGTTTAATATATGGGTAAATAGCAACACTAAGTTTAAATTAAAATTCTAGTTTGAGATTGTGTTTTTTGTTTTTCTTTTGTTTCAAACTTGACACACTCTGTATTCTAATTTGTTACAATCCTGACCAGTTGACCGGTCAATCTGATTACTTACTGACATGGCATGATAACGTGGTATGATGACATGACATGTTGATGAATCAAAATCGATTTTTTCCCACAAAAGACATTATACTTTTACTTTTTAAATTTTCACACTAAGTTTATTTATTTTTATTTTTTCAGTTTTGACATTCTATTTTTTTGTTTCAAATCGACTATTTTTTCCAATTTTGTTTAATGTTGATCATTTTCCATTTGAAACTATATAAATATTTTTTTAATATATTTTAAACTGTATAAATATATTTTTTCATTTAAAAATCATATTTTTATATAAATTCAATTTTTTAATTCAAACCATAATGTTATGTATAAATATATATTGGTTATTTAAAAAACCATGTTTTATATTAAATACACAACTTTAAAATGAGTTTTGAGGTTTGGAGACATATAGTCCATCAAGGCCCAGAGGTCAGGTTTGCAACTAATGAAATTTTTACATCTCATCTCATATTCATAATATTATTAGGAATGTGTTGAATCTCATGGTGTGACCCCCGAATGCTATAATGACTTGATCTCGAATGACTATTTAAATATTGAATGAGAATTTAATTATTCTGGGGTATGTAATCACTATGTCCATTAACAATATTGAAAATCATATTTTTCAACTTAATATTTTCAAAAATATCTATGAATGATAAATATCATCATTATAACATCTATTTTAGTATTGTCATTAAATATTTGTATTTTGTTCTATATTTCTCATCCCTTCTTCAATGCTTCAAATGAATGTTAGATGCAAAATCAATATAAACTAAGGGAAAACTGCAATAAAGTCCCTAAATATTGGCCTCATAATCGATTTACTCCATATATATATATATATATATATATATATATATATATATATATATATATATATATATATATATATATTATTCAATTAAATCCTAAATACCGGTAATCGTATTCAATTTAACTCTTTGACCCGGTCAACAAGTCATCTAACTTTCAAAAATTACATTTTTGGTCCGGATGTTAAAATTTACTACAAATTTGGTACTAAATTTACACTTTTGGCCCATATTTTACATTTGGTTACAAATTTGGTCCAAACTTTACCCTTTTTACCCAAATTTTAGAATTTTATTATGAATTCATCCTAACTTTAGTTTTTGTACAACTTTTTTTCTCAAAGAATTGTTTCTAATATGTTTTTTCTTTTTAAAATCATATTTATACAAAAAAACGTATTTTCACTTAAAAATCTTATATTTTCTATATAAAAACTTTTTTTTAAAATGTTTTTTTTATATGAAATATCTAGTTATAAAAATAAATATTTATTAAGTATATAAATGTATACAAATCCGTTTTTATAAAAAAAACGTATACAAAAACATATTTTACAACAAAAATGTATACACACACCTATTTTATCTATATTTTTTTTATAAAATCGTGTTTGTTTACATTTTTTTTATAAAAACTTGTTTGAATAATTTTTTATACAATACGTGTTGGTATACATTTTATCAAATGTATACAAACACGATTTATAAAATATATATAAACACGTATTATATAAAAAAATTATTTAAACACATTTTTATAAAAGTATACAAACACGATTTTATAAAAAAAAAATATATAAATACACACCTATTTGTGTGGATATATATATATATATATATATATATATATATATAAAGGTGATATGTGTTTGTATACATTTTTTTTGTAAAATATGTTTTTGTATACATTTTTTTATAAAAATGGATTTGTATATATTTATGTACTTAATAAATATATATTTTTATAACTAGATATTTCATATACAAAAAACTTTTAAATAAAAGCTTTTATATAGAAAATATAAGATTTTTATGTGAAAATACGTTTTTTTTGTATAAATATGATTTTATAAAGAAAAAACATATTAGAAAATTTTTTTTGAGAAAAAAAGTTGTAAAAAAAAACTAAAGTTAGGATGCATTCTTAATAAAATTCTAAAATTTGGGTAAAAAGGGTAATGTTTGGACCAAATTTGTAACAAAATTTAAAATCTGGGCTAAAAGTGTAAATTTTGGACCAAATTTATAACAAATTTTGAAATCTGGGCCAAAAATGTAATTTTTGAAAGTTGGATAACCTGTTGACCGGGTCAAAGGGTTAAATTGAATACGATTACCGGTATTTGGAACTTAATTGAATAAAAAATAAATATTGGGACTAAATCGATTATGAGACAAATATGTGGGGACTTTATTGCAGTTTTCCCTATAACTAATACATATTTATACATAACATTTATGTTTTGAAAAATTAAAAAAAAAATTAAAAAAAAAAACTTTTATTTATGTAAAATGTGGTTTTTAAATGAAAAAAATATATTTATATACTTTAATATGTAATAAAAAATATTTATATTGTTTCAAATGGGAAATGATCAACATTGATTTAAAATAAAAAATAAAGTGTCAAAATTGGAAAAAAAATAAACTTAGTGTCATAATCGAAAAAAATAAAAACTTAGTGTTTTTTGTGGAAAAAAATTGATTTTTTTTTGGAACGGCGGAAAGAAAAAAAAAATCGATTTTGACACATCAGCGCGTCATCAAAACGAACACGTTATCATGTCACGTTAAAAAATAACCAGGTTGATCGGTCAAATTGTTACAATTATAATAAATTGGAAAACACAGTATCAAATTTGAGAAAAAAAAACACAATATCAAATTAGAATTTTTGTGTAAACTTAATGTCTTTTATGCTATTTATCCTAAAAATATTGAGAAAATCACAAGCTTGAGTATATTCGTGAAATTCGCAACAATGAACTCGTGAGTTATTTTTTAAAAAGAAAATTAAATATTATCTTACATTTTGTTTCTATCTATCTTCTTACTTAATAAATAAAAACGATTGTCAAAGTCTAGATATATGATTAAGAGAAGGAATTAGTGGATTCTACATGTTACGAAAAAAATTATAGAAAAACCTCAATATTTTGGATCAGTTTATGAAATAGTCTCTAGTTTTTTTTTTTTACAAAATGGCCTAAAAACCAACAAATTGTTGCAATCCATTTTCTTCTAGTTACCTTCTAATCAGCAAGTAACAAATTAATTTTAGACTATTTCATAAATTGATCTAAAATATTGAGATTTTTCTAAAAAACTATGTATTATTATTATTATTATTATTATTATTATTATTATTATTATTATTAAAACATAAATAAATATATTATTTTTAAAATCGTTGTTATTTGTATTACTAATTAAATACATCTACAAATAAATTTTAAATACGTATTTATATGGCAACAAAAAATACTTTTGAAAACACAATTTTTAAATTAATCAAAATGAAATTTTGAATGGTACAAAAAAACATTTTTGAAAAGTGCCTCATAACTTGTCAAACAAAGTAACTCAACTCGAAAAAAAAACGAAGAGACTCGAATGGTGATTTTGAATAGAGAAGTATTTGGAATAGGGATTACAATGTATCAATTGAAAATAGTTAACTAATACAAGAATCATTTTGTTCCTACATGTGGATGTAGGTCACATCGACCGATCCACGTTATTTTTATATGTCGCTTTTTATCGTTTTCTTTGTCACCTAGATCCACGTTAATCCTTGTGTTAATTCTATACATCCGGTTGTTTTGGTGGGAAGATATGGCAACGAAATTTTCCATTTATTTATAGTATAGTATTTAAAATTAATAGTAGACAACTGTATAAAAATGATTTTAAGAATTCACTAAATATATTTTGGGCAACTTAAAAAATGTGAGTAACAAAGATGTTGATTGCTGATCCCAATAATTCAGTAAGTGGGGAGGCGATTTCAAGTCATATGGAGGAAAAACGATTTTAAAAAGAAGAGGTCTAGGTGACAAAGGATTACAAGATAATGAGGCAAGTGATTAAGAGATTGAAGGCTACATTAAGCCAAACAGATATTTATTTGGTCTTGGGGTTTGGGTTTAGTGTTGCAACTTCAACCCGTTTCTCTTCTGTTATTCAACTATCTTGAAATCATTTTACATAAATCGAACAAGACTTATTTTTTGGTTCAATTGAAATACATAAATGCGCCACAAGTCTAAAATCAACAAGATATTGTAATAAAATACCTTAATCGATACATGCATAATATGCAACAATCTACTTATCTACTATACCACACCATTGTTCATCTATACTATGAATGCTTAAAATATAAAAAAGTAACCATTTACTCTAAACCCCAACTTTTCAACCTTAAAATCAAGATTAATATTATTGTAAAAGATGCTCTCTCTACTATGTAATTCATCTTTAGATCTCAAGTCATAACTCAATGATACTGTATTAAATAATGTTTTATAAAATTTGGCACAAAAAATATAAGAGTATATTATAAATACTAGGTTACAACCGTGAAAACCACGGATATATATTTATTAAATTTTATTAAATAAAAAAGATTTAAGATTTTTTTAGACTTTTATATTGATTATTTAATATATATATATATATATATATATATATATATATATATATATTGATATTTGAATATCTGATATACGTTACGTATGTGAAAACATTTAATATAGTTATAATTTAAAAAACATAATATAATTTTGAATGGAGTGTAAAAAATCATAATCAATCGTGTAAATAACATTGGTATACCAAAAATTAAATATAGCAAAAATATATTAAAAGTAAATAAAAACAACACAATAAATTGCAAATTAAAAACTAAAAATTATTTATAAATTTCAAAAAACTTCTTTATACACACCATTATTAGAAGTTTCATTTGTAAGTATTGTCGTCATTATTTAAAATTAACAATTTTAATTTTTCTCTGTTTTGTTTCCTAATTAATTACAAATTAATTATTATTGAAAATGACAAGTTCCATGTCTATTTTTTTAAGGTAAATAATTGTATATACCCAAATAAAGTATCATATGATTGACAAAGTCAATGGTCTGATGCAATTCAATATAAAAAGTAAAATAAATCAAAAAAAAAATCCATTACAAAACCTTAAATGTTGAGTTCGAAGCAAAATCGGTTAACATTTGATAGAGCGAAGGAAAACAAACACACTTGAAGCTTTGGGTCCGGAGTAAACTCACTTACACTAACATATTTCGACGGATTCTTCCTTGTGATTTGCAATTTATTTCAATAAGAATAAATAATCAAGCAAAACATCAAAGAAGATAAAATGAAAGAAGGAATCGCAAAGCCATATGGACAAATAATGGCTCACCTAAAAACTTTCAAAAATCAATAAAAAGATTATAACTAATTTATATAGGGAGGGTTTACAAAAATAGACTCATATGTCTAAATCTGAGCAATATAGAAATAATGTTAAACCTGAAACTTTTGGAAATCACTCAGTTTGTGAGCAAGGTTTTGAAAACCGGACCGAAGACCGAACCGGTCGTCTTACTTGTTCGATGGTTCAAGTGGTCCAACCGGTAGGACCAGTCTCAAAAACCGGAAAAACCGGAGGATGTCATAATGATATTTAATTAAATAAAAAAATACAAAAAACAAAAAATAAAATATATTTTTTAAAATTTCCGGTTTTGACTGGTTTTTTACCTGTTCAACTGGATCAGTTTTTACCGATTCACACGAATACCAGTTTTTTGGCTTTTAAGAACTGGATCCGGGACCAGTTCCCGGTAGAACCGGTCGAACCGGCCGGTCCGGTCCGATTTTCAAAACATGGGTTGTGAGCGTGTTTAAGGTCTTGGTCGTTTGTGGTGTTTGATTATTGCAAGAATTATTGATATTATCTGCAAAATACTTAGAAACTCGTTACATAATTCCAAATCACAATCAAGATATCACAATCCAAAACGTCTTCAAAAAACACCTTCATCCATGGACATTTTAGTAATCTTTTTAATTAGATAATGATTACATCTCTAGAAATAATTTACATATTCAAGACGATTTGAAAAATAAAACTGATTACTTAAAGCATAAGAATCCATCATAGAACCCAATAAGGGTATAGAAACCCAAAAAGATGATAAAAGAGGGAAATTGCACCAATAAGATCCCCAAACTGGATCGTGAATTTTGTTCCAATGAACTCTTTATTGTACCCAACATCATAGAACCTAAAAAGTAAACTCAAAGAAAAATCACCAAAATTAACAATTTAACCCCTTCAAAGCTACCAAATTTCTATTGACTGCATAGAGTTAAATATCAAAGATCAGGTCATTCCTTTGTCTAACCCAAAAGTGAAAACTTAATTTTCCAAACCATTGTGCAACTTCCTTCACTTGTGGGCCAACAGCCATCAAACTTATACACAAAAGCTTCACTAAAAAAAATTAAAGAACCTATAACTGCCTCTACATTGTCGTATTTTGCCTTTCTACATAAATGAGATTACCTGAGAAGAAGATTATGTGAGTAAAATAGTACATATGAGAAAGAAGATTAATTACAAATGTATGAGAGGAGTATCTAACTGGCCCAATGAGATTAACATCGACAGAGACAAGAGCAGTGGAAATGAGAGATCGCCAAAAATGACGAATGAAAATATGTCAAATAAAAACCCTTAGTAATTGGCGAGTACATGGGAGAGGGGCTGATAATAAGGGATTTCAAAAATCATATCTAAATTTCACATCTCTAATTTAGGGGGGGTGAAGAAAAAGCTAGACATTTAAAAATCGACGAGATTTAAGGATATCAACAATATCAATTAGATTAGAAAGAATCAATTCCAAATTTGAAACAGAAAATAAAAGTGACCGAATAACTGTAATTTAAACTTATTAATAATGGTGGAGGGCATAAAAGTAAATTAACTTTTGTGAAGAATGGTAGGAGGAAGTGATACGTGGCAATTAAGGGATTCTTTTATTAGGATAGACTAGGTGTGAGACACATATATTACATGGGTTTATTTAAAAAAAATTAAATATAAAATTTTAACAATTTGAAAAGTTTAAATTTATAAGAAAAATAAGAAATTTTTTGATTTATTAAAATTAATGAGACTTTAATGCATTGGATACATTACATATATAAACCATTTTCTAATAAATACATAACATATATATTACCTTATATATTAAATGTGTAATTTTAATTTAATAAAATCAAAAATACAATAAAATGACAAGTGGAAAATAGAAAATTTAAAATTTTTAGAAAATGTCATGTGTCCAAATGAATGAGAAGAGAACATGTGACAAAAAAACTTTCATTTATTATAGTAAGATTTTTCATATTATATAAACACTTCAACGATCATTATTGTAATAAATCTTTATTTATAAATTTGTCTAAATTGTCATATTTGTGTCGTCGAACCTTTTTTTTAAATATTATAACTTTTTTTTTCAAATCATTTATTATTAATAAAGTTGAAATAAATATAAATTAAAAAAACTTGAAAAATAAAGATATATGTGTTTGTTTAAATTAGTAGATGTCTAAAAATGTTAGAAGTCTTTGGTCCACATCTGCGTCAAAAAAGACTAAAAGAGAGCAAGCAAACATTTTTAGGTCTGCAGTATTAAAAAAAAAAAAAAAACAAACAGTCTGTAGAGTTTAATATCTACGCGTGGTCTAAACAGGCACACAGAAGGGACCAAAAAAAACCTTCATACAAAAAACAAACATCGCCTTTATCTCACAGAACACAAATTTCTCTATCAAACACCCAAGCAAAGTCACTTCGCGTTTTGTGGATACATGTGGACCTCCAAAAACATAACATTTATGTTGTCGGTGTACACAATTATGAAATCTAATGCGCATCTTCCTTGTTTTGTGGATATTGACAAATCGTACAGATATTCATGGAGCAAGAATCATGAATAGTCTCTAACGTGCACATGATAAGTTCTATCTTTTTCACGCCAAAATCTAAATTTCAACTCAACAAAATCCAACTAGATTTGATTTCATCAAATGAATCCAAACTTAATAATGCCCATAACTACATTTTTCAAAGATAATGATAGTACTATAAAAGTTAAGAAAACTTGAAACTTTTTTTTACACATAACATGTCATATAAAGTTAGGTTGTTGTTTGTCTATAAAGTTAGTACCTTCTCCCATAATGCCAACTTCACCGTTGCCATTTCTAAGCTAGAAAGCCTGGTTGGTCCATTAACCATTTAAGCCAACTTTAGAGATGGGATTTCAATTGAAATATTTGAGGTTAATATTAACTTTTTAAATATGTACAAAATAAAATGAAATTTTAATCATTTTAACCTCATAAGATTTAAAATAACATATAACAGTAACATGTACAAAATTAGTATACAAAGCAACTGTGACAATATTCGATACCCACCAATGGTTGAAAATTTAGCACACTTTAGTACAAACAATCCATATTCATCCAACAAGATGCCATTGTTATCTTTACTCCAAAAACTGCCAACTATTCACACTTTATAAATAAAGATTCTACCCCAACACTCTTTTTACAAACATCCATTTTGTTCACAAACACATAATTAAATCAATACACGATCACAAACCTTTATGACATTGTACACGAACTTATTGAGCCCATGATAAATTCTTAGCTTCTGACAATAATCAAATGACTTTAGACTAAAGAGTAAGCCAAAACAAGAAAAGAAAAAGAAACTTGCTATAATTTCTGTGGACATGGGCAAAAAGGCAGAAGCACAAGTATAAAGCTTTCGAGTCCCCACTTTGACCAAATGACAGATGCTAACACAATAACCAAAGAAACAGAACAAATTCAAGGACCAACTTGAAACATTCAATGCACCAACTTTATAAAATATCTAAACAAGAATATATATAATTTATTAAGAAACTAAATATCCACACAACAATGAGATCTTTAGGGTAACCCTTGTTTTCTTTTTCATTCATAAATGGCTTCCATTAAACCTCCAGCATGTATACATCCAGATTTCTCACAAAGACCATAGTTAAGTAGTACTTGAAAACCCTAATCTTTTTTTTCTAGTAAAGGACTTGAAAAATTAAAATAAATAGGTGCCATATCCGAAACCCTAATTAACAGACTTGAAGCAGCAAACCAAACCAAAAACTCATATCAAAAGCAAGCATATTAAACTATGGTTCACCCATTGATTCATCAACACAGAAAAAGCAAAAAAGTAAATAGAATGATGTATGGATGCAAAGCAAATGTGAAGAAACACATTTACCCTTTATCCTCCATCATCCATGGTAGCAGATCAACGGTTGTTAGATGTAGGGCATTCTCTGGCGAAGTGTCCATCTTCACCACAGTTGTAGCAGCCGCCGCCGCCACCGCCACCACCTCCGCGACCTCCGCCACCTCCATAACCTCCACCTCCACGTCCTCCACCACCATATCCTCCGCCTCCACCACCGTTCTGAGTACATTCCCTAGCCATGTGTCCACTTTCACCACACTTGAAACAAGCGTTTCCACCACCGCCACCTCCTCCATAACCACCGCCTCCACCATAACCACCGCCTCCTCCACCGTATCCACCACCACCACGTCCTCCACGGCTACCACCGTTGTACCCACCACCACCGCCTCCATAACGATCACCACCGCCGCCTCCATAACGATCACCACCGCCGCCTCCACGGCCTCCACCACCACCACCACCACGGGTACTCCCCTGGACAGGACCTTCATTGGGACCAGTAACATCAGCAGCTTTAGTACGGCCATCAGATCCGTTCTCAATCACGTACTCCACGGTCTCACCGTCACCAAGGCTGCGGAATCCCTCAGTTCTGATGGACGACTGGTGAACAAAAAGCTCCTCGCCGCCATCTTCAGGAGTGATGAACCCAAATCCCTTAGTATCGTTGAACCATTTGACGGTTCCTGATTTCCTAGCGCCGTCAACGTCCATTTTTGAATTGAAGAGAAACTCACAAACCCTAGAAATCGAAAACCCCCAAAATCAAGAGAGCAAACCCTAGTCTCTCTCTAGAAACTTGGGATAAGTTTGTTTCCACGCTCACGCGCGTATATATAGAGTAACAGTTTTTGCGATAGGGGTAAAACTGGAAATACGGAATCCGATTTTATCGATTGCAAAGTTTTTTTTTTTTCGAAAAGATGACCGTGAGGGGAATCTGACCACGACGCCTCTACTTCTCAATGAAATCCAACGGCCAGGATGAATTCATGAAGTGATTTAATATTATTTTTAGGGATAATTACAAAAATAATAAAAATATATTGATAACGGTAAAAAAATCTACAAAATACATGCTTAACGTTTTTTCAATTTTTTGTTCCAAATTGTAACCTTTTTTTTCACTAGTCATGCTTATAAGTCAAAACTCATTACAACGACTGATCATATGAAAGCTTACGTGGGCAATTGAATTATAATATTTTAGTAAATATCTGTATATATAATTCTTTCAAAAGTTTGAGCATTTAAATCAATAAAAATAATTTTTTAATCATAAAATCGCATCGAATTATAAATATCAAAAGTTGCATTATACATAGATGTTTATATGATAATTGATTAATTAATAATGTCAAAAATCTCAAATAAAATTCAAATCATCAAACACTTAAATAAATATGAAATTTAATTATAAAATATACATAAAACATAATTAAATAGAATAATGTGGGCATTATTTGTTGTGTTGTGTTGGATGTGATATTTTTTATAACTCGTTAAGTTTTGTGCTTATAGTTATGGATTAAATGTTTTTCAGGTATATTATTAGTTCATGAGGATGCGAAAGCGTGACTGTACACAAAAATCAGTAGTATTGCGGTTGGAGATTACGCGATACTTTCGTTATAACTCTGATTTATGGATTTCAATTTATGAAAAAATGGTTTTGCTTTGCATGTACCCTTATAAAAATGAATTTTTATGACAGTTTAAAATTGAAAAAAAATTATTCTGAAAATTAGTACTTTACAAGTTGGTATAAGAGTCATTGTTTGAGGGATTTGGATGAATATTCATGTGATTCTAAACTCAAAACTAAAGATCTGAGAATATTTATAAACCTTTTTGAAAAAGAATTAACTTAAAAGAAGAAAAGAAGATGTGATGTGTACAGTCAGTCGGAGCTCAAGTAAGCGATTCCCAAAATATTCATACATGTTTGATATGTTATTGATGTTATAATATGAATTTCATGCTAAAAGTAGGCTAAGAATTTGCGCATGGTTGCATGTTAGAATGTTTGCTTATAAGAGATACTTTTTTGTGCCTGATATGTGAAGTGTTATAGATGCATGATAGCATGTAGGCTAATGATATTCAGGAATTGTGTGTTAGAATGTTGTTTGCTTTTTTCTACATGAAACCTATATTGATATTAATTAACTATTGAGTGAATACGTTAGGTTTCATACCACTTATATTAAATAGTTTTAGAATGCTTGATTTGGCACTATATTGCGGAAGACTCCCTTTCGAGCTACAAATACCACGCTCTCACTAGGTCTGTAGAACAAGTATTCAAAATACTTCTATGGGTAACCAATGAAAATACATCTCTCACTTTTAGGTTCTAGCTTTTCATGAGTTTCTCGTCTAACAAAAGCTTCACAACCCCAAACCTTGATATGTGCTAACAAGGGAACTTTCCTTGTCCACGTCTCGTGAGGTGTTTTGGCAACCTTCTTAGTATGGACAAAATTAAGAATATGGGCATTTGTCTCTAAGACATATCCCCATAAAGAAATATGAAGGGAAGCTCGACTTGTCATAGAACGAACCATGTCTAACAAGGTTCGATTTTTCCTTTCAGCCACACCATTAAATTATGGTGTACTAGGATGAGACATTTGTGAAACTATTCCACATTCCTTGAGATAGTCATGGAACTTGATACCGAGATACTCTCTACCTCTATCAGATCGGAACATCTTTATCTTCCTTCCCAGTTGATTCTCGACCTCGTGTCTAAACTCTTTGAACTTTTCAAAGGTTTTTTTTTATCTATATTTGATTAAGTAGACATAACCATATCTAATATAATCATCTGTCAATGTTACGTAGTATCAATTTGCATCTCTTATTGCAGATCTGAATGGACCACACACATCTGTGTGTATGAGATCCAACAAAATCTCACATATATCACAAGACTCATTGAAAGGTGACTTTGTCATCTTACCCAAAAGACAAGACTCATATTCATCATCTGACCTTAATCAAATGACTCCAACACCCCACCCTTTTGGAGTTGGTCGATGCATTTCTTGTTAATGTATCCAAGATGACAATGCCACAAGCATGCTTTGTCTACACCATTAGATGAATCAATATGGAATACACTATTGCCCAAGCTATCAACACAAAACATAGTTTCATACACACCATTACAAGGTAAAGCTTCAAACATAAAAACATCACTCTTATAAGCTAAAATTGAACCATTCATATCACTAAACGAATATCGAAAACCATGTATAAATAGTGCATGAAAAGAAGTAATGTTTTGTGTCGTTTCTGAAGAATAGCGACAATCAATCAAATCTATCCTAACATTACCACCGAACACAAAACCAGAAGTTCCCAATCTTGGTAACAGGAGAAAACCTCTTATTTCCCATAACCAAGTTTATTCTTTCATGCTCCATCTCCTCACATTCTCTTAACCCCTACAAACCAGAACAAATGTGAAATCCACATCCTGTATCAAGGACCAAAGAACGAGTAAGTTGTGAGTTATTGAATTAAATAGTATATATACTTGTCGACAATATCTTGACCTTACCATCTGTTGGGCGTGTCAAACCCAAAAAATAAAGGGTACAAATGACTACTTAAACACTACTACTATGCACTAATAATGTAGTACAAGGTAAGTAGGGTCGATCCACAAAGACACGGGACAAGTGTTTATACCTTTTTGCGTAAGGTACAAAAATGGTCACATAATGGGGGGAATTTACAAGCAATGATTTAAACTATAAAATAAAGCAATAAGTAAATGATTGATTTAATGAAGTAGATTCAAGATTTGCAAGGACTCCAACTCCATGCAAGACAAATTAGCAATGTGATTCCAAGGATGAAATGATATTTGTTCAATTCTATCTAAATTGGTACATGGAAATGCTAACAAGATCTAGCACCTCCCATTCACCACATTGATTAACCAAAATAAGCTCTTTGATTAATCCTAACCTTACCAATCTAATATAAACAAGCTCTTAGAATTAGGTTGAAAGATTGCATTAAACTTTATATGAATGTTCCCAACAACACTCAATACTCCTCATAAGCTCGGGAGCATAAGAATGTGTGAATGAGATTTACACTAAATTCATTCAATAGAAATGAGTTTAGTGCTTGTTACCTAGTCCAATTTACAAAACAATTACGGATTTTGCAATTAGATAACTTGAATGATCTAACCCTAATTCAAACGGTCAATAAGAATAACAATTAGAATCAAACATGCAATCGAAACAAAATCAAATTCACTAGGTATGAATTAGAATCAAATATCAAATCACATGATTGAAATCACAACTATAAAGTCAAGACATAAAGTTGGAGAAACTAGGGTTATAGACACTCATGGCTAGAACAAGATCACAAATCTAGAAAATGAAATTAAATTTCTTACAAAATGAAATCAAATGCTCCCAAGTGTTAATAAACTTCAAAATCCTCAAGAAAATCGCCTTCTCTACTCCAAAAGTTGCCCCCCTAAGTAAAAAGTCGGTTCCCCCCCCCCCTTAAGAATGGTGAAAAACTGCTTTAAAACTCACGTTTACGTTTACACGGCCCCCGTAAATTAACATTGTCATTTACACGGCCCGCATAAACGCAAAAATATACCGTGCAGAAATCTACGTTTACACGGCCCGCGTAAACGCAAGGATTCCATTTACACGGCCGTGTAAACGTCTGTAAGACCAAAATCCTCATTTCTTTGATATCTTGCTCCTCGGTGCTCCGCAAGTCCTGAAATTTTGTTTGCAACTTTTATTTACCTCCTCCAACAATATCCTACCTCCAAAAGTCCCTGAAATATCAAAAAGTATTTGAATGAAATTGCCTCATGAAAAATCCCGTAAAACATGCAAAATGCATGAGTTTAAGCCTATATGCAATGTACTTTTATGAAATAAAGCTACAAAATGGCCATGAAATGCACCTAACACCATCCTTGATGTATATCAAGTATTTAGGGAAAATTATTTTCCAATGGCCGTTTTTATTGTTGTAGTAGCAAGTAACCTCTTTTGGGTCACTAACATCAAGAATATCTAAAATGGGCTTTGTTTTCGAACCATTGCTAGGCGATATGGCATGGGCCTTGCCCTTCGAGTTTGAATGAACATTAGACTTCCTCTTATTTTCCTCTATTTTGCCTAATGGTAAGGACACGAGTACTTGTAGCAGAAGGGACTTAATTATTTTTCATCCCTGATTCAGCTGTCTGCAACAAGTTGTGGAGTTAGGCCAATATGGTATCTATGTTGTTCAAATGATAAGCCAGGATGAACTGATCATCACAAAATGGCAATGAGTTAAGGACTATGTCAATGGTTAATTCTTCGTCAAAATTCACATTGAGCCTTTCAAGACGCTCCATGTATCTCTGCATTCTCTGCACACGCTTGCATACAGACTTTCCCTCCTTCAACTTGCAGGCCATTAATGCTTTGACGACCTCATACTTTTCTTGACGTGCTCTCTTATGGAACTTTTCCGCAAGATCTAAGCCGATCTCATACGGCCAATATTCCTCATAGAACTTTTGCAACTCAGGTACCATGGTTGCAACCATGATGCAAGCGACCTTTGCGTCGTCGTAGTGTTTTTTGTAGGTGGCACTCTATTCTGGAGTAATAGTTGACTCATCGACTTCGACACGAGGTTTTTCGAGGACATATTCTTTACCCTCATATCGAAGAGTCATCTTGAGATTTCGCATCCAGTCCATGTAGTTTGGACCAACTAGTTTCTCTTTGGAGAGGATTAATAGTAGAGTGAAGTTGTTGGTGGTTAACGGAGCAGCAGTAGCATCTCCTGGAGTAAACATCTATATTAAAGAAATATTTTTAGTTAGTTGATGTAAATCCTTAATATTTTAACCCAAAATAAATATTCAAGGCTAGGATCCAATATAACACTTCACAACTAAGAAGAGGGATGTCGTGATATTATTGTGAATTTATGAAGATAGGCAAAACGATTCACCAATTTCAATCTATGAAATTCCTTGATCTTTTGAGATTCATTGAATCTTATTAATGGAATGTTTAATCTCAGATTATGCTCATCTATTTGTGACTGGGATGTTGATGATCACAAACAAGATGTGAATAACCATGCAAACACACTTGACAACCTCAATGTCGTTTATCA
Source organism: Lactuca serriola (assembly GCF_051521515.1). Classification (NCBI taxonomy): domain Eukaryota; kingdom Viridiplantae; phylum Streptophyta; class Magnoliopsida; order Asterales; family Asteraceae; genus Lactuca; species Lactuca serriola. Next base: position 62,326,338 of record NC_136410.1, on the reverse strand, counting down.
TCTTTAATTAACGTATCGGTTAACCACACGTGCTCAATTAACAATGATAATTTTTGAGATGTTCATCATTTATCTTTAAAGTTCCTAGTAATGTGTCGGTTAACCACATACGCTCCACTAACGACATATTAAAGTATGATGTGTGTTTTCATAGGTTAGCTTACTATTCACATTTTCCTAAAGGAACTAGAGTGGGGTTTTATAAAGAAAGTTATAGTACTTTTATATCATTATACTTTTAATGAGATTATGTTCTACCAAATCCGTTCGACTAATGACCTTCCACCATACAGGGGAGCGGTGGGTGGGAATGAACACCCATTCAACGACCATTTTATAGGTTACTTCCTTATACCCTATTTATAAGCATGGTTTCGTAAATGAGACGTACTAGCGATTTGACTGACTTGTCTTATACATATGATATATTAAACTTTTAATAATATATATATATATAAGGTGTATTTTAAATCTTTTCAAAATATAAGCTTTAAATATTAATTATTTAAATGAAATCTTTTAATTAATTAATATTATGATTTATCTTTTAAGTAAACAATCAATTAAATTAATGAAATCAAATAGGGATTAAATAATTATTTTAATTAAACAATTAACAAAATAATTCAAATTTAATCATAATCCAAACCCTCCTAATTTTCGAAAAGAGGGTTGTGTTTATTAGGTTTTCATTATTCAAATTTTAATGCTTTTAAAATATTAATTAGGGAAAGTAGATAAACCCTATCTAACCCTAGCAATTTTCGAAATCTAAGGGTGGAGGCTAGGGTTTCAAGAAACCTACCTATTTTCAAAAATTCTCCCTTAGGGTTTAATTTCTATAAACTTTATTTTTGATCAATTCAATTATGCCATATCAACTGAAAACTATGGGCTCTGATACCTCCGATATGTTTATAGGTTACAAAAATTATATGTGACAGAAAATGATAGCCCTTAAGTTCACATGCAGCCTATTAGATCTAATTTTTCTCTATTGATAGCAAAAAAAAAAAAAAAAAAAAAAAAAAAAAAAAAAAACAATTGAACATCAACTACCCTAGTGAGGCCTTACTATAATAAAAAATTACAAATGTTTTTAGGGTTTACACACCTTTTGATTATTGTAGTAAATAAGCAAACAACTCCTTCTTCAACAAGCTTCATAAAGCGAACACCATAAATCTCGTGCCTCTAATGGTCTGTACCCAAACCCTAGCAATAGAAGACCTGCGAGGAGAGAGGAGGGACCGAGGGTGGACGAGAAATTTAATTATCCTTCTAGGATTATGAGTGGCTAAAAATATGATGCCAAAGGACCATATTTATAGTTGATAGGAAAACCCTATATACCATAATTTGAAATAAAATAATATTATTTTCAAATCTGAGATTATCTAGTTTCCTAATTATCCATATGGAATAATCTAGAAAGTAGAAATCCTAAGGAGCCTCCAAATTTCGGCCAACCCTAGGATCTTTCTAGAATTCCTCTCTTGTTCAACTATTGAAAATTTATAGGTTTAGTCCTTGCACTTTTAATTAATCCAATTAAATTCAAAATTAATTCCAATTAATTTTGATTAATTATTAATTAAATAATACTATTTTTAATTAATTTATTAATCTCATAATATATTAATAAATTATTTATTGCTATTTATTAATCTTATAATAACCCAATAAATCAACATCTCTCTCAAAAAGTCATTCTATCAATTACTAGTTTTGAGGGCAACCCCAAAAGGACTTTGCTTTTAATTCAAATATATACCAATTTAGTTATTGGATTAGACACCCAATCCAACATGTTGTTCACAGTATGTTGCCTTCAAAGTGTTATGTCATAGATCCTTATAAGTTGTATGTACCCTCTTAATTGTTAAGTGTTTCTCCGTATTATACATATATTCATAACTTATAAAAGTATAAAACTCATCAGCTTCTAATGATAAAGCAAGTGGGAGGCACAAGGAACTTAAACCAATTCAAGAACCATAGCATGATGTAGTAGAATTTAGCACTAGTTTCAACAAAGAATAGTTAAACATGAATAACAACTATTCATATACACAAATTGTTCACACGAATGGTAGGAATCATCTATAACATGAGAAATATGAAGTCTATTATTCATTAGTTCTTCTTGATGGTTTCTAGTAAATCCATCAACTACCAAAATACTATATCAAATATTGATTATTTATTTTAGGTTATTTTAAACTAAAACCCAACAAAAACCATGACCGTAACTACAAACAGAACCTACTAAACATGAAAAAAGAACTTTGAAGAACCTTGTGGGGAGGGTAATACCACAACTTGACAGCATGATGACCTTATGATTAGTTTTTCTTCCTGAACCTCTTTATTGTAGGCAAACTACCCTTTAAATATGTAGAAATTGAAGCATTTATTGAGTATATATGTAACACCCGGAATATTCGGGAGCAAAATATCATGATTTATCTTTAGACACAGCGTGGCGATATGACTTTGGCCCACGAAGTTTAAAGGGCCTACACAGCGTGTTTGTGCCTTTACACGGTGTGTTGGCGGCTGGTAGAGAAACCCTAACTTTTAGGGTGTTGCACCCTATATAAAGACCTTAAGTCCTCATAGATGGCCTCCTTACCAACCTCCATTGCCACTAAAACCCTAAAATCGATCCCTAAGTCTCTTTGTGGTGTTCTTAAGCTTGTAAAAAGTTATTGGTGCTCATTTTTGGCCTTTGTGAATGAAAAGGAAATCTTGAAGCTGTCTTGCTTGGCGGAAAGGCTTTGGATCCAAAATTATTTTCTTTTGTGCAAACTTTCTAAGGTATCGAGTTTAAACCTTGACTTATAGATGTCTAGATCTCCTCATATTGTGCTTTGTTGTGCTTTTGGTCCCTTTTTGGGTTGATGAGTGAGTGAAGTTGTTTTAAGGGCCTGTTATTCCAGATATGAGTTGGTATTAGATTCCTTCAGCATAAAGGTGCAAGCTTTATGAGATAATGGGTTTCATGCATGCGTCAAGTCGCTTATTGAGTCCCTTTTTAAGCTTAAGAGCTTCATTTAGTCATGCATAAACGTAAAGTTGGCAACTTTACGTGGTTTTCCAGCTCAATGAAGTCAGATGTACGTTTCAGGGTTATGTCTTCAAGGATTAAGTGCTTATTGGTTAAGCCCTTACATAATCAAGCTTTGTGGTTTGGGTTTTTGGACCTTTTGGTGGTCCTAATCGGTGAAGTTGGAAAGTTTACCCTTCTAAGTCTCATTTTGGTCTAGATATGAGCTTGGGGAGCTCTTGGAGTTGAAGAAAACATTTTAATGTATTAAGATGTTGGAACTCGGGAAAGCACAACATGTTTATAAGGCAACATGGCATGTAAGATGGAGTTTTCCTGCCTATGGGGATAAAGGAGAAACACGGCGTGTCTGGTCAACATGGTCTATTGACTTTGACTTTGCCAACAATTTGATTAGGCTTGACCATGGGATATTTTTAAGCCATGTTTGGGCCTTTTAGATTATAGGTTTGAGCCTTGGTCTTGGGCCATGCTAGATTAGGGGGTAAAATAGTCATTTCATCCTAAGTATGGACTAAAGGACATATATTCGACTCTAATTGTTATTTGGGTGTTATTTGATATTGATACATTCAGGGAATTATCGAACCAGCTGTCAAATATTATTAGTATGATTCAGCAGTACGATGTGAGTCTCCTCACGTGACTATGGGTCGAAGGAACCAATGACGGCCCATTTGGTTTATGTAGTATAGGAAGACCAGGGGTGACCCTTGACATTTATATGAAAGACGAGGAGGTGGCTCCTGGAAAATATGTATGCAAGACCAAAGTTTGGGATCTGACAGTTAAGTAGATAAGTAGTTGTAGATTGTATGCTAGTTGTCTTTTGATGCTTGCATGGAAGACCAGGAGGTGGCTTCTGGAACTTGTCCGTAAAACCCAGGGTTTTGGTTCCCGGTATGGAAAGGAAAGACCATTATACGGATCACGACATAATGGCAAGACTATGGTTGACACATTGCACCCTTTATTATATGTATGATATGCACGCTATGTATGGTATGTGGTGTTTTAGGGAACTCACTAAGCTTTGTGCTTACAATTGTGGTTTATGGTTTTCAGGTACTTCCGGTTCGAAAGGGAAGGGTCCGACTTTATCGCAGAGCATACACCCGTGTTTTCCGTAACCGGTGAGTACATAGGGTTTTCAACCCACAATAATATAATTATTAAGTTTAAACAATCAAACAATCAACCCAATTTCCCATCCTCATTATCTTCTTTAGTCTTAAGGATCTACCCTAAGAATCAACTATTCCTCGTTCATTCATTCCTAAGGATCATCCTATGGAATCGGCACAAAGTCCATCGTTGCCAAGGTTTATAGATTACAACAGGTGAACACGTAGTCCAAAACATCTGGTAAACACTTAGTTCAAAAATAACTAGTGAACACACTTAGTTCAAAATACCTAGTTAACACACTCAGTTCAAATACCTAGTGAACACAATTGGTTCAAAAATATATAATGAACACACTTAGTTCAAAAATACCTAGTAAACACAGTCAGTTCAAAAATACCTAATGAGCACCTAGTTCAAAAACACCTACAGATTACGAGCCTGCTAGTGTTCCACTGGACTGTCTGGTATCGTCCGTGGTCGTCATCTATACTCCACTATATGACTGGATCACTGTCAACATTGATGTCTTTCATTGTGTTAACACACAACAACTATTTCATCTACCCATGTTTTATCCAACACATTTTGTAGATATAAAATACATATACAGTTTAAATCATTTAAAACATGTATAAAAATATTTCACCCAACATAGACAACAAGTATTCGGACAATATGTACACATAGCACGTAATTTATATTAAAATAATTCATATCTATGTGTAATATGAAAGGGACTATGCACTCACCTGATTAGGTGGTGCCGCGGCACTCGGACAACGCTTCGTTACTCTTAAAACAATTTTCCCTCGACAAAACTTAGTATAAAAACAACTAGGGTTTAGTCTGACGTTAACCATGACTAATTAATAGTCTAATTATTATTATTATTATTATTGTATAAGCGCGACACAATACTTTTCACCCACTATATACAGACGAGGCCAGACATGGAACACCGGAGGGCAGGATCATTTCAGCATAAAAGCACTTCTGAATCCAGCAACCCAAGCGACCCTCCAAACCGGAACCCCCGTACCGTGAGTGGTTAAAAAGATATTATAATGACGCTTAAATAACCCATAATAATAGCCTAAATAATTATTATAAGTTCCTAATAACGATACTATATTAAAACATAAGCTATACTAGAGGTAGGGTAGGTATAGCTCACTTACAGCGGGTTTCCTTGGAAACCGGGCTTCGATGGAGCAGAGTTTCTGAGCCGAAGGCTCTTCTTTTCGGAGTTGTCAGGCGCTCCGGGGCTTCCGCCTCGTGCTAGGGGTTTCCATAGGCTTTTTTTTTTTTTTTTTTTTTTGGGGGGGGGGGGGGGGGTTGTTGGGAGGTTTAGAGAGAGTTTCTAGAGAGAGAAAGAAGGGGTGAATGTGTGAGGTTGAGGGCTGACCCGACACCTCTATTTATAGTGCTCTTGGAGCGTCACCACTTCGTGGTGGCCCTCACCACGTCATGGTGTTGCGTAGGCTCCAAGGCTTCGTCTGGTGCTGACATGTGGCGACGCACACAGGGTGGAAATCAGCTGATTTTCAAAAATTCATAACTTTCGCATACGGGCTCCGTTTTCGACGTTCTTTATATCCACGCGTAGGTAAGAACAAGATCTACAACTTTCATTCAGACTCCATCGACTAGTTGTCGACCTATCTTAAATTTAACAGTAAGAGGAGATTAGACTGCTAAATGACCGCGAAGAATTCGTAACTCCTTCATACAGACTCCGTTTTCGTCTATCTTTTTACCGTTGAGTTCCTATTAATGAGATATTCAAATCTCATTAAGGTTGCATAAGCCAAAAACCGCTCGAACTAAAATTCAAGTTTCGGGTCGTGCACTGCTATGCCAAATCTTGGAAAAATCATAACTTCCCCATACGAAGTCAGATTTGGACGTTCTTTTTTTGTATGTTCTCGGTTTAATGTATACTAAAACTTTTGTTTAGATAACTAAGGCTAAAAAGTCCTCTATCTTAAATTCACTATTTACGTCTCCCGGTGTCGTGCCGGTTTTGCCGAAAAACTTCGACGGGCCATAACTTCTTTGTTATAACTCGGATTTTGGCGTTCTTTATATGTACGGAACCGTTGAGACATATTCTAAAACTTGGTTAAGATTATTTACTCTAAATTATCTTTTGTCGAAAAGTCGTTTTCGACCCCTATTATCTCTAAATTGACTAGCCCGGATCTACGGGCGTTACAATCTTCTAGCATTGTTTAGAGTCAATTTGAGTGTTCAAAGCCTAGTATAATCAAGGTATGGGGCTAGGGATGAGTGTATTTGAGTTCAACACCTTTCAATTGAGCCAAACACCCCTTTATGAGGTGTGTGCGGCCGCACACATGGGTGTACAGCCGTACACCCATCCTAACTGTACACTCTCATGTATAAATGAGAGTCTTAGCCTCCATTTACCTATTTTCAAACTCCTAAGCCAACAAATCAACTTCTCTCTCAAGTATCATCCGATTTTTTCTTCTAGATCTTCAAGTTGTAAGTATTTCTTCCTTTGATTTGTTGATTCATTACACTATCTAGTAGGGATCTATGATTTCATCCATGAAATTACTCCTTTTGTTTAGATCTTCGAGTGTTCTTCAGGAACACAAAGAACACCTACTAAGTTTTTGGACCTCAAACACCCCTAAAGGCTTCTATATTGTAAGTACTCCTCCTTATGCTTGTTACTTACTAGACATGATCCTTAGAAATCGTCCAAAACATGATCATCAAGGGTGTACGACCGTACACTCCTTATGTGGCCGTACACACCCCTTTTAAGGTCCAAAATGGTAACAAACTTCCATTAAGGCTAAGCATGTTGGATTAGTGTCTAAGTCCATAACTAGTTTGGTATGTACTTGACCCGATGGTGCATGGTCCTTTTGGGTTGCCTTCACCAAAGAAACTTGATAGGATGAATTATGGAGAGAAAGGATTAATTATGATTTATTAATATATTATGAGAATAATATATTAAAGGAGAAATCATATTGTTTAATTAATATTAGTCGAGAATTAATTGATAATTAATTTTGTGGCTAAAAGAGATTAATTAAACTTAAGGGACTGGAACTGTAATTATAAGATAATTGCATTTGGACTATGGATTACCTTGGAATAATAGGTTGGACGAATTCTATGGGGAAACCCATTAGAAATCGTCCAAGGGATATTCTAAAAGGGTCCATGGGCTGCTTAGGGCTTAAGCAGTCAGATTAGGGTTTCCTAGTTGAAAACCCTAATAGCCTACATGTATATATAGTACCCTTAAGCCTAAAAAACGTGGATAAGAGTTCCTCTAGGGTTTTGGACGTTCTTGGGCAGCCTCCTCTCTCCTTATTCTTCATCCTATTGCTCTTGGTGTTTGTGAGCCATTAGAGGAGTGACACTTGTGACTCTATGTCACACCCCCAAAACCGATGAACGGCAGAAACGTTCTGGGGTGGAGGACGTCATGTACAGTATCACAACAATGCAAAGTAGTAAACAAGCAACAACATCATCCATTGCATTAATAGTATAATTTCATACAAGTGTGTTCTGTCAAGTTATATAGACACCAAAAATTATATACATCAAAATAAAAGAGGAGTCTTGAACGAGCTCCTTCTTCTCAAAACTTGGCACCTGTACCTGTCTATTGGCGACCTGAGAATACAAGTTATTTTGAAAGCGAGTATCAGCTTTAAAGCTGGTGAGATCATAAGTATATTAGTGTCTGTGTTTGTATGAAAGCATTTGTAAGATGTTTTGTAAGATGTAGTGTGTATGTTTGTAAAAGTGTTGTATCTGATTGAACTCTCCTAGAAAACCCTATGTTTTCTACTAAAAGTAGCCTTCTACCAAGGCATTTAGTATTTGTGTGTGTGTCTCTTGTAAAAGTGTGTATTTTCCCAAATCCGACTACTATTAACCAAAAATATAGTTTTTACATAATTACTTGTTGTGTGAATATCACAAAGTAAAAAGTAAAGGGAAAATGTTATAGTACTGTAATGTAGTAATTAGTAACTACTACTGTACTAACTACCTTATACGTAATGTAAATTTTAAAGTAACATGTGATCGGTCTGTATCTTGCTACTGACTTAGCTGAAATATGACAATGTAAGATGCCGTGAAAATGACGTTTGGCACACGTAGACTTGCTAGTCCCACTGTAGCAAGCAACAAGGTGTAGGATAGTCAATCAAGTATAGATCTATACGCAAACTCAATACGCTCCCCAATGAAGGAGATTCTGATACAAAAACAGTCATGGAAGGTAGTGCCATGCCCTGCTTAATGGCTCACATAAATGTGGTTAATGTATATGAAATGTGATTTGTGTACTAGCTGTATTGTGTGCTCTTTCTCTGTCTAGCATGTATGTTTGTTTCTCATCATAGTGTCTATAGTTTGTTTCTCATCACTCTGTTTCATGTTTGATTCTCATCATAGTATGTATTGACTCATGTATGAACTGACTCATTGTATGTTTCATTGTTCTAGTAATAGTATCTTCCTAAACTACCCCTATGGTAGCTTAATAGTTAAGTATGAACATGTTTGTATACCCTTGCTACCTAAGGGCATGGAATTGAATGGAAGAAATAACCTTTTTATATCCATATACATATACATAATATATAACTAGGATTCAAAAGACCTTCGGACAACTAACCTTAATACCCTAAGACCACATCAAACAAGAATAGGAAGCAGGGTAGACTAGCAGTCCTAAGTCTTTTCAATCCTACTTATATAACTATATTTATACAGATACACAGAATATAAGTTTAAAAGAGTTTAAGTAAAAGTATTTGACAATTAAAGGAGTTTGTAAGACAGTTTGAAGTAAAACAGTTTGATAAATCGTTTGGAAGGTAAGAAAACCATTTGCTTGGTAGCCATTAATCACATGTGATTGATATAATAACTATAATTGTTCAACTTGTATCCCCCCCCCCATAAAAGCATTTAAAAACATTTCAAAGGTTAATTTAGGGGTATGAACTCACCTGTAGTGAGTGGTTCTGATGAAAATGTTGGATCTGTTGCTAAGTGCCAAGTGGTGACTTGAGTACACACGCGAATCCTATTTAGCATATATTGGCACATATATGAATATAATTAGTGTTATGAACAATTAATTAATGAATTGGGACCACCTTAGGGACTAGTAAACACTTATATTGAAGTGTTACAACCATATATGATTGTATGAAGGGTTATAAGGATATACAAGAGAGTGTATGGCCAAAATACACACTATATGTGTGTGTGCGACCAGGTTTGCTGCCAGCACGTGTGTGCGGCCCTGTGTGCGGCCAGGTGTGCTGCCAGAGGCGTGTGCTGCCAGAAAACATGGTGTTCTTGGTGTTCTTGGTGAAAGATGTTACCTTTCCGGATGATACTTGAGAGGATTTTCGGGTCCTTGCTTTGTAGAAGTGTAAGAAATGAATAAAATGACTAAGGATAGTATATATAGGGGAGTGAGTGCGGCTGGAGGTGTGTGTGGTTGGCCTGTGTGCGGCTGGCTGGCCGCACAACACCTGATTTGGTGTGTTTGGCCCGTTTTTCCAATGCTACACCCAATCTAACTCATCCTCCGACACATAACTCAATTATACTAAGCTTTAAGCACTCTTTTAGACCCAAAACTTCATTATAAAATAGCAAAACAAAGCTAACTTTAATAACAATGAAGAATGAAAGCTAGAAATTTCGGGTTGTCACACTCTAAGCTTTCTAAAGTCATTACAATGAGGATTTCAGATTGTTATTACTACATAACAATCAAGGTAAGATCTAAAAACCCTTTCACATGTTAATATGATTAATTGTATGTTAGAACTAGGGTTTAAAGTCTTGTAGATGTAAAATTGTAAAAGTCGAATATAGTGTTTTGTATAGTTTCGCATTTTATGTTATTTTACTAAGTCATCTTTATGCGAAGTTAAATGTCTAGACTTAGTATATTTTTTGTACACTCATGTTCCCTATAAATAGGGACCGAGGTTAGAAGTAGAAAGGGACTTTCGTAACAAATATCTCTTTTCTGCTTATGTTGTAATCTGTCTTTATCAATATGAGATCTGATTAATATTTACTCTTCGTGTTCTAAATCTTCAATTACTCAAATCAAACTTTGCTTTCTCAAATCTCGGTAACAATTCTCATCAATTGGTATCAGAGCAGGATTCAAACTGCTTCGATCTGATTTTCGTGTTAGAATCATTTGCTTTTTGAGTTGCAACTTTACTCAAAATTTTCCGCGCATTTTGGTTTTGAAAATCACATTTGATCTTCAGATTTTAATTGATTATGTCTTTGAATTGTTAAGTCGAGTAATCGATTAGTGATTTTTTATCAATTCAATTGATCAAATTCTCTATTTCATCAAGTTTTTCAAGCTTTCTGAAAATTTCTGTGTTCATCAATGGCGAACTTCAACATGAATACAATGACTTCCTTCTCTCACTTGCTTGGTTCTTCAACCAAAATTCCGATGTTAATTCCAGAATACTATGATCAGTGGGCTGATATAATGGAAGATTACTTAAATGGAATTGATGAAGAACTTTGGAATTGTATCGATGGAACAGTGCAAGCTCCTGTTAATGTTCAACCAATTGGTCCATCTACTACTTCTACTGAAGTTGCTGATCAAGAAAAACGGTTGAAGAATAATGAAAAGAGGTGCATGAGGGAACTAAGAGGTGCTCTACCTCCTGTGGTTTAAAATTACATCCGTAGTTGTAAAACAGCCAAGGAGATCTGGAACACTCTAAAAGAGAAGTATCAAGGTAGCGAAAAGACGAAGATCAACTCTGTGAAGCAATGTCTAGTTGAACTGAAGGAATTCAGACAAAAGGATGCAGAAACTCTTGAAAATTACTATGATCGTCTGAATGAGCTTATGTTTCGCTGCAATAGGTATGGAATCACTAGGTCTCCCATGGAGTTCAATTTAACTTTCATTATGGGTCTTTGCAAGGAATGGCGAAGTGTGAGCACGATGATTAAGAATCAACAGAGTTTTGATTCAACTAAATTGAATGATCTCTACAATCAACTGAAAACACATGAATGTGAGGTTTCAGAAATGTATGAAGAATCAAAACAAAGTATTGGAGGTCCTTTGGCTCTTGTTTCAAAGGTATCAGAAACTGATGTTAATGAAAAAGATGGTTCAGATGAAGAAGGATTTTTGATGAACTCTGATGATGAAGTTGTGGCATTCTATTCAAACAAAAGAGTTAAAAAGTTTTTCAAAAGCCTTTTAATCCAAAAGGAAAGGCTAGTGATGTGAAAAATGCAGTCACAAGAACTGGAGGGGAGGAGAGGAAGAAATTGGAGAAAGCTGATGAGAAACAAGAAGATGCGAAAGAAGTGAAGAAGTTGAAAGGTGATTCAGGAATTTACTGTCACTACTGCAACGATGCGAATCATTTTGCAGCTGATTGCATGTTGCGAAAGAAAGAAGAGAAGAAGGAAAAAGTTAAAGATGAAGCATACTACTCTGAAAAGATTGAAGAGATACGTGCTAAGACCAAAGGAGTGTATTTGGTTGCGAAAGGTGAAACTGATAATGAAGAAAGTGGTACGTATCAGATCTGGTCTTCAGGATCTGATGACGAGGAAATGAGGCATCCCACACATGGAGCAATGTTCGCAAGTTTTGAAGATTGCGAAGAGGAAATTTCAGGAAGGTGCTTCGTATCCAAATCCACGGACAAATCACCCATGACAACCAAGGTATGTGCAATACTTGAATCTTTTAATATTCCTTTATCTCCTTATGATGCTGAAATTGTTTCATTTGATGAAACTGTGGCTTATTTTGATTCTGTTATTGTGTCTGCTAGTACTGAAGCTCAAAAATTAAGTATGCAACTAGGCGAGACACGAAGAGAATTAGAAATAAAAAGGAGCAGAGTAGAAAAACTTGAAATGCATATCAAAAATATAGATTGTGATAGGAATAATCTTACAAATGATGTTAGGTTGTTGCTAGCACAAAGGAACATATATTGTAATTCTGCCAAACGGTTTTATGCAAAATTAACTGCTTTACATCATTCTTCTGAAATTAGCAAAGATGAACATAGGAAACTGTTACCTTTTCTTGAATATGAACGTGAAAAAGTTGATGTTGTTTCTTATGATTGTGAAAGTACAATTGCTCAATTTGACAAAATACCTGATGATAGATATACATATGGTATTGTCAAAATTGATGAATTTCTAAATGCTGATGAGTTAGTTAACATTGTCAATGAAAGTTTGAAAAAGAGTGAATAAGTGAAAATCTTAAAGAAAACAGAAAATTCAACTCTTGCCTCACAATTCAATTATGCTGATATTGATGAAAATTCAAATAATGTGAGTGAAATCAGTGAGATAGAAGAGGAAGAAGAGGTAGATTGTTCTCAATTGTCAATTGTTAATATCACATCTAAGATTAAAGGTAAAGAAATTATTGTTGATTCGATAGTAGAGGATGAAATTGATAAACCTTTAACTTCACAACATTGTAAGTTTGATAATGTGGAAGTTGAAAGCTGGAAATCTGATGATAATGAAGAAAACAGAGAAGAAAAGAAATATTCAAATGAAACACCTCAACGAGTTGTGGTTGATCAAGTGTTTGAAAATACTGAAGAATTTGACAAAATTTTAAATGACAAAGGCGCACATTATTTGGAAACCAACACAGTGGTATATCCAAATTTTGTATGTACTGATAAAACCATTTTTCCAAATCAAGTTTTTGTCACTACTGGAAATGCTGAGAAAGTTCATCATGAATTCAACAAAATGATTGAAAAAGATAATCTAAAGTCAACCACAGAAGGTTTTTTCGCAAATCAAAACACAGAAGAAAACAATTCAACTCAAAATTCTTATGTGTTTCAAAAACAAAAATCATTACAAAAATGGGTGGTTAAAGGTGAAAAACCAAACAAAATTTTTGAAAAAGTTGAAAAATCAAAGGCTGAAGTGAAATTAAATTCTCATGAATTCAAATTTATAGTTGGAAATTATTCAACAGAAAATAATGTTTCAAAAAGAAAAGCAAGAAAAGCAGTTTTCTGGCAAGTTGTGTCAAATGACAAACCAAGAGATGAAAAAGAACAAATTTCAAAAACAAAATCATCTAAATTTCAGAGCAATAATAAACAAACAAATTTTGTTGATAAAAGTCCATATGTTCGCAAATATGACAACAATCGAAAATTTGAGAATTCGCAAAAATTTGCAAATAATCAAAAGTTTCAAAATGTTGGCAAATTCACGAAAACTTCATCAAGTTTGACAGATTCAACTCAAGCAAAAATAAAATTTTCACCAAAACTACCAAAATTTCCGAATCCTTCAGTTTCAAAACAGACCAAAGTTTCATATACAAAAGGAAAATCTGATGTAGCTACAATCAATCGATGGTTTGAAGGGAAAGGAAGAAAATATCAAAGTGGGAAGTTTTCAGAGCAACAAATCAAGAATTCATTTGACAAGTTCGCAAATAACTCTTCCACTGCTAGTTCATCATCTCATCATTCGCAAGTTCCAGTTCAAAAATGGAAACCAGTTATCAAAAATGTGAATGTTGTGAAGGATAAGATTACAATCAATGGAAATCCAAAACTATTGAATGAATATATCTCAATATCTAGATCTGATGATGTTGATATAATGGATTCTGTCACAAACAAAGTGAAAACATGGTTTTTAAATTCCAAGAATTTGTTTCATTCTACTAATGATGGACCCAACAAGTCTTGGGTTCCTAAATTCTTTCAATAAATGCAGGTGATGTGTGACGAGCAATATGATTCTAAATGATATATTGATAGTGGTTGCTCTCGTCATATGATTGGAAGAAAGGAAAACTTGCGAGATTATAGAAGTTTGGAAAATGCTGGAGTAGTCAAATTTGGGAATAATCACAAGTGTCAAGTGAAAGGCTATGGGAAAGTCACAAATGGAAAATTTACTGTGAACAGAGTTGCTTATGTTGAAGGACTTCAACATAATTTGATAAGCGTGTCACAACTTGTTGTTGGTACTAGAAATCAAGTTGTATTTAATGAAGAAGGAAGTATCATTTCAAATGCGAAGTCAAATGAAATACTTCTCAAATCCAAAAGATATGGTGATATGTTTACACTGGACATCAAACCAATTGTGGGAAAACCTGCTGTGTGTTTACTATCAAAAGCATCTAATGATCTCAGCTGGCTTTGGCATAGAAGATTGTCACACTTGAACTTTCAGAATATTAATAAACTTGTCACTGAAGATTTAGTTCGAGGGTTACCAGTACTAAAATTTGACAATGATTCTTTGTGTGCAACTTGCGAACAAGGAAACCAACATTGAAAAGGTCATCCGATTGTGATAGATTCAAAAATCGTAGAACCATTGGAACTTCTTCACATTGACTTATGTGGACCGTTGACTGTTGCAACAATCAATAAAAAGCGGTATATGTTAGTTGTTGTAGATGATTTCTCTCGATTCACATGGGTGTTTTTTCTCAGGTTGAAATCTGAAGTTGCTCAGACGATGATTGATTTTATCAAAAAGATTGAACTTAGTCTGAAGAAGAATGTACGAAGAATTAAAAGTGATAATGGTTCTGAGTTTAAAAATCAAACTCTTGATATTTTTCTCACAAGCAAAGGCATTTCGCATAATTTCTCATCACCATATACTCCACAACAAAATGGTGTTGTTGAAAGAAGAAATCGATCTCTATGCGAAGCAGCCAGGACCATGTTAACATATGCGAATCTACCTCAACATCTTTGGGCAGAAGCAGTGACCACTGCATGTTTTACTCAGAATCGATCATTCATTCATCGAAGATTCAATGTTACTCCATATGAAATAATCAATAATCGGAAACCTAATGTAAAATTCTTTCATGTTTTTGGTTGCAGGTGCTTTATCATGAATCTCAAAGATAATTTGTCCAAGTTCCAAGCTAAAGCTGATGAAGGCATATTCTTAGGATATTTACAGAATTCAGTTGCATACAGAGTGCTTAATAAAAGAACTAGAAAAGTTGAAGAAACTTTCAATTTAACGTTTGATGATTACTATCTTAAACAAATGGATAGTAAATTTGAAAATAAATCAATACTTGTGGATTCAAATACTCAAATTGATAATTCTGAAATCAACGATTTTGATTATGACTTAATTTTCAGAATTCCTGACAGGGCAATTGATGTAGAAAATAAAGCTCCTGATAATCAAACATCAGAATCCTCAAAACATACTGATGATTCAACAATAAATACAACATCGATAACTTGTGAAAGTACGACTGATATTCGTATGGAGGAGGAACATACGAGTATTCATGAAGATAGTCAGCCAACTTTCGAGGGGGAGAATGAAATTATGAATCATCAAGTTGAGGGGGAGCATTCGCAGAATTAACAGGAACATTAAGTTGAGGGGGAGCATTCGCAGAATCAACAGGAACATCAAGTTGAGGGGGAGCATTCGCAGAATCAACAGGAACATCATTTTGAGGGGGAGCATCAAGATGAAGATCATGTTGAGGGGGAGCATGATGAAACAGAGACAATTAATCTTGATGAAAATGATGAGTTTCATGAACTAAATGATAACTTTTCTGTTGCAGGATCTGAAAATGAAGATATGTATGAAGATGCACCATTAGAATTTGATCCTAATTTTCCACTACTTGAGAAATGGATAAGAAATCATCCAAAAGAACAGGTAATTGGTAATCCACAAGATGGTGTGTTGACTAGAGCTCAAATTCGTGCGAAAAATGAGGTACTTAATGCGAACCAAGAACTATGTATGTTTAATGTTTTTATTTCGAAAATAAAGCCAAAAACAGTAAAGGATGCTATGGAACACTCAGATTGGGTTGTTACTATGCAATCTGAACTGGTTGAATTTGAACGAAACAAGGTTTGGAGATTAGTATCTAAACCTTCTGATGTTTCAATTGTCGGATTAAAATGGATTTTTAAAAACAAAACCGACAAAGATGGCAATATTATTCGAAATAAAGCTAGACTAGTGGTTAAAGGTTATTTGCAACAAGAAGGAATAGACTATGAAGAAACATTTGCACCTGTTGCAAGACTTGAAGCAGCTCGCATATTTTTAGCCTATGCAGCTCATAAAGACTTTGATGTTTATCAAATGGATGTTAAATGTGCATTCTTAAATGGAGAACTAGAAGAAATAGTGTATGTTGAACAACCACCAGGATTTATAAGCAATGAAAATCCTAATCATGTTTACATCCTAGATAAAGTTGTATACAGATTAAAACAAGCACCAAGAGCCTGGTACGCAACACTTACAAATTTCTTGAAACAATCTAAATATAAACAAGGATCAGTTGACCCCACATTATTTCGCAAGAAAGTTGGGTGTCATCTAATGCCTGTTCAAATTTATGTTGATGATATTATCTTTGGCTCAACTGATCCAACATTGTCAATTGAATTTGAAAATCTAATGAAAAGTCAGTTTGACATGAGCATGATGGGAAAAATTAATAATTTTCTTGGCTTAAACATAAGACATACAGGGATGGAATCTTAATCAATTAAGAAAAATATACGAAGAATTTGCTTGAAAAGTTTGGAATGTCTAATAGCACGAAACTCAGAGTACCAATGGCAGTAGGAACAAGACTAACTCCTTCGTTAGATGCTCCTGCTGTTGATTTAACACTTTATCGAAGCATGATAGGGTCTTTATTGTACTTAACTGCAAGTAGACCTGATATTATGTTTTTGGTTTGCAATTGTGCTAGATATCAAGCTAATCCCAGAGAACCTCATTTGACTGGAGTGAAAAATATTTTTCGCTATCTTAAGGGAACAATTTCTTTAGGACTTTGGTATCCTACGAAAACGGGGTTTTTCATTCAAGATTTTTCAGATTCTGATCTAGGAGGATGTACTTTGGATAGGAAAAGTACGAGTAGTGGATGTCAACTATTGGATGAGAAGTTGGTGAGTTGGCAATCAAAGAAACAAACTTGTGTGGCTATATCAACCGCTGAGGCAGAATACATTGCTGCTGCTGCTTGCACTTCGCAAATTATTTGGATTCAGAGTCAACTTCGTGACTATACAATAAACATGAAAAATTCCTTTGTATTGTGATTCGCAAAGTGCAATTCGCATTTATCATAATCTAGTACAACATTCAAAGACAAAACACATTGCGCTTCGATATCATTTTATCAACGATTATGTGGAAGATGGGAATATTGAAATTCATTTTGTTAAAACAACTGAACAACTTGCTGATATTTTTACAAAACCTCTTGATGAAAAATCATTTGTTAGAATTTTAGCAGGTTTAGCGATGATTAATGCGAATTCAATTTCAAAAACTCATGCCTAAAAGTCTGGTTCAGCAGTTATGAGTCAAATTTGTTCAGAGGTTACTGTTCATTCAGAGGCTTCGCATGGCTTCGCATCCACATCTTTTCGCATCTAAGATCATAACAACTAAGGTAAGGTTTACGACTAATTTTGAATTTTTTTTAACTTTTGAAAAATCAAAAATCCAAAAAGATTTTATTTTGTTATGTTCTTAATTTTGAAAAATTAAAAATCCAAAAAGATTTTATTTTGTTATGTTTTTAATTTTGAAAAATTCAAAAATCACAAAAATATTTTTGTTTTCTTTGTTCTTTAAACTTTGTGTGTTGAGAATTTAATACAGGGCTAAAATGCGAAGAAGTCATACTTATGTGTTTCTACGGGAAGGTATTAATTTTCTTTTAAAAACTAGTTAGGATGTCCCTAGAAGCATGCTGATGTATGTAGACCAAAAGCCTCAACAAGACTCTATGTGTGAAAAGAAAGCCTTAATGAAATTATCACATGAAAATTTCTTCCCAAAAAGGCTTATATTCGCATAAGTCAACAGAGCTACCTTACTCTTCTCAAATGAGTTAAGAGTTTTCTGTTTTGTCCATTATAACAGAGGTATACTTCGATTCTTATCCAATCTTTTTATACCAAACAATTCTTACACTCCAAATATTTGAAGAGATTTGTCCTTGAGGTCTTTGATCAAACCAATCAAAACCTAGACAAATCACAAGTCTGTGTTTATGATCTAACATCATGAGTCCGTGATGGAAGTGAAACCCAAAAATCATAAACCTTAAGGAATTGACGGGGAACTTTGTTCCAGATTTTTACGAAACCTTTGTTTCAGTATCAAAAATTTCGAAACTTCAAATCATATTCAATTCGCATGTGTGGTCTTGATCAAATATTCACAACCAACAATGTTTGTTACCCAACAAGATCCAGAACAATTTTTTTTTGAATATGATTTTTGTGTAAGTTTCATTCGCAAATCCTAGTCATGATAAATATTTTCACAAGCCAACTTGTCACTAACTACACTGGTCAAACAAGTAATTTCATTTACAATTTCTCACCTTATGTTAAGGCTGATATGTAATGAAATTTAAAACCAATCCAAAATGTCTTTTAAAAGAAGCCCTTCGATACTTCTCTACAAGTATTCGATTGTAATTCACGGGAAACTACACAAGCTGTTGATTATCTCTCTTGATGATTAACGAAGCAACCTTTTCCTGGGGTTTCACTGCATTCATGTCAAATTAAATTTTTGACATCACAAAATTCCAAATTTTTTGTTTCTCATCTTATTCTGTTGACACAATGCACACACGAAATCCTTGAGGTTCTGAGTAAAACCAACTCAGACTGATGATTTCGCAAATCTGACATATGACTTCACTTTATATCCCAAAAGTGAAAGAGCCTTGACTCCATGCGAAGGGTTTTAACGGTTCAGATTCTATAACGGGAAACTTGACAGGCTGTGTACTCAAGATGGTTGGTATTCTATCCGGTTTTCAAGGATATGTGACAGTTACTTTTTGAAGCATGGTTATCTTTTGCAGTCATGATCCGATTTTCAAGGTGCCACATCGGATAACATTAAATGCATCCCGCTTTAATTTCAAATCAATTTGAGTAAACTATAAAAGGGGGATCAAGAACACTATCTACGGTTACGCAAACAAAACTTTCACAAACATCCAAAGTTTCAACCTTGATCAAACTTCATCTTTTTCAAACCCGAAAAATGGCAGCCACTCAATCCAACACTGATGAAGTTCTTTCTCAATCCCTGATGAAAATCCAAAGCACAAACTATCAAGTTGATCCAAATGTATCTTCTTATCCTGAAGGCTTGAAGATGCTTATCGTTGCCCTGAAACGATCACCTCTGTCAACTGTCATGTTTAGTTCCTTCTCTGTTCCGATGACATGGTTATCCTTGGCAGCTTCAACGGCATCATACAATCATACAGCGGATGTGATAACATTCAACTTAATCAACAACAAACGGGTTAAACTGTCCAAGAAGATGTTTGTTGAATTCTTGCAGATTCCAAACAACCCTCCATTTGTCAAACCTGTTAACTCTCAAATCATTCACATGTTCAACGAGATGGGTCATCAACCAGAGCTTGAGAAGATCAGTGACTTTCAAAAGTTTGGGTTGCCGTGCATATGGAATTTCTTATTTGGAATTTTTCTCAGATGTCTTACAGGAAGATCAGTTGGACTGGATAGAGGACGAATGGAAGTATATGCCATGGTTATGGGCATATACTATGATATAAACGTTGATTATGCAACCCAATTATGGAAGGAATTTGTTAAGAGTCTTGAAAACACAAATTCGGAAAAGGGGATTTCGTGTGCAAGATATTGGAGCTTGATTCTGGAGAAGGTCTATGAAAAAGAAGCAATTCCAGTAATGGAGGATGTTGAAGTTGCTGAATTTTCTTTGTATCAGTTTCCAAAGGCAGTAGAAGATGATGAAGCAATCTTTACTCATGTGGCTCGCATTCCAGATGCGATGCTTCGCAAGGTATCTCAAACTCACAAAGTCTTGGTGAGATATTTATGAACAGTTGATCAATCAGAGCAGACTGGAGTACTATTGGATGTTGCTGCTCCGTCAAAGAAGAAGAAGCTCATAAAGAAGGATGTGAAAGGTTCATCTACCCAACAAGTTCAAGATGAAGATATTCAGATTGAAGAAACTTCATCTAAGTCAAAGAAAGAAATAATACCTTCTAAGTCTAGGGTATTGAAGAAAATTCGCAAGGCCGAGGTGAGCAGTAAAGGCGTTACTATTCGTAGTATTCCAGCTCCGGTTTCTCCAGGAAAGAAGAGGCAAAGAGCTGAAGATGTTGCCAAGAACATGCAACGTACTCTCATCAAAAGAAGGAAGATGGTGATTCGCAATGAATCATCTGATGAAGAAATAGTACCGGAAACTCCACCAGTAACATCTACGGTAAATGTTTCATTACCTATCATCCATACTTCGCAAATCTCTACCACCTTACCACTCACCAAACCACTCGAAATAGTCACTACCAAATCAGTTTTTGAGGAGGTACCTATTTCTGATACGGTTGTCAACGTATCTGATACGGGGGCACCTATCCTGAGTGTTACAACCACAATCCTAATCTCCTTACCTATTTCTTTACCAATTTTTTCAATTCCATTTACAACTTTATCCACCACTTCATTAATTTTTGATCATGCTCTTCAAAACCCATTTACAACACTTTTTCCATCTCAATCACCCAAAAATCCTCAACTTTCGCAACCTTTATCTGATAATGAAGCTGAAGGAGGTGCCTTTGGAGGGATAATTGAAGACATTCATTTTGATTCGGAGGAGGAGGATATTCCTGATCATATGCTTATGACAGGAAAACAATTTAAAATCCTGAATCAGAAGTTGAATGCTATTATTCAGTCGCAAGCTGATTCCGGCAGGATGTCTTCTATATCATCAATGGAGATTGATGTAATGATCAAAGGTGCTGAGAAGCATATTATGGAGAAGGTTGATCAATCTGACAGGAATAATGAGCTTCGCATTCAAGCACAAGGGAGAAATTTTTCTTCAGTGGTCAAGGATTTGAAAGCTGTTGCAAAAGAACGTCATGTTCTTTTTGTACAGGATGTGAAGAAAGTTCGGGAGGATGTCAACTATAAGCTTCAAGAGTTGAAATCTGAACTTGCGAAGGAGCTTCAGGATATTCATACTAAAAATGCTGAAGTTCAAAAGCAGATTGCGGAGGTTTCTTCAAGAGTACAAAAGTTTGTTGATGTTCCTATTCTTGAAGCCCATAACGAAGAAACAAAGGAGAAGCTTGATCAGCTAACCAAGTTGGTGTCTGAGCTTAAAATGGTGGTTTCGCAATCTTCAACTACACAAATTCTCACTCCTGAGTTCTTGTCTCTAAAGATTAATACTTTAGAACAAGCAATTCAGAAAGCTCTTGCTCCACTCGCCAATTTTACTTCTTTACTACCAAAGGGTGCCCCACCTGCTTTCACAGGGGTGCAAGGGGGAGAGAAAAGTTTAAGTAAAGAAGAGGATGCGAAGACAGTTGGAAAAGTTATATCTACTCAACTTATAACTACTCTTCCCATACTTACGAAGCCAATTTCCTCAACCACAGTAACCACAAAAACGATTGCCAAAGGAATCGTTATTGGAGAAAAAGAAGGAGGTTCAAGTTCAAAACCTCAAACAGATATGGTGGGAAAAGGAAAAGGGATTTTATATGAAAAATCAAAGGAGGAGAAGAAAGTTGAGGCTGAAGAAGAGTTGGAAAGGATGAGGCAAGTACAAAGCATCATGAGGCAGAGGGCAAGTGATCCTCCCACGATGAACAAAGGAGATCCTGCTAAGCTTTACTCTTACAAAACTATAGAGTCAAAAGTGGTGGGGAAGGAAATGTATGAATTCGAGAAGAAGCCAAAGAGAAGTTATGATATTGCGAATTCAGACAATTGTCAGCTGGATTTTCCAATAAATGAAATGCTATTCATCACTGCTCAGTACAAGATTAGTGAGAAGTTTGATAATCCTGATGATTATATACACATGAAAATAAGATTTCATGCTGTTTTGGGGAAGAATCCAGATGAAGTTTGGTCTTTAATGAAGATCAAAAAGGTTCTGACAATCAAGAAAGACATATTGTTTGAAGACATGCTTCAAAATTTTCGTTATTTTGTTATCCGAGCAGACAACAAGCAGTATGACTTCACTGTAGCAGATTTTCCTCTGATGAACTGCAATGATTTAATTCAAGTGGCTCTGATTTTGAAGCATATGGAAGAAAATAATCTCAAAGGCTCTGAGACTGAAGTGTTCAAGATAGGTTTCGCACATGTGAAGACATACATCGACAACTACTTCAATTGTTTGGCTCTTACAGATGAAGAACTGGCTAATGTGTTGGGAAGAGAAGTGAACGTTCCTTGGGAAGAAACTTTATCTCAATTAGCATTATCGAAATATATTGTTGGGGAAATATGCCTGAAACCTTTCGGCATGGTGTTTTCTGGAAGAGATACAAAAGGAAAACCTAAGAAGTTCTTGTTTAAAGTCTCAGAGGTGGAAAGATATAATTCTTCGCAATATACGCACTTTATTATTCGTATGAACAATTGCAAGAAGAACAATGAAGGAGACAAGAAAGATCTCAAGAAGGTGATCTCCTGGTATGGAGAAGTGCGAAAGACAATCCACTCAGCTGTTCAAAAGCTTATGGGATGAATAGCTTCGACTGTTTACAAAGGGGGAGAATGTAGATGTAAAATTGTAAAAGTCGAATATAGTGTTTTGTATAGTTTCACATTTTATGTTATTTTACTAAGTCATCTTTATGCGAAGTTAAATGTTTAGACTTAGTATATTTTTTGTACACTCATGTTCCCTATAAATAGGGATTGAGGTTAGAAGTAGAAAGGGACTTTCGTAACAAATATCTCTTTTCTGCTTATGTTGTAATCAGTCTTTATCAATATGAGATCTGATTAATATTTACTCTTCGTGTTCTAAATCTTCAATTACTCAAATCAAACTTTGCTTTCTCAAATCTCGGTAACAATTCTCATCAAGTCTTGGATGAATTGCATGTATAATAGAGAAACCTAGATCCAAGCATTAGGGTTTGCATGAGCACATAGGATGTTCTTATGGCTAAAACCCATCAGTGGTATCAGAGCCTTGATTGGTTTCTATTGTATTGATGCCTAGTACATTCATTCATGTTGCAAGATCGAGTTTTTGGTCATCTGCCTGACAAACTCGTCGAGTTCCAATGTGGACTCGTCGAGTAGGGTGAACTCGGCGAGTCCATAAGGGGACTCGGCGAGTTTAGCTGTCAGACAGGCGGATTTTCAGGATCTTTACCTATTTTGACTTAGGATAATTGCCATAATTGTTTAAAATTAATAAAATTCGAATTTTATTGATTCCTTATTATTATCTTTGTCAAAATAAAAGATTTTGGTCATCTAATTAGATAATTGTTACCTTATTTGATAAATGTTAAATTATATGAATTATTTGATCATTATCTTGCAAGAATTTGAACTAGATCTAATTAGATAACCACTAATTAATAGTTAATTGCCTTATTTGAATTATATGATCTAGAATATTCTTGACAAAGTTTGGAAAAGTTTCAAATTAATCCCTTTAGGTTTTATAGTTTAAATTAGAACTTAAAAGTTTTGGTTTTGAAATTTAAATAAGTTAAACCCTAACGTTTTGAAATGTTTCAAAACTTGCCCTCAAGTTTTGGAATTTAAAAGTTGATTAAAAGTTTAATTTATAAATGTTAAATTCTAAAACCCTAGTATTGTTTTGAAAAAGTTCAAATCACACCCTTACGATTTTATTAATTAATTAAGGTGTATAATTAAAAGAGATTTAATAAACCCATAAAATTTTTGGTTTACATTTAATTAAATTAAAAGTATAATTTATTAAATTAGAACACCTAGTATTTTAAAAGTGTAAAATACACCCTATACTATATATAACATTAAAAGTCTAGTATTATATATGTATGAGTAAACAGTCAGTCTTACCGTTAGTAGGCCTCATTCACGAAGCTGGTCTATAAGGGGTGTTTAAGTAAATTGTCTATAAAATGGCGATCGAATGGGTATCCACTCTTACCCACCGCACTCTTGACTAGTGGAGGGTCGTTAGCCGAACGGGTAGGATAGGATAGAAACCTTCCATTATAAGTATAATGAAGTACAAAAGTAACTAAATGCTTTTATAATTCCCAATCTTAGTTGCTTTAGGCAAAAGTGAATTGATGTAATTCCGTGAAATTACACTTTGTGCCCTTGCGAAGACGTTAGTGGAGCGTGTATGGTTAACCGGCACACCAAATGGTTCTAAGCAAAGGTAGCAAAGGGTGACTCAATGTTTGTCATAGTTCGGTGGAGCGTGTGTGGTTAATCGGCACATCGAATAGATGATTGTAACATGTGGGGGCACCATGTAAGTTTGCATGGTTATTCACACCCGCTTTGTGATCCTCGATATCCCAGTCACAAACTAGAGGGGCATATCGAGATTTAAACATGCAATTGAAAAGTTCAATGAATCTCAAAAGATCTAGGAATTTTCAATAGATTTAAAACTTAAATTTCTTTTTCGTTTTTCATGGTGGAAATTAGTGAATCGTCATTCACTTACCTTCAAATATTCTGCAACTAGATTACGGCATCCGTTTTCTAGGTTGTAGAGTAATGTGTTGGGTCCTAACTTTAATATCTCATTTGGGTGATTTATTAGGGACTCAATCAATCAATTAACTTGAATTTAATTTTTCTCCCGTTTTGTAGATGTCAAAGTATGACAACTATGGTCTTCCCAAATCCCATGGAACAAGCTTTTCACATGAAGATGATATTCCACGATTCGATCGAGGAACACGAGATCATGCTTCACTTCCTCCACCTCCTCCTATTATTCTCCCTTACCCACAAGTTCAAAAGATTGAAAAGTTTAAACTCACTCAAGCCCTTTTGGCAAGTAAACATGAAGAAGGAAAGTCAGTGTGTGCACACATCCTAGAGATGAAGTCACACATTGATAGATTAAGAATGTTGGGATCTGTTGTCTGTGAGGAGCTGGCTGTTGACTGGGTTCTTCAGTCACTTCCTAGCTCATATAGTGAGTTCGTAAGAGAGTACTATATGATGAACCACGACGTAAACCTCATTGATCTCACCTATATGCTTATTGTTGCTGAATCAACAATGATTTGGCGCACTGGAAAAACAAAGTTGATTGGTGGATCGGCCTTCCAGACCTCTATGGATATAGGCAATGGCAACGAAAGGCATGCCATGATCGAAAAGTTTGATCATAAGAGAAAGGCAAAGTCAGAAATAGTTTCATGTGTTGTTCCAAAAGAGTCAATTTGCTTTTATTGCCAAGAGAAGGGGCATTGGAGACGAAGCTGCCTTATTTACCTAAGAGATCTAAGAGATGGGAGAGTCAAAACGTATGACTCTGATTTAGGTAAAATCCATTAACTCTCTTAAGTTCCTATTCTAGATTCTTAATACATGATGTGATAAGATTACATTTCGATGTCTTGTAGGATCGAAGAAAAGAGAGGAAGCTTAAGGGAAGAAGTGAGCGGAATCTAATTATGAAGAAATGGATTTCGATCGCATTACTTGAAGATTAGAATCTTGAGCTACTACTTGGAGTTAGAATAAGATTGCTAAGAAATATGTATTAACATAGTTTTTCAATTGAATTGCATTGTAAGGACAAATTTTTTCCGCAATAAAATAAATTTTGATTTTTTATATTATTTATTTATCCTTGCAATGGCGTGTATGAAAAATTGATGTTTGAAAGTTTCTATTATTAGCAATAATGGATTTGATTCTTAATTATGTTATTTGTGGAAAGGTCAAGAATTTACCAAATAGGGAAAGTTTCTCATCGCCCAAGTTTCAATTGGATAGAAACTTGGAATCATACAACAAGTATTGCATGATAAATGAGAAGTTTCATATTTGGAAATTAGACTAATTCGTTGACAAAGTTTCAAGTGAAGGACTAGGAGATCAAGTACACAAGGTTGTGTGTTGTTCAAGTCCACCACAAGAGTGACAAAGATATTCGTCATGATTTACTAAAGGTTTAGTGGATATGATTATACTTATAAGATTAAGTGTAATTCCAAGTTGATTTGAAAGAGTTTAAATCAATAGCAGAACGAATAAGAAGAATCAACTAGGCAGAAAGATAAAAGTTTCTCTATTTTAAGAAGAAGGGAGAGTACCTTTATTATGTTTTATGATAGGTCTTAATGATTAAGAACCATATCTCAATTGATCCTCTAAGTGAGTCTTAGTGCAATTGTATGTCTGAGAAGAGGAATTAGGAATTGAAGAAATAGTTACATCAAGAAGTCAATCATACTTCGTTCCAAAACCAAGTCTTAGAGTTAAGATTGTGACAATGAGTGACAAGTCTTAAGAAGGTTTATAACATTCATCAAACGTGGAATTTGAAAAAGGGTTTTCTTATTACTGCACATTTGAAATTGGAAAGTTGTGATGTCTTAGGTAAGACAAAGACCAACTAGGACCAATTTTGTGAAATGTTTAGTCTTGATAAAAGTTACACTAACTCTTGAATATTTGTTTGTCGAAGAAATGTTGATTGACAAGAGAATCTTATATGTCAAGGAGTCAGTGGGAGTCTGAATGGTCTTGAAAAGTTTCAAGAACTAATCAAGAATAAAGCTTATCGATCATCACTAGCACACGACTTGAGGTTTACAACCTATCGTGTTGACATTATCTTGTTTCTCTGCCGTTCCAATTGAGTTAATTATGCATGTAAGTTCTATGAGTTCTCATTTGAACGCATAAAAGGAAAGCACCTTTATTAATGAAAAGTACATTGATAAGATAGGGTGAGTTGCTTAACTACTTGGAAGACATGGTGGGCAGCCGTGTTACCATAAGGCAAGAGATCAAGATTGAGAAGGTTCAGTCCATATGAATTTGGATTTGTCGCAACTTTGGTTTTGACAATTCGCATGGATAGGAGCACATACACCATTAAAATCTAAGTGTCATAAGATTTCCTCCTTCATGAAGATGACTGTGAGATAATGCTTTCACTAAGAGAGATTTTAAGAAGATAGTGATTGTGAAAATTTTATTCTCGAATTCGATTATGGTTACGGTATCCCTTCCCATAATTCGAATTGTGAGATTTGGAAATTAGTCTGAATTGTTTAGACACACATATGAGCTATCTAAGGCAAAGGTGTACAAGTTTAAGAAGCTTAGATAACGGATTATCATGTCAAAGCTAGTGGGAGCATAAGTGTTATGCTTATTTGATAATAATCATCATGATAGTGGGAGCATAAATGTTGTGCTTGTATGATTATTAAAACAAGTATTGCAAGTTAGCAATATTAATTATAGAAAACAAGAGTTATCCTTTGCAAAGTCGTAAGGGTTGAATAATTGTTTTGCTATAATTAAGGGAGAGAATATTATGCTTCATTTCAAATCTAAAGGCTTAAGTTGTGGAATGTTAATAAATTTAGTCAAGGATACATAGTGTGCTCTCAAATTTTGATTATAATTATGGCATAGTTCGAATTGTGAGAACGTGACACATAAAATATAATGGCAAAAGATTGATAAAGTATCAAATCTTTATGTAAGACATTAGGCATCGTGTCCCATACGCTTCGGGTATAGGATCGGTTGCAAATGCTATAATATTTGAACATTCTAAAATTTTTCAAATGTCTAGCTCATTAAGAGGGAAAAAAGACAAGAATCGGTTTTGACTAAGATAATTAAACAACTATCAAAGGACGATCCAAAGCTCGCTGAGGATTCGTCGCTTGTGAGATGTTGGAAGTATGGTATTGGATGGAACATATCGACATTATTATGAATAGATAAGATTCTATTAAGAATGAACTGTCATATGCAAATATGGAAATGTTTCCATATTGGGAGTTCGATATTGAGAATCTATATCTAGATTAGAAACTATTATGCAACAAGGATGTTCAAAGGAATGTACTTTGAGTGAGAGACATCATATCTATAGAATTGTTTCTAATAGAGATTAGCCAAGTCTTGATGATTTTGAGCTATGACCTTACGACAGAATCATTGCATAAAATGTTAGAATCTAGCATAAGTAACAAGAATTTGATATTCTTATACTTATGATAAGGATTAGGAGTTGTGAAATGAGTATGGTTAGAAATGTGTTCATTTTATCTATTTCACAAAGTAATGACCGTAGGTAAACATTGTGTGCATGCTAAGAGCATGGGACAATTGTTGTTATAATTCAAATAAGAAGTTGATTACCCAAAACAACAAATAATGAGTAATCAATATGGTGATTAAATAAAATGTTTTATTTATACCCAGAGTTTGGGGCCATATGGGATTAGTATTATTCTTGTGTTTCACTTTGCATGTTTTGACTTCCTGAATAATTAAACTGATTCAGAACAATCAAATTATTCAAACAGACCACAGTCGTTCATATGTTGGAAGTAGGTATGAATGAAGATTGTCGTGAATTGGTGTGTGGATTGTCTAAAGTGTATTAGACATAAGTAAATGTTTGCTGCAACGTTCATGAGTGCTTATGAATATGATCTGAGCATTGGATTAAACCCACGCTCACTTAGATCACTTCATGGATTTTATCACGAGTGATTGGTGAGACGATAACATCTTATATTCTTGAAACCGAGATGTGCGAGTTGTATCTTGCGAGTCGGTTACACATTGATAATATGTAAACATACCAGTAACTTGGTGTCATAAAACATATTGTTGTGTGTGATTCGGTGAGTGAGTGCAAGCAAGCATTGAATAAAATTTTATCCGTTCCTTGTATCCAGAGTAGGATGAAAGCGATATATGTGGGCCCCTCGATGATTTAGTGATGGCACATAAGCGCTTGGCCAAGCCGAGACTAA
Source organism: Lactuca serriola (assembly GCF_051521515.1). NCBI lineage: Eukaryota > Viridiplantae > Streptophyta > Magnoliopsida > Asterales > Asteraceae > Lactuca > Lactuca serriola. Next base: position 62,297,224 of record NC_136410.1, on the reverse strand, counting down.
TTTGATGTGTTCAATTGTAGTCTGTTGTCAGTCATCATAAATCGGAAATCAAGAAACAACACATAGACAAAGAGAATGATTTAAATCAATGTCTCAGTCTATACGATATCTAGAATGGAGGAATATATGATCCCTTATCTAAAGGACGCGTATCTGATCAGATTAGAGTTGACAGCGACTTTTGAAAGCTACGACTGCAGATCAGGATCTGAAGTCATACGCATAATAGTTATTAGACTTATCCAAGTGGGAGACTGTTGGATTAGTGTCTAAGTCCATAACTATTTTGGTATGTACTTGACCCAATGGTGCATGGTCCTTTTGGGTTGCCTTCACCAAAGAAACTTGATAGGATGAATTATGGAGAGAAAGGATTAATTATGATTTATCAATATATTATGAGAATAATATATTAAAGGAGAAATCATATTTTTTAATTAATATTAGTCAAGAATTAATTGATAATTAATTTTGTGGCTAAAAGAGATTAATTAAACTTAAGGGACTGGAACTGTAATTATAAGATAATTGCATTTGGGCTATGGATTACCTTGGAATAATAGGTTGGACGAATTCTATGGGGAAACCCATTAGAAATCGTCCAAGGGATATTCTAAAAGGGTCCATGGGCTGCTTAGGGCTTAAGCAGTCAGATTAGGGTTTCCTAGTTGAAAACCCTAATAGCCTACATGTATATATAGTACCCTTAAGCCTAAAAAACGTGGATAAGAGTTCCTCTAGGGTTTTGGACGTTCTTGGGCAGCCTCCTCTCTCCTTATTCTTCATCCTCTTGCTCTTGGTGTTTGTGAGCCATTAGAGGAGTGACACTTGTGACTCTAAGCTTTCTAAAGTCATTACAAGGAGGATTTGAGATTGTTATTACTACATAATAATCAAGGTAAGATCTAAAAACCCTTTCACATGTTAATATGATTAATTGTATGTTAGAACTAGGGTTTAAAGTCTTGGATGAATTGCATGTATAATAGAGAAACCTAGATCCAAGCATTAGGGTTTGCATGAGCACATAAGATGTTCTTATGGATAAAACCCATCAAAGCATTGGTCAAAACACACTTCCTAGATGCTTAATAAGACTTTAGATCACTCAATGACATGTTTCACCATGAGTGTGTGGCCGCACACCCACTTGGGTCGTACACACACATGAAACACACCATTCTGGCCGTACACTCCAAGGTGTGGCCATACACCCATTATATGCAACCATTGGTACTTATAGCACTTGGATCTAAATGTTTTCTATGTCATAGGGTGTCTTTCCTTACATAATTAGTTGTTTAAACACTAATTATATACATATATGTGTCATTATATTCTTATTAGGATTCGTTGTGCTCAAGTCTTCACTTGACACTTAGCATCCTACAAACCGATCTTTCATTTGTATTGCTCACTACAGATGAGTTCATACCCCCCTTAACTTATCTTTTAAATGATTTTAAATGCTTTTATGGGGGTAATACAAGTAGAAACATTATAGTTATTATATCAATCACATGTGATTAATAACTATTAAACAAATAGATTTCTTATACTTCAAACTGTGTTTCCAGACAAATTACTTCAAATAGCTTTACAAACTCTTTTATATGAAATACTCCTTATTAAACTCTTTTAAACTTATACTTTATCAAAATCATGTCTATATAGATATAATTATATAAGTAAGGTTGAAAAGACTTAGGACTGATAACTCGCCTTATTTCCTGTTCCTTGTTTGGTTGTGGACTTAGGGTATCGGTTGTTTGTCCGAAGGTTGTTTGAATCTTAGTTATATATTATGTGTATGTATATAGATATTAAAGTTCTTCATTCAGTTCAATACCTTTGGGTAGCAAAGGTGTACAAACATGTTCATTCATACAAACAACATTACTAGTAAACTACAATGAGTATAGTTTAGGAAGTCACTACTTACTATTACTAGAACAATGAAACATACAAGAGTCAGTTCATTCATGAGTCAATACAAATATAATATTATGAGAAACAAAGAGAACATACTGTTATGAGAAACAAAGAGAACATACTATTATGAGAAACAAAGAGAACATACACTACACTATACAAAGAGAACATACACTACATTATACAAAGAGAACATACAATACACTAGTACAGAGAGAACATACAATACACTAGAACATACTATACAAACACTAGAACACTATAACATTAATGTGAGCCACTACTTCATGGCATGGCAATCTATTGCTGTGTCACATTTTGCAACCAGAGTCTCCTGGAGGGAGAGCGTGCTGCTAGCTACAGTGGGACCTGCAGGTCTATGGGTGACTAATGTCATACCATTTCAATGCCTTAGAGCGTCGTGTTTTAACTAGTTGATCAAGCATGGTTACAATCATATCACATTTTACCTTAATCAACAAACGGGTTTAAGGTAGTTAGTACATTGGTAGTTACTTTCAAACAATACTACTGTACACTGTTATTTTCCCATTGCATTCACATTGTGATCTTCTCATATAAACGGAAATGTAAACTCTATTTTTTTTATTATAGTCATACTTGGGAAAGATACAAACTTTTACATACAACACAACACACAAAACATTTTGGCCTTGGTAGAAGGTTACTATTTAGTAGAAAATATAGGATTTTCTAGGAGATACAAACAATTATTACAAACACTTACAAACATTTACAAACACTTTCATACAAACAATGACACTAAAATACTTATGAACTCACTAGCTTTAATGCTGATCTACGCTTTCAAAATAACTTGTACTCTCAGGTCACCAGTAGACAGGTACCAATGACCAGGTTTTGAGAAGATGGAGCACGTTCAAGACTCATCTCTTATTTTGATTCATATTTTTGGTGTCTTATAAACTATACAGAACACACTTGTATTAAAATTTTATTATTAATGCAATGGATAATGTTGTTGCTTGTTTACTATTATGCATTGTTGTGATACTGTACATGACGTCCTCCGCCCCGAAACGTTTCCGCCGTTCAGGTTTTGGGGTGTATGAAAGACCATGATACGACTCGCGACATAATGGCAAGACTATGGTTGACACATAACACCCTTTATGATATGTATGATATGCACGATATGTATGGTATGTGGTGTTTTGGGGAACTCACTAAGATCTGTGCTTACAGTTGTGGTTTATGGTTTTCAGGTACTTCCGGTTCGAAAGGGAAGGGTCCGGCTGATCGCAACGCATACACCCGTTTTTTCCGCAACTAGTGATTTTGGGATTGTACTCTGATAATTTTTTTTTGCTTGAAATGCTTTTAAATGTTTGAATAAAAGATAAAAGAGTGTTTTGGTTATGTTAAAAACGAAAATTTTACACTGTGATTTTCCGGATGTTTCAAATTAGTATCAGAGCCTTGGTTTGAGGGATCCGGGCATACTCTCGAGTATGCCTAGACTCAAACTGAGGGTTTGGTGAAAAAATTCATAAAATAAACGTTTTATTAAAAGGGTTTCTAATCAAAGAAAGGGGTGTGATGCATACAATCGGCTGAGCTCAAGTAAGTGATTCCCAGAATACCCATACATGTTTGTCATGATTATATGTATGAGAATTTCAATCTAGGATGAGGCTAGGGATAATTTCAGGAATTGCATGATAGATTAGCCTGATATGTGATGCCTTGTTGCCTACGTAGCATTAGATTCCATGCTGGATTGGGAATATGTATTGGTATCGGTAATTGCTAAGTGTATGCTTTAAAAAATTGTATACGGTTAGGATCTTATAGCCATAGAATGATTGATTTGGCCTTATTTCCCGTTCCTCGTTTGGTTGTGGTCCTAGGGTAGAGTCTTTTATTCGACAACCATTTGATCCTGTATTTGTGTATAATTTGCATGCATAAGGCAATCGACAGTGAGAGTGGAAGCTCCTAGCATTAGTTGTAGTATGTGAGTTTGAATGTTCTTGGTTATTCTATGGATTGGAGTGCTACTGCATGAATGCTTCTTGCTTTGTGCTTTGTGGGACTCTTAAGTGATGTGAGTTAGCTAATAAATGAATTTGTTAAGTCACATGTAATAAAGGTTGAATAATCTCAGAGTGATGGATTTGACCCTATTACGCAACTCTCGTTTGAGTCAAACTGTTGTCGGGATGAGTCTTTTACTCGGAGGATTATCTGAGCTTTGTTGCATGTGATTATATTCATGAGGTAGCTAACTAACATTATGGGGAGTTCTTTAGCAGCTGATGGCAGGGTGAGGTCGGAAACCTAATGCTTCAATAGGTTTAGTTGCACTGATTAGCGAACATTTGGAGCATCAGTTTGAGAGAGTGACTTAGAGGATTCAGGATGACCCTTGAGGAAAGTATGGATATGTGTGGAAGGTGATATTGGTCCCGTACTACTGAAAGCACATGATCCATACTCGAATCATGAAGGGTCCTGGAGAATCTAGGAAGCCAGTGGGATGAGGAATTCTTGAGTATGTTTTGATTATTTGCATGTTGTATTTCAGTTTGGCGATGAGCACTCAGGGAGGAGGTTTAGGTTCTGGTTTCGGTTTAGGTGTAGGTACTGATCCGATTAGCGAGCAGGTGCGGGAGTTCATCTCATCAGGGAGGAGGTTCAGGTTCTATCGATCATTATTTTATTGTTTCTGTGCCATTTGGTTTATGCATTATAAGAAGACCAGTGGGTGACCCTTGACATTTATATGAAATACCAGAAGGCAGCTCCTGGCAAATCTGTATGCAAGACCAGAGTTTGGACTAGTAGATAAGTAGTTGTAGATTTTATGGTAGTTGTTTTTGTGATGCTTGCATGGAAGACCATGAGGTGGCTTCTGGCACTTGTCTGTAATACCCAGAGTTTTGGTCCTCGGCCTGACAAGGAAAGATCATGATACGACTCGCGACATAATAACAAGACTATGGGTGGCACATAGCACCCTTTATGATATGTATGATATGCACGATATGTATGGTATGTGTTTTGAGAAACTCACTAAGCTTTGTGGTTACAGTTATGGTTTATAGGTACTTCCGGTTCAAAAGGAAAGGGTCCGACTTGATCGCAGCGCATACACCCGTGTTTTCCGCAACTCGTGATTTTGTGCTTGTACTCTATAATTGTTTTGTTTGAAATGCTTTTAAATATTTGAATAAAAAATAAATGAGTGTTTTGGTTATGTTAAAAACGAAAATTTTACACTGTGATTTTCTGGATATTTCAATATAAATACACTTAATGAGAACGTTACTTTTTCATCTAGACATAAGGTTAGTCGGGATGTTGCAAGGTATTATCCTGAAGAAAGAAACAAATTACATGCTTACTTGAGTAATCTAACTAACCAGACTTTTGCCACATGTATCCGGAAATGCAGTCGAAATACGACATGTACTCATTGATTATATATGCTTCACGATGTTCTTTGATCCAAAAATGAAATCATCATTTATGGAACATGCATTTAAGAAGATGATCTCGCACAGGAAGAAAACCCGACGTCAAATTCGGCCATACACCTGGAAGTGACATCCATTGTTTAGGAGGTTAAAAAGAACGATGAATCATTTATTATAATATACAAAGACAAATTCAAAAACTATGGATCGTGTCGAAAAGCATGAGGAGGTAGTGGTTTTTTATAACGATAACGACTTTTTGGACGATCTCTTAAACATTGAAGATACCGAGTTAAAAATATATTTGAATGGGCCCAAAGTATCTTATAGTAAAGAGGTTGGCATTATCAAGTGGTGGAAACAAAATGGGTTGGGTTTCCATATCTTTGTTCGAATGGGCAAATGTAATTTCTAATATTTTTGTAGTGATTTTGAGTTTATTTATAAAATAACTAACTTATAATTTTTAATAGTTTTGTTTGTAGATATTTTGAACATATAAGTTTAGGCCGAGACAACTGGTTCAACATTTAGAACTTGTAGTCACAATATGCTTCGGGAATTGTACCGACAACTTTAAGACTTGTACCATGTGAAAATATGGTTTTATAGGTCCATATATGTGTATCGGTTTTGGTACCAATAGGGTACTCGTCACAGGGGCCGAGCTATGTAGGAGCCTCTACCTCTCACATTTTCAGTGAAATTTTTTTGATTTTTTTTTTCGGTATCGTGTATTTTTTCTGATGTGGTACCCTTAAAATTTAGGTGTGTTATTTATGAGATTTTGTTCTGACTCCGCCACTGACCGGCTAGGTTTAAAACCGAGCCTAGCCCTAAATTATAAACAGTAAAAATTCAATATTGAAGTAAAACCATGAATGACTTGTAAACTTAAGAATGTTTATGGCATTTTCCCAATGTTTAATTAGTATTGGTTATTTTGTCCTGTTCCCCTTTTCCAGTTGGTTTATTTTCTAAATACATAACAAATTATAAAGATCGGCGAAGATTATGAGTCTATTTTGGTAAATGATTCGAGAAATAAAAACTATATTTTAGAGTTTATATCTTAGAAATCAATTTTTAAATGCTAAATGGACCTTGATTAACAAAACCAATATATAAAAGTAAGAATCTAAACACGTTGCAAAATGAAAATATGGACATAAAATGTTTGTAATAGAAAGAGTTGATCCTAAACTATTATATTTTTAAAGCATATATAATTCAAAATCCTATCGACTTATACTTTTGTACGTATTGCTTTGGTTAGAGAACTCTAAAAAGAGAATTACGTGTGTATTCCTAACTATATTTACACTCAAAAGAGATTTAAACAAAAAGCCAAATACATAAATCAAATCAATATAATGCCCTCGATTGAAAAATCTCCAATCTCTGTTTGGCTTCCAAAACAAGTGTTTCTAAAGAAGAATCTTGCATCAAATGACCTTGTTTCAACGCCCATTGAAGCACAATCAGCACGTCTTCTTGAGCTAATGTCTCGCTATCGGGCACATGTAACGCGATATAGCAAAGAAGAATTAAGCCCGGTAGTTGTGCCATTTGTTCCCCAAAATAAGTTAGCTGAATCAAGTACTTAGGCGCTCCCGCCTCTAATATCGCCTTGCAATGGTTCACGTGCAAATAGTTATCCGTGCACGCGAACTTTATCAGTGCAATAGCCGCCTCTGCTGACACCTCGGATTCCCTCTCATCAAGAAGCCTCACCAAAGGAGGGATGAGCCTTGTTTCAGTGGCTCGAAATGTGCGGGCCAAGTTTCCAATTGATTGGATGCTTGGGATAAGGAGATCCGAGTCTCCTTTGTTAACAATTTGAAGCAGCTTGTCCACAACCTCACGAGCGGTTGGTGATGTTGGCTTAAAGGCTGAACGTCGCAACTCAGCTTGACGTTCCGCCACTGCAGTGATTTCCATCAATGCCATTATTGAGTTATATTTTACTTCTTCTTCACCTTTTTCCAAGAGAACTGCAAAGCATAAAAGTGCTCGGGATTCTGTTATTGTTTTACAAATAGAGAAGTTATCGGCACAAAGGTGCCATAGGGCTCGAGCCGCCATCGCCTTCATTTCAACTCTTGTGGCCGGATCTTCAAATTCCCTCCTTTTGATGCTTGCCCCCGGCAATGCAACACGTCTTCTACTCTTTTCTCTTCGTTGTTGTGGTGGGGTTTGGTTCACCTTCATACTAGGCCCCGATTTAATGGTTACGCTATTACTCGTTTGATGCATTTCACCAGAATCTAGACCACCGGGACGTGCCACATGACACTTATCGTTGTTATCTTGCGAATTCTTAGCATTGTGATCCGAATTCGCGACAACAACCGCATGCATTGATGGTATATTGCTTGGCATATTGTTTTTGTTAACAATCGTGTATTTGCTATGTTCTTCAATAGTCTCGTATGCTAAATGACTCACGAGTAACCGAATCGTGTTGTTTTGCAAGAAATGGTCTTGACATTTTGGATGGTTGGCTGCTAACTCGGATATGGCCCATGTGACACTAATTTGAACCTTCATGTGCCCTTTTTTAAGTATTTTTGCGAACACCGAACAAACGCCTGCATTGACAATTTGTTCGACGCTCTCTGGGTCGCGACCGAGCAAACCTATTGCTCGAATCGCGCTCTCTTGCCCTTCCATTCTACCTTCCTTAGCTAGTTTCAAAAGAGGTGGCACACCACCTTCTTCTACAATCAATCTACCGTATCTATCATTATCACGTGCCAATGAAACAAGTGATCCCGCTGCATCGGCTCGATCATCGAGGGTCCCACAACAAAGGACTGCAATTTGCTCCCATATTAAGCAAAGCATCGGCTCATTGGCTACAATAGGCGGCAACCCAACACACTCATCGTGACGTTCCTCCGCCGGAGTTGAGACACGGAGGAGCCATGACACGTCTCCGATTGAATTCTCAATCTGCTGTGAAAATTTCTTAATGGCGGCGGCGGGGATGATGGTGAATACCCGTTGTAAGCCATTAGCTCTGCATTTGAATACAAGTTGCAGGGTCTTGTCTAAAATATGTTCTGTATTATCGATGATCCGACGGGTGGGTCGTTCATAAAGGTCATTGCTTGAACGTGCGGCTTGCCGGAGGAGAACACCGAGTTTCTCTGTCCTGCTTTTGATATCGGCGCAATCTTGTTTGAATGAGCAAGCAAAATCTGCCTCTTTTACGATTTGGTCTGCCAATTGAATCGGTCTTGCTATGATCTGTTTTACGATGTCCGCCATCGCCAACGGCGGACCACCTCCGTCGCGTCTTTGGAATTTAAAGAGAGAGAATGTGAAGGGTTAGAGAGAGAAACGGGTGATTCCGAAATCGATATCGATGTTTCTTTAGAATAGAGAAAATGAGATGGATGCATATATCATGAAATGTTTGTTAAAACATTTCGATGATCATTAAACCAGAGGCTTTTGAAATGTCTGAAAAGGGTTTGTTTTTTGTTTTTTTTTTTCAAGAAACAACCATAAAAGATTGGTGGCGACGGCGGCACGCGACGGTGATGAGCGGCGGGAGAAGAGAGAGAAGGACTGCAGAGGGTTAAATGCAAATTACTTGTATCTTTTTGGGACCCTGTCTTTTTTTATTTTTTTATATTTTTAAATTAAATGTGTTAATATTTTGAAGATTTAATGAACCAAAAAAGACGGTTACAAACTACATGTTTGTGGTCAAAAAAGAAATTGCGGAGGTAAATATGGCCGTTAATTATTATACAATAAATTACCATGTATTTTAAAAAGTTTTAATATCATAGAAAAAAAAGCTTAATTCAATTTATCATTTTTCAAAACTTAAAAAAAAACTAGAAACAATTATGAGATATCATCTCTGAAAATGACACATAAACTAAAACATTATTATCTATGAAATTCATTACAACTAGTAAAAAAAACCCGAACTTCGTCATAGGTCCTTTTTTATAATTTTTAGATAAATTTCATCAATCATCCATCATGCATATGTCAAAAAACGTGTTTAGTTTATATTTTCAAAAATTAACTTGGAACGTCTCAGGGTTTGTTTTTTCTTGCACGCTTAGTCTCTATGGACATGACATGATTATTTTACCCTTAATATATATTTTTTTCATTTTCTTTTATTTCTTTATCAGTTAAAATTAAAAAAATAAATAAATAAAACAAATATCCCCACCCCTCCCCTTATACCGACAACCACAACCTCTACTAGCCACCACCACTACCTTCAAATTCGACACCATATTTAGCCACAAGCATCGTCGGAAACCGCCAACACCCTCTTTCTATCACCCTTAAATCACAGTACATCACTTCCCTTCTCCCCGTTCTCACCTCCTTCGTAGACCTACATCATTGAACCAAACAACAATCGCTACCTTATACCACCTGCTACCACCTTCTATCACCCTCTCCTTCTCCGATGACATCGTACATGTGATGATGGAGGCCCGGATCGATCTACACATCTGTCAGAAATCGATCAAAACATATGTTAGAAATCATCGATCTTAATACCCTAGCTAATGGAGATCCATGGTGGCGTACAAATGAAGAAGGAGATCGACAACTTCAGTCGATTTGAAACCCTAATCGATGGGGATGATCGTGTTCGTGAAACCCTATGTTCTTGGAGGTGAAGGAGGTCGGAGACGGATCTGCACTTCAACAACCATCCAAAACCCTAGTCATCGTAGGCTTTCCTTTTCAATTCCTCATTGGTGCTCCTCCTCATTCTTCTTTCTCTAGAAAACACACCACTCCTTCTTCCTTCTCCTGCTTACTCTTTTTCAATTGTCGTTAACCCAGCAACGACATACACTTCGACACCCACCCAAAACCATCAGCGAGTTGTAGGTCTCCTCTTTCCCTCTCATCAAGTTTGTGTCTTTTGTGTTTTTATTTTCTCGATCGGTAACGTAGTGAAAGGGTGGGGAAAGTTCGTTGGAGGGTGGTCAGTGACTGTATGTGTGTGTGTGTGTTTGTATGTTTCTGTCCGATCGGTAACATTAAAAGGTGGATGGGTTGGGGAAAGTGAAGGGGATGCATGCATTTATTATTATTTTTTAATTGAAAATGATAATATAGATAACAAATTAATTGAACAATAAAAACACAAGGGTATAATTGTCATTTAAAACTTGGCAAGGACTAAGTTCGCAACAAAATTGTCTTTCAGGGATGAAACGTTCAACGTTAAATCAAACCAGGGACGGTCCGAGTTAATTTTTGAAAATAGAGACAAAACATGCTTTCTAGCATATGCACGAGGGACGATTGGTGTAATTTACCCAATTTCTTTTTGTTATTATTCTAATTGATTCAATAACCATATTAGGAAATAATCATATTAGGGATTGAAACTCTACTTACTATCACATATAAAACCATATTCTTGTGACAATCTACAAAATTCCCAAAATACCCTTGTAACTTATTATTACACCAGAACCAAACACAGAAGACTTAAATTAAGAATTCAAATTTTTTTGGAATCAAACTTGCTATCCAAAACAATTTTCCTGAACAAAAACATGTTTATTACCGATTTAAATTATTTCTACTAGCATTATGATGCGGAACTATCAATCTTCATGTTAATGCACTCAATTCAACTAAAGATTTTCCAGTACACTCTTTATATTGCAACACTTCAATTGTTAAATGTTGAACACAAGATTCATCTACATCTATTTGTTTGATAAACACAATACTTACAACTTCAATTTTACATAAATAAAAAGACGTGTACCTGAGAGTGAGCAAAAGCACCATGGATGTCCTAGGCAACATGTAATGGAAGATCAAAAGTTGCACATCCACCAGAATACACAATCACATCCTTTACAGTCTAGCCCAAACAAATCCTGTATCTAAAATCTTTGCAGCCTTCTGCACCTACATTTGTTTTCGTATTCACACCAATATATGATTCATATAAATCGACCAATAAGAGAATGCCACATGAAAAGTGTTTTTTTTTGTTTTATATAAATATAGTCTTAAAAAAGTAAGTTTATTAATAAAAAAGGTAACTTACTGATGGGTTTTGGTCATAAGACATCCTATGTGCTCATACAAACCCTAAAGCTTGGATCTAGGTTTCTCTATTGTATATACTTTGAATCCAAGACTATAAACCCTAATTCTAGCATATGGAAATCAGAATTCACATGTAAATAGGTTTAAGAACATACCTTGATTGTTATATAGCAATAACAATCCAATTCCTCCTTGAATTGACCTTGGAAAGCAAAGAGTCACAAGTGTCACTCCTCTAATGGCTTACAAACACCATAAGCAAGTGGAGAAGGTATAAGGAGAGAGGAGGGAGGTTAGAATTCGTATTTGGGACTTCTTGGGAAGGGATCAAGTACACGAATTCCAAGGCCTTAGGGGTCTTTATATAGGGTTGAGATTAGGTTTTCAGTCCTTATCCTTATCTAGTTGCTTGTCCACCAAGCAACCATAAGATAACTCTTAGAAACCCTTATCCTAGACAAATTCTAAGTGATTATCACCTCAAATTCGTTCACCATATATATAAGATAATCCTTACCTTATTTTGTAACTATCACATAATTACAATTCAGCCCCTCTAGTTTAATTAATTACACTTGATCACAAAATTAATTCTTAATTAATTATTGACCAATATTAATTAAACAAATATGATTTCTCCTTTAATATATTATTCTTATAACATATTAATAAATCATAATAACCTCTCTCTCTTTATTTATTTCTCCAATCAAGTTGCTTTGGTGAAGGCAACCCAAAAGGACCATGCACCATCGGGTCAAGTACATACCAAAATAGTTATGGACTTAGACACTAATCCAACACTTACCTGGTTAAACAAAAATCGAATAAACATAAATCTACAATCTTCATTGGAAAATTTGTCTTTCGTATTAAAAAGGAAATTTCTACCCAAGCATCATCGTGTTAAAATGAAGCTAAAAACCATCATTTGGTTGTTCCAAATGAGATTAAATTAAGAAAAGTAACCGTATATGCAATGAATACCTATGGATTTAAAGCACGGTGTACAACTCATCGTAGATGAATAAATGAAGTCGCATTTAGTATTTGCATAACAATGGATTTAACATCGTGTTTTGTATATCTTCCACCTCTGCAACAACAAATGTGTAAAATTTAGAAACTGTGTGCAAATTAAGAATTAATTGGTTCAAGTACTTAACCTGGAGAATATCCGATCTAGAAGCTCTCCACCTTCATATAATCTGTCAGACAAAAGTATTGTTATACATCAAATTAAGTTGTGGGAATTATTGAAAAATATGTTCATGTATAAGGCAATAAAGTACAATGCTATTATTTTGTATTAACTGGAGTAGTATGATGCTATTAAAAGATATATTTTTTGAAAAGTAAGATGTTATTAAACTGAATTTGAACTTTTGTGTTTTTGATTCCAAAGTTGATAATCCGTTTTAATGGCATCCTATTTTCTACAAATAGATCTTTGAACATCATCCTACTTTTCCAATTCTTATAGAATCCTACTTTTTTGTTTCCCGTTCATAAAAAAAGGGTTTGTTACTTTGTTTAGTAATTTCATTTCTATTTGTAGAAAATATGCATAAGTGTAACGTCCCAAAAAATTATAGTAAAATTTTCATTTTTAAAACAATAAATCATACAAATTAGTTATTCCAAAACCAATCAAAGTGAATGTATCATTTAAACATCAAAAACTCAGGAGAGTCATAAAGTTGAAACTTTTATCACTTCAAACTAACCAAAAATTTCTTATGGACCAAAATATACTAAGAAACTAGGTCTACAACCAAAGAATCATCAAGATAGAAACATGAGAACTTACAAATGGTCCAGAGAGTGATTCTACAGATAAAAAGGAATTATTGCTTGATTCTTGAGCTAACATCTTTTTCTTTTTCCTTTAAAATTCAATAAAACACCACAAAGATCTCAACACTCAACAAGGGAGGCTAGGTTTAGGGTTTATGATCTTAAGAGGGTGATGGAGGCTGATAAGGAACCTTAGGTTCAATGTAATACCCTGTTTAGAGAAGTTCTTTATTTTAGAATTACGAGAAATAAATGGATCAAGTAAAAGCCTTGGTGTAACGATCGTTTCCGAGGTATAAAAGTTATTTAATTCTTCAGTTTATTTTGGGCCATAATTGAATTAATATTGTGAGTGGACTTTTATTTTGGACCGAAGTGTAAGCAGCCCATAAGCCGTACGCGGGGCGTAACCCCCCTTGTACGCTGGGCGTACTGCTTAAATGAAACGCGGGGAGGCTGAGTGTACGCGCAGCGTACCTTAAGGTACCCCCAGCGTACGCGACCAGGTGGCAAACCCTAATCTTAGGGGTTGAGGCGTATTTAAACCCCATTATAGCCTCCCATTTGGACTCCTCACTTATCATTCACCCCAGAGAAACCCTAGTTCGTTCCCCTTTACTCCTTGTTTGTGTGTGTTTGATCTTTGAGCTTATTTTTGTGAAGAAGAAGAAGAAGAGAAGTGGAAGAAGAAGAACTTGAGCACCTTGAGCTCATAGATCTGGGATCATCCTTTCTTTTGGCATTCAAAGGAGGTATAAAGCTTCCAACTTTCCTCTTGTAAGTTTAGATCTAGGAGTTTTTGGAAGTTTGGACCTTTTAGGTCCAAAGGAAGGACCTTCATCTTGCAACTTCGTTTTTGGAGCTTGGGATTGCTATCCTTGAAGCTCAAGTGTCCCCATAGCAGTAAAGTTTCGATCTTTGTGGCTTATATGGAACCATGCAAGAGATCTAGTTGGTTTTATGCAAGTAGAATGTTATTTGTGGAAGTTTGAGCCTTTATGAGACTTGTAAGCCATCAAGTAAGCAACTTTATGGCTTAAGTCATGGAATAAGCTTAGGATCTAGATTTGTAGCTTCTGGATCGAATTATTAAGCACTTAATGAGACGTTGGCTTAACAGAGTTGTACGTTGGGCGTACAAGGAAGTACGCGCCACATACAAGCCAACAGCCAGTACGCTCATCGTACCTTGGTGTACGCCCCGCGTATGCTACCAGTTTGGGCTTCGAGTGTTGGGCCTCGGTGTGGGCTGGGTTTCAGGCTTAGGGTCCTTGGGCCTTTATGGACCATCAGAATTCAGGTGCTAAGGACCAAGGATTTAGTATTTGGCTTAGGTAAGGCCCAATAAAAGGGTCCTAGACCCAATGTAGCAAATTGGGCCATTAGTGGGCCTACAGTGGGGCCATAGATGGACTTAGAAGGAATTGAGGTTTTGGGCCATGTTGTGTCCCACACCATAGTAAGGGTAAAATGGTCATTTTACCCATAGAGGAATCCCTATTTTGATTTAGTATTTATTCCCCATTATAGTTGGCAATCAGCCGGAGAAGCAGTCAGGGATTTCTCATTCAGGAGTTCAGCAGTCAGCATCACGATGTGAGTTTCCTTCCAGTAGGAACGGGTCTACGGCCACAATGCCGGCCCGTCTAGTTAGCAGTAGTTTCTGGGCTTCAGTTTGATGTAGCAGCTAGTGTGTTTGATGCCTTCGTGGCTCGGACAAGATTTATGTGTTATGTGTTCCGGGCTACGGCCTGATGTAGTATGCAGTATATGTGTTTATGTTGGTTGATATGTTTATATTCCAATTGATATGTGTTTATGCTATGCTATGCTATGCTCAGTCAGTTCCGGACTTCGGTCCAATGCAGTCAGTTCCGGACTTCGGTCCGATACAGCCAGTTCCGGACTTCGGTCCGATGCAGTCAGTTATAGACTTCGGTCTGATGCAGCCAGTTCCGGGCTTCGGTACGATGCAGCCAGTTCCGGGCTTCGGTCCGATGCAGGGGACGAGGTCCCAGTCAGTTCCGGACATCGGTCCGATGCAGTGGGCGAGGCCCAGTATGTGAATTATATGTATTGTATGGTATGTGGTAGTTTGGGGGAGCTCACTAAGCTTCGTGCTTACAGTTTCAATTTTGGTTTCAGGTACTTCCGCAAGAAAAGGGAAGAGCTCGGATTGATAGCATCGCACACACCACAACTTCAACAATTTCTTTTCCTGGGAGTTTGATTGGGCATTTTCACATGTTTGATACTGTTTGATATGATACCTTTCATTATGTTTTGAGATTTATGACATACGTTTATTAGTATGGTTTTCAGTATCATGATTTTAATATTATAAAACAAAAATTTTTGGGTCGTATTTTTGGATGTTACAAGTTAGTATCTGAACTCAAACTAAGGAAAATGGAAAAAGGTTTTCAAAAGAAAAGCATTTAAAAAAAAGACTTAGAAAGAAAATTGTAGCATCCCAAAAATACGACCCGAAAATTTCATTTTTAATATAACCAAAAATCATAAAAACTAAGTATCACATATTAAACCATACGCTGCATATCTCAAACCATACTAAAATACTGTGAGAAAAACTATGTCACAACTGTATAAAAACATATCTAAGAAGCTAAATCGAGTCCCAGGACAAAACTAAAGTTGTGGTGTGTGCGATACCATCATCCCGAGCTCTTCCCTTTACTTGCGGAAGTACCTGAAACCAAAAACTGAAACCGTAAGCACGAAGCTTAGTGAGCTCCCCCAAACTACCACATACCACATAATAACAAATAAAGCACATACTAGGCCTTGCCCACTACATCGGACCGAAGTTCGGAACTAGCTGCATCGGACCGAAGTCCGGAACTAACTGCATCGGACCGAAGTCCGGAACTGACTGCATCAGACCGAAGTCCGGAACTAGCTGCATCGGACCGAAGTCCGGAACTGACTGGGACATTGTCCCCTGCATCGGACCGGAGTCCGGAACTAACTGCATTGGACCGAAGTCTGGAACTGTCTGAACATAGCATATCATAAACACGTATTCGCTAACATAAGACATATACTGCATCGGACCGAAGTCCGGAACACATAACACAAAACATGCTTGAATCACAAAGACATCAAGCGCTCTAACTA
The DNA here is from genome assembly GCF_051521515.1 of Lactuca serriola. Classification (NCBI taxonomy): domain Eukaryota; kingdom Viridiplantae; phylum Streptophyta; class Magnoliopsida; order Asterales; family Asteraceae; genus Lactuca; species Lactuca serriola. The sequence goes on along the minus strand of NC_136410.1, from coordinate 62,280,830 downwards.
CTGCATCAGACTGAAGTCCGGAACTACTGTTAACTAAACGGGCCGACATTGTGGCCGTAGACCCGTTCCTACTGGAAGGAAACTCACCTCGTGAACTGGCTGCTGTGTGTATGGCTCTGGAAGCTATCTGCTGCTGCTCCGGTATCTCCCCGGCTACAATTCCATAAACACACTCAATCAACTACTAATAACTGAATTGGGGTAAAATGACTCTGTTACCCCTGGTCAAAGTCAACTCTCCCGGTCAAAGTCAACCTACAGTTGACCTGACTCGCCGAGTTGGGCCGCCAACTCGCCGAGTCTCTATTCTCACTTCTCAACCCTACTCGCTGCTACTCGTCGAGTATGGCATCAACTCGATGAATTCCCTTTTGATTCTAAGACTCAGGCAATCTGCATCCGACTCGTCGAGTCATATGAACAACTCGACGAGTTGTTCTTGAGCTAAGAAGATTGTCTTGGACTCGCCGAGTTGTATGAACAACTCGTCGAGTCCCTCCATCACTGAGTCTGACCTCCAACTCACTGAGTCCACTCTACTACTCACTGGTCCCCACTCGTCATCACTCAAAAAGGGAAAAATTGGGGGCTCACGACTCGACTCGCCGAGTCGTTCTTCCGACTCACCGAGTTGCATGCATGCAGCTACTCTAAACTCGATTCTGCTTGAATCCAGTGTATAAAACTTATAGATCTGGGCTCCCTTAGCTCGATTAACACGTAAAGATTCTATCTTTACGTGCCCATAAGCATCCATGAAGATTATAAGGCTCAAAAAGCATAATAAAGGCTAGATCTAGGGTTCTCATGCGAAGCAACTTCAAAAAGGCAATAGATCCGGGCTCTACAACTCCTAAATGAACAGATCTAGGGATATCTCGACCTATTAAGGCATCCATACGACTATAAGGTTTGGAAACTACATCAAACTAGCCCTAGAAGTGTTCTAATGGAGGTTCTAAGCATAAAACAGAAGGATTCCGAGAAATACCTCAATGAACTCTGATTTTGACCTTGGATCCTTGCTCTACACCTCTTCTCTTTGATCCTTTCTTCTTTTTATTCTTCAAGCCTACAAGAATTCACACAAAACACATTAAATCAATTAAGGGATGGTTTAGGGTTTCTCACAGCTCTCTGAGGGTGAAGGAGGCGAGTTTGGGGCACATAACATTGCTTAAATAGTGAGCAACCTGGGGATTTAGGGTTTCTTCCTGGCAGGCAGACTCGCCGAGTCCCGAATATGGACTCTCCGAGTCGCCGACTTACACGTGCTCGAAATCCCGTCCCTACTCGACGAGTCGGGCTATAGACTCGCCGAGTCCCTCTTGAAAACTTCTAAATAAATATCATGGAAGCAACATACCAGAGATGGGTCGTTACAATTCTCCCCCACTTGACTCAGACTTCGTCCTCGAAGTCTGCTACGGTTGAATCTGCAAATAACTCCGGGTAGTGCTCTCTCATCTCTTCCTCAGCCTCCCACGTCCACTCAGACCCCTTCCGGTGCTGCCACTGCACCTTCACTAACTGAATTACCTTGTTCCTCAAGGTCTTTGTCTTCCGGTCCAGAATCGCGACCGGCCTCTCAATATAATTCAGGCTATTATCAACCTGAATATCTTCTAAGGGAACAACTGCTAACTCATCCACCAAACACTTCCTCAACTGAGACACATGGAAAGTGTTGTGGATCTGGCTAAGCTCTGCTGGAAGATCCAACCGATAAGCAACCCGACCCACTCGGTCCAAAACCCTGAAAGGACCAATGAACCTGGGACCCAGCTTGCCCCTCTTCCGAAACCTGATGACACCCTTCCAAGGTGAGACCTTCAGAAGGACCATATTGCCCACCCGGAACTCCAAGTCTGAACGCCTCCTGTCGGCGTAGCTCTTCTGCCGACTCAGCGCAGTCTGCAGTCTACTACGAACCTGCTGAATCAACTCGGTCGTCTTGAGCACCACCTCTGTGCTCCTAATGACCCGCTGACCGACCTCGCCCCAAAAAATCGGGGTCCTACACTTCCTCCCATAAAGCATCTCAAAGGGAGGTCGATCAATGCTCGCATGATAACTGTTGTTATACGAAAATTCCGCTAACGGAAGATACGCATCCCAACTGCCACCGAAGTCTAGAACACATGCCTGGAGCATGTCCTCAAGAGTATGAATCGTCCTCTCTCTCTGCCCGTCCGTCTGAGGGTGGTAAGCGGTGCTGAGATGGAGACGAGTACCCATCTCGTCGTGAAACCGCTTCCAGAATCTGTGTAACAGCCCGGAATCTCAGGTATTGTTAAATTATGTTTTTGGGGTGATTTAAGAGGGGACTCGGCGAGTTGGAGCCTAGACTCGCCGAGTAGGATCGCAGACTTGGTCGCGGGTTCGCGACTGGACTCGACGAGTCCAGATATGGACTCGGCGAGTCTACGCTGTTCAGCGGAAACCCTAGCCGTTTGGTTTTGGAACGTATATAATGCACTTATAGGCCGTCATTGTCCGTCTTTAGTCGATTGAGAAGAACCCTAAACGGCTGTGGGCATCTAGAGCAAGATTGAAGGATATTAGGGCCTTGAAGAATTTGTTGTGCAAGGAGGAGAAGAGTTTTGGCTAAAGGAACAGCAAGGGATTCGAGTTCTGCGGTTTGGGGACACAGAGAGTGCGTTATTCAGGTAATATTTCGGGTATTTTTATGTTATGTTGATGTGTGCATGGATTTAGGGTTTATGGAACCCATTTGGTGATTAGATGGATTAGTACCTTGTTATCCAAACGACTATAACCCTGTATTAGGACCTTAGAGGTCCAGAAGGTCCCATGCTTGTGTATTTCGGGACAATACTTATCTCAGGAAGCAGTTTGATCGACTGCATGGCATGGACTCGCCGAGTCCGATGAACAGACTCGGCGAGTAGCTTGGAGATTGACTGGAACTCGCCGAGCTGTTCTTCAGACTCGGCGAGTGGAGTCGGGGTGGCCCCGCGATTCTTCCACGAGGATCTCGTCGAGCCAAGAGGGATACTCGACGAGTAGAAAGGGAACATCAGGAGAAGTTGGGGAGGACGTCTAGACTCGCCGAGTCGCCTTTGCACTCGCCGAGTCCGGTCAAGTTGACCGTTGACCGTTGACCAGAGTTGACCTACATGTAATTTCTTAGGGTCAGTTGTCTTGAAAGCTAAAAGTATTAATAAGGGATATATGGTATTATAGGGAGTCTGTAGCTCGGCGGATCGAGTGCGAGTGATTTCAGGAGTCGCTAGCTTTCATTACCCGCGAGGTGAGTCTTCTCACTATACTGTATCCGGAAGGGTTTGACTGTGTGACCGGAAGGTCAGATATGATGTGTGATATGTATGCTATAGGTGATAAGTTATTTGTTATATGTGCTATGTATGTTATGCGGGCCGGAAGGCAATATGTTATGGGCCGGAAGGTGATTATGTTATGGGCCGGAAGGCGTTGTGTCGAGGACCGGAAGGTCAGGGCCTGGAAAGGCGTATGTGCGTAAGTTGTATATTGGGGAACTCACTAAGTATTTATGCTTACAGTTGTTATGTATGTGTTTCAGGTACTAGCGAGGACCGTGGGAAGGCGCCGGTGTGATCTGTACACACTGAAGGATGTTTTATGATCTTGGGATTTAGACAGTTTGTATTTGACATGACACTTAAATTGTTTATGCCTTGTTTTGAATAAAAATACTCTATTTTTTTTAAAATGAAAAATTTGTTTGAAAATTTGCGTTGTTACAATTTGGATGTAAAACGGACGTCCCGGTCTGACACCACCGATACCGGCACTCCATGACGTGCCACTACCTCCCGCACATAGATATCGGCTAACTTTTCTGCCGATATGCTCTCCTGGATCGGTATGAAATGAGCACTCTTCGTCAACCGATCCACTATTACCCAAATCGAATCCACCCCGCGTGCGGTCCTGGGAAGCTTGGTGATAAAATCCATGGTGATGTCCTCCCATTTCCACACGGGAATGTCTAATGGCTGCATCTTGCCGTGAGGCCTCTGGTGTTATGCCTTGACCTTCCTGCAGGTCAGGCACCTCTCTACATACCAGGCGACATCCCGCTTCATGCAGGGCCACCAGTAATCGAGTCGAAGATCTCTATACATCTCCGTCGCCCGTGGGTGGATAGAAAATCGAGACTTATGAGCCTCGTCCATCAACACCTGCCGTACTCCGCCCCAGTATGGTACCCACACTCTCCCATGAAGGGTCAACAACTCTCGACTATCATAATCAAACGAAGCTACTCGGCCCACTATCCTCTCACACTTCTGTCTCTCCTCCTTGAGGCCCTTAACCTGAGCCTCCCTGATCCGTTCCAACAATGGAGTAATCACTGTCATCCTCAGACATAAGTCTCTGATAGGGGCTGCTGACGCCTTGCGGCTTAGGGCGTCGGCCACTACGTTGGCCTTCCCTGGATGGTAAAGGATTTCACAATCATAATCCTTCAGCACATCCAACCACCTCCTCTGTCCCATGTTCAGATTCGGCCGATCGATAAGGTACCTCAAACTCTTGTGATCCGTGTAGATGGTACAACGGACTCCATAAAGGTAATGTCTCCAAATCTTGAGGGCAAACACAACCGCCCCCAGCTCTAAATCATGAGTAGGATAGTTAGCCTCGTGAGGCTTCAACTATCTCGAGGCGTAAGCTATCACATGGCCTCACTGCATCAATACTGCTCCCATACCTGTGATTGAGGCATCACAGTAGACTACAAAATCCTCTACTCCCTCTGGCAGGGTAAGGATCGGAGCCTCGCACAACCTCCGCCTGAGGGTCTCAAATGTTGCCTGCTGCTCAGGCCCCCAACGAAACACCACCGACCTCTTGGTCAGTCGGGTGAGCGGCACTGCTATCTTGGAGAAATCCTGAATGAACCTCCGGTAATACCCTGCCAACCCAAGGAAGCTCCGAATCTCGGATGGAGACTTCGGGACCTCCCACCGCATCACGGCCTCTATCTTGGCCGGATCTACTAAAATACCCTTCTGGTTGACAAGGTGACCAAGGAACTGCACCTCGCGCAACCAGAACTCGCACTTGGAGAACTTTGCGAAAAGTCTCTCCCTCCTCAGAACTTCTAGCACCTCTCTCAGGTCCTCCTCATGCTGCTCCTACGTCTTGGAATACACCAAGATATCATCAATGAATACTATCACATACTGATCCAGCATCGGCCTACACATGCGATTCATGAGATCCATGAATGCGGCTGGAGCATTGGTGAGCCCAAATGGCATCACCACAAACTCATAATGACCATACCTGGTCCTGAAAGCAGTCTTCTGCACATCCTCATTTTTGACTCGCATCTGATGATACCCGGAACGTAAATCGATCTTGGAAAACCAAGATGCTCCCTGAAGCTGGTCAAACAAATCATCTATCCTCGGGAGTGGGTAACGGTTCTTCACTGTTACCTTATTCAACTCCCGGTAATCTATACACATACAGTGTGACCCGTCCTTTTTATTCACAAACAAAATCGGAGCTCCCCAAGGCGAACTACTCGGCCTGATGAAACCCTTGTCTAGCAGCTCCTGCAACTGCGTAGACAACTCCTGCATCTCAGGGGGAGCTAACCGATAAGGTGTCTTAGCTATCAGCACCGCACCTGGAATCAGATCAATTCCATACTCGACCTGTCTCTCTAGAGGTATTCCAGGCAAATCCTCTGGAAATACATCAGGGTAGTCTCGCACCACCGGAACATCATCTACTGCCACCTTACCCTTCTCCCAGGCATCCAAAACATAAGCTACATATCCGGTGCAACCCTGCTGAAAATAGCGCCTCGCTCTCGCGGCTGAACAAAAAGTTGGTCCGTGCTGTGGCCTCTCGCCCTGAATCACTAACTCTCCCCCACTAGGAGTGCGAACTCTCACTAGCTGCAGCTCACAATCAATCACCGCCCCATTGGGACTCAACCAATCCATGCCTACTATGACCTTATTCCCTCGCAGGGGAATAGGGACCAAGTCCACCGAAAACTGCTCGTCAAACAACTGAAGAGAACATCCTCTATGCACTCTGGCGACCCTCACGGTCCTGTCATCTGCTATCTCGACACAGCTCCCCTGGAGCTCTACTAAATCTCTTGCTAAGCGCTAGCGATACAAACGATCGGGTAGCCCCCGAATCAAATAATACTGTAGCAGAAATGCCGTTCACAGAGAACGACTCTATACAAAACATATAATCATAAGCAATAATCAATCAATAATAATATAGAGATGAAGGGAAGATACATACCCGTCACCACATCAGGAGTCGCTCGTGCCTCCTCAGCTGTCATCTGAAAAGCTCTACTCTTCGCCACTAGCGCCTCAGCCCGGCCCTGCCGACCATTTGTAATTCTCAAAGTAGCAGGGGCAGGTGCAGCCACCTTCCCTGCTGCAGCTAAACTCGGACACTGGGACTTTTTATGTCCCCTCTGATTGCACTGAAAGCAAATCAGATCTGATGCTGCAATGGCGGTAGCAGGGGCCGTACAATCTCTGCTCAAATGCCCAGTCCGACCGCACTTGTAGCAGCCGGAACTCCCTGCCTTGCACACCCCATCGTGCAATCTCCCACACTTGCCACATTGACCGTGGCTCTGCTGACTCCTGGATATGTGACCTGAAACCTTGGGCTTTTTGCCTTAACTACCTGTACCCGAAACCGCCTTCGGTTTCCTCTTCTTCTCCATCTCAAGGTCAATATCCCTCTCCCGAGCCCTAGCAATCATGTCATCCAGCGTTTTACAGCTGGACCGGCTCACAAACTGGCGAATATCGCTCCGCAACATCTCATGATAACGGGCCTTCTTCATCTCCTCATCGGCTGCATACTGAGGAACGAGAAGAGCCCTCTCCCTGAACTTGGCGGTGATCTCCGCCACGGTCTCTGTAGTCTGGGTGAGGTCCTGAAACTCTCTAGCTAACTGCTGCACCTCAATAACCGGTGCAAACTCCGCCTTGAACCTGGTAGAGAAATCAGCCCAGGTCATGGCATCGAGCGCTGCATCATCTCCAATGGTATGTCCGACCTCTTCCCACCAATCCCGTGCCCTGTCCTTCATAAGATAGGACACCAATCTAACCTTGTCCCCCTCGGGACACCTGCTCGTGCGGAAAGCGTTAGCCACATCCGCCAACCATCTAGTACTCGCTATGGGGTCCCGCGCCCCGTGGTAATCTGGAGTTCCACATGCCCTGAACTCCCTGAACGTAAGTGTGCACGACCCCATCATGGCCGCCACCTCGACACGGAAGGTGCCCAACCTCTCATCCATCAGCTCCAGGATACCCTCCTTGATCGAACCGAAGATCATGGGAGTCTGCTCCAGTATGATACGAGTAATCTATGAAGAAAGAAACTCTCTGGTCTGCTTATCCATACGCTCGGCCCCCGAGCCTGATCCTGATCCCTCCCCGACACCGGTACTGCCGTCTTCTAGCCTCGAACGCAAAACCACCATTCTGAAACACATCATGGCAACATCAGAAAACTGAAATATCACAAGGGATCATTGATACTACTACTAGCTTCCTGGTCTTGCCCTAGCCTTCCTTGATTCGAGTACAGATCCTCTGCTTTCAGTAGTACGGGCCCATACTACCTTCCACATCTATCCGTACTTTCCTCAAGAACTGCCTTGACTCCACCAAGTCACTACTACTACTACTGATCTTTGCTACTCTCATCCTAGGCTTGCCCTAGGGAAATCTCTGACTCCACTCAAACCAGTCCTCAGCTGCTGAAGGCCTCCTTATAATGCTAATTAGCCATCACCTGAATACCATCACATGTGATGAGGCTCAGATAATCTTTCGAGTAAAAGGCTCATCCCTACAACGGTTGGACTCAAACAAGAGCTGCACAATAGGGTCAAATCCAACACTCTGAGACTATTCAACCCTGATCACATGTGATGTGACGTATTTACCTAATGGCTAACTCCCATCACTCGGAGTCCCACAAAGCACAAAGCAAGCAGGATTCGGACACAAGAAACTACTCAAGCAATTCTATCCTCATAACGAGAAAACTGTACTAGCATACAATGCTAAACTCATACTATCAGGCATAACCTAAACAGGCTATCCTACTGCTGTCTACTCAATACTAGCATGCAATTCTCATAAAGCTGAAACACATATAACAGGCACATAAGGCATCCTCCTAGATCCTTAGTCCTATACTAGCATGCTGTTCTACTGAAACTGAAACTGAAACTGGAACTAAAACTGAAACTGAACTAATAAACTTGTATGGGTAATTTGGGAGTACTTACTTGAGCTCGGCTGATCGCATGCACCACACCCTTATCTCGTTTAAAAAATTCTTTTCTTTCTAAGTGCTTTTCAAAATTCTTTCGAAAACATTTTCCTTTTGAAAATCTTTTTATTTTTCCTTAGTTTGAGTTCAGATACACCTGGAAGTGTATCCGAATCCCTCAAACCAAGGCTCTGATACCAACTTGTAGCATCCCAAAAATACGACCCGAAAATTTCATTTTTAATATAACCAAAAATCATAAAAACTGAGTATCACATATTAAACCATACGCTGCATATCTCAAACCATACTAAAATACTGTGAGAAAAACTATGTCACAACTGTATAAAAACATATCTAAGAAGCTAAATCGACTCCCAGGACAAAACTAAAGTTGTGGTGTGTGCGATGCCATCATCCCGAGCTCTTCCCTTTACTTGCGGAAGTACGTGAAACCAAAAACTGAAACCGTAAGCACGAAGCTTAGTGAGCTCCCCCAAACTACCACATACCACACAATAACAAATAAAGCACATACTGGGCCTTGCCCACTGCATCGGACCAAAGTCTGGAACTAGCTGCATCGGACCGAAGTCCGGAACTGACTGCATCGGACCGAAGTCCGGAACTAACTGCATCGGACCGAAGTCCGGAACTGACTGGGACATTGTCCCCTGCATCGGACCAGAGTCCGAAACTAACTGCATCGGACCGAAGTCCGGAACTGTCTGAACATAGCATATCATAAACATGTATTCGCTAACATAAGACATATACTGCATCGGACCGAAGTCCGGAACACATAACACAAAACATGCTTGAATCACAAAGACATCAAGCGCTCTAACTACTGCATCGGACTGAAGTCCGGAACTACTGTTAACTAAACGGGCCGACATTATGGTCGTAGACCCGTTCCTACTAGAAGGAAACTCACCTCGTGAACTGGCTGCTGTGTGTATGGCTTTGGAAGCTATCTGCTGCTGCTCCGGTATGAACAACTCGTCGAGTCCCTCCATCACTGAGTCTGACCTCCAACTCACTGAGTCCACTCTACTACTCACTGGTCCCCACTCATCATCACTCAAAAGGGGAAAAATTGGGGGCTCACGACTCGACTCGCCGAGTCGTTCTTCCGACTCGCCGAGTTGCATGCATGCAGCTACTCTAAACTCGATTCTGCTTGAATCCAGCATATAAAACTTATAGATCTGGGCTCCCTTATCTCGATTAACACGTAAAGATTCTATCTTTACGTGCCCATAAGCATCCATGAAGATTATAAGGCTCAAAAAGCATAATAAAGGCTAGATCTAGGGTTCTCATGCGAAGCAACTTCAAAAAGGCAATAGATCCGGGCTCTATAACTCCTAAATGAACAGATCTAGGGATATCTCGACCTATTAAGGCATCCATAAGACTATAAGGTTTGGAAACTACATCAAACTAGCCCTTGAAGTGTTCTAATGGAGGTTTTAAGCATAAAACAGAAGGATTCCGAGAAATACCTCAATGAACTCTGATTTTGACCTTGGATCCTTGCTCTACACCTCTTCTCTTTGATCCTTTCTTCTTTTTCTTCTTCAAACCTTCAAGAATTCACACAAAACACATTAAATCAATCAAGGGATGGTTTAGGGTTTCTCACAGCTCTCTGAGGGTGAAGGAGGCGAGTTTGGGGCACATAACATTGCTTAAATAGTGAGCAACCCGGGGATTTAGGGTTTCTTCCTGGCAGGCAGACTCGCTGAGTCGTCGACTTACACGTGCTCGAAATCCCGTCCCTACTCGACGACTCGGGCTATAGACTCGCCGAGTCCCTCTTGAAAACTTCTAAATAAATATCATGGAAGCAACATACCAAATACGGGTCGTTACAAAAAGAGTTTTGATAAAGAGAAAAGGGTGTGGTGCATGCGATCAGCCGAGCTCAAGTAAGTACTCCCAAATTACCCATACAAGTTTATGTTATAATTATCAGTTTCATTTTCAGTAGAACAGCATGCTAGAATAGGACTAAGGATTTAGGAGGATACCTTATGTGCCTGTTATATGTTTCTCAACTTTATGAGAATTGCATGCTAGTATTCAGTAGACAGTAGTAGGATAGCCTGTTTACGTTATACCTGGTAGTATGAGCTTCACATTGTATGCTAGTACAGATTAGTCAATATGATAGCCAGAGTAGTAGATGTTTGATTATGTGTACTCGATGCTCGAATGCTGCTTGCTTTGTGCTTTTAGGAGTCTTAGTTATCTTTCACTAAGTAGTAAACGAATATGTTACGTTGCATATTGCAAGGACTAAATAATTTCAGAAGGTTAAGTCTAGCTCTATTTCGCATCTCTTGTCTGAGTCCAACCGTTGTAGAGTAGGATCTCTCATTCGAAGAATTATCTGGTCTGAGTAATATGTAATAGTATTCGCGAGCTAGTTAGGGGAAGAAAGCAGGGACTTCTTATGCAGCTGATGGCGGAGAGTGGGTCAGAGATTTCCCTAGGGCAAGCCTAGGATGAGAGTAGCAGAGATCATTAGTAGTAGAAGTGACTTGGTGGAGTCGAGGCAGTTCTTGAGGAAGGTACGGATTGATGTGGAAGGTAGTAGGGGCCCATACTACTGGAAGCAGAGGATCTGTACTCGAATCAAGGAAGGATGAGATGAGACCGGAAGGTCTGTAGTAGTAATGATCACTCGAGATATTTCAGTGTTTCTGATGTTTATCGTAATGTGTTTTCAGAATGGTGGTTTTACGCTCTAGACCAGTAGGCGGCAGTTCAGGTGCCGGAGAAGGATCGGGATCAGGCTCAGGAGTCGAACAGTTGGATGAGCAGACTAGAGAGTTCTTCACTTCGGAAGTTACTCGTATCATTCATGAGCAGACTCCAGTGATCTTTGGTTCGATCAAGGAGGGTATACTAGAGTTGATGGAGGAGAAGCTAGGCATCTTTCGTGCTGAGGTTGCGGCCATGATGGGGTCGCACACACTTACTTTCAGGGAGTTCCGGACATGCGGAGCTCCGGATTATCACGGGGCGCGGGACCCCATAGCGAGTACTAGATGGTTGGCAGATGTACCAAGAGGGACAAGGTCAGATTGGCGTCCTGTGTTCTGAAGGACAGGGCACGGGATTGGTGGGAGGAGGTTGGTCATGCCATTGGGGATGACGCTACTTTAGATGCTATGACCTGGACTGATTTCACTACCAGGTACAGAGTTGAGTTCGCACCAGTCATTGAGGTGCAGCAGTTAGCCAGAGAGTTTCAGGATCTTACCCAGGCTACAGAGACAGTGGCGGAGATTACCGCCAAGTTCAGGGAGAGGGCTCTTCTTGTTCCTCAATACGCAGCTGATGAGGAAATGAAGAAAGCCCGTTATCATGAGATGCTGCGGAGTGATATCTGCCAGTTTGTGAGTCGGTCCAGCTGTAAGACGCTGGATGACATGATTGCTAGGGCGAGAGAGAGAGAGAGAGAGAGATTGACCTTGAGATGGAGAGAAAAAGGAAGCCAGAGGCGGCTCTAGGTTCAGGGAGTTCGGGCAAAAAGCCCAAGGGTTCAGATCACAGAGCTAGGAGTCAGCAGAGCCACGCTCGGTGTGGCAAGTGTGGGAGATTGCACGATGGGGCGTGCAAGGCAGGGAGTGCCGGCTGCTACAAGTGCGGTCGGACTGCGCATATGAGCAGAGATTGTACAACCACTATTACCGCCGTTGCGGCATCAGATCTGATTTGCTTCCATTGCAATCAGAGGGGACATAAAAAGTCCCAGTGTCCGAGTGTAGCTGCTGCAGGGAAGGTGTCAACACCTGCCCCTGCTACTTTGAGGATTACAGATGGCCGTCAGGGCCGAGCTGAGACTCTAGTGGCAAAGAGTAGGGCTTTTCAGCTGACAGCAGAGGAGGCGCGAGCGACTCCTGACGTGGTGACGGGTATGTATTTTTTCTCCATACCTCTCATTTATTATTGATTATTTCTTATGGTTATATGTTTTGTATAGGGTCGTTCTCAGTGAACGGCATATCAACTATCGTATTGTTTGATTCGGGGGCTACCTGATCATTCGTCTCTCTTGCACTTAGCAAGAGGTTTAGCAGAGTTCCAGAGGAGCTAGATTGTCCACTTGAGGTTGAGATAGCAGTTGATAGGATCGTTAGGGTTGCAAGGGTGCACAGAGGGTGTTCCCTACAGTTATTCGATGAGCAGTATCCGGTGGACTTGGTCCCTATTCCCTTGCGAGGGAATAAGGTCATAGTAGGCATGGATTGGTTGAGCCCTAATGGGGCGGTGATAGATTGTGAGCTGCAGTTAGTGAGGGTTCGCACTCTCAGTGGGGGAGAGTTAGTGTTCAGGGCGAGAGGCCACAATGCGGACCAGTTCTATGTTCAGCGGCGAGAGTGAGGCACTATTTTCAGCAGGGTTGTGTCGGTTATGTTGCCTATGTTTTAGATGCCCGGGAGAAGGGCAAGACAACAGTTGATGATGTTCCGGTAGTGCGAGACTACCCGGATGTATTTCCAAATGATTTGCCTGGAATACCTCCCGTGAGGCAGGTCAAGTTCAGGATTGACCTAATCCCCGGTGTGGCTCCGATAGCCAATGCACCGTATCGGTTGGCTCGCCCAGAGATGCAGGAGTTGTCTACGCAGCTGCATGAGCTGTTAGAGAAGGGTTTTATCAGGCCGAGCAGTTGGCCCTGGGGAGCACCGATTTTGTTTGTGAAGAAGAAGGACGGGTCGCACCGTATGTGTATTGATTGTCGGGAGTTGAATAAGGTAACGGTGAAGAACCGTTACCCACTCCCAAGTATATATGATTTGTTTGATCAGCTGCACGGAGCGTCTTGGTTTTCCAAGATCGATTTACGCTCCGGGTATCATCAGATGATAGTCAGGGATGAGGATGTGCAGAAAACTGCTTTCAGGACCCGGTACGGTCATTATGAGTTCGTGGTGATGTCGTTTGGGCTTACCAACGCCCCAGCCGCGTTCATGGACCTCATGAACCGCGTATGTAGGCCGTTGTTGGATCAATCGGTGATAGTATTCATTGATGACATTTTGGTTTATTCCAAGACTCTGGAGCAGCACGGGGAGCACCTGAGGGAGGTGCTAGAGATTTTGAGGAAGGAGAGACTTTTCGCGAAGTTCTCCAAGTGCGAGTTCTGGTTGCGCGAGGTGCAGTTCCTTGGACACCTCATCAACCAGAAGGGTATTTTGGTAGATCTGGCCAAGATAGATGCCGTGATGCAGTGGGAGGTCCCGAGGTCTCCATCTGAGATTCGGAGCTTCCTAGGTCTGGCAGGGTACTACAGGAGGATCATTCAGGATTTCTCCAAGATAGCAGTACCGCTCACCCGACTGACTAAGAAGTCGGTGGTATTTCGCTGGGGGCCTGAGCAGCAAGCAGCATTTGAGACCCTCAGGCAGAGATTGTGCGAAGCACCAATTCTTACCCTGCCAGAGGGAGTAGAGGATTTTGTGGTTTATTGTGATGCTTCGATCACAGGTATGGGAGCAGTGCTGATGCAGCGAAGCCGTGTGATAGCTTACGCCTCGAGACAGTTGAAGCCCCACGAGGCTAAGTATCTTACGCATGATTTAGAGTTGGGGGCAGTGGTGTTTGTTCTCAAGATTTGGAGACATTAACTCTATGGGGTCCGGTGTACCATTTACACGGATCACAAGAGCTTGAGGTACCTCATGGATCAACCAAATCTGAACATGAGGCAGAGACGGTGGCTATATGTGTTGAAGGATTATGACTGTGAGATCCTTCATCACCCTGGGAAGGCCAACGTAGTGGCCGATGCCCTGAACCGCAAGGCAGTAGCGGCCTCGATCGGAGACATATGTTTGAGGATGACGATGATTACTCCATTATTGGAGCAAATCAAGGAGGCGAAGGTAGAGGGCCTCAAGAGGAGAGGCAGAAGTGTGAGGGGATCGTGGGCCGAGTAGCTGCTTTTGACTATGATAGTAGAGGATTGTTAACACTTCATGGGAGAGTTTGGGTGCCGTACTGGGGCGGAGTACAGCAAGTGTTGATGGATGAGGCTCATAAGTCTCGGTTTTCCATCCATCCAGGGGCAACGAAGATGTATAGAGATCTTCGACCCGACTACTGGTGGCCCTGCATGAAGCGCGATGTCGCCTAGTACGTAGAAAGATGCCTGACCTGCAGGAAGGTCAAGGCAGAGCACCAGAGGCCTCACGGAAAGATGCAACCGCTAGACATTCCAGTGTGGAAATGGGAGGATATCACCATGGATTTCATCACTAAGCTTCCCAGGACTACGTGTGGGGTGGATTCCATATGGGTTATAGTGGATCGGTTGACGAAGAGTGCTCATTTCATACCGATCCAGGACAGTATATCGGCCAAGAAGCTAGCTGATATTTACGTGAAAGAGGTGATGGCACGACATGGAGTGCTTGTTTCAGTGGTGCTCAAGACGAGAAAGTTGATCCAGCAGGTTCGTAGCAGATTGCAGACTGCGCAGAGTCGGCAGAAGCGTTACGCTGATAGGAGGCGTTCAGACTTAGAGTTTCAGGTGGGCGATATGGTTCTCCTGAAGGTATCACCCTGGAAGGGTGTTATCAGGTTTTCGGAAGAGGGGCAAGTTGGGCCCCAGGTTCATCGGTCCTTTTAGGATTTTGGCCCGGGTGGGTCGGGTTGCTTATCGGTTGGATCTTCCGGCAGAGCTCAGCCAGATCCACAACACTTTCCACGTTTCTCAGTTGAGAAAGTGCTTGGTGGATGAGACAGCAGTAGTAACCTTGGAAGACATTCAGGTTGATAGCAACCTGAATTACATTGAGAGACCGGTTGCGATTTTGGACCGGAAGACAAAGACCTTGAGGAACAAGGTAATTCAGCTACTGTAGGTGTAGTGGCAGCACCAGAAGGGTTCAAAGTGGACGTGGGAATCAGAGGAGGAAATGCAGGAGCATTACCCGAAGTTATTTTCAGATTCAGTGGCAGCAGACTTCGAGGACGAAGTCTGATTCAAGTGGGGGAGATTTGTAACGATCGTTTCCGAGGTATAAAAGTTATTTAATTCTTCAGTTTATTTTGGGCCATAATTGAATTAATATTGCGAGTGGACTTTTATTTTGGGGCGAAGTGTAAGCAGCCCATAAGCCGTACGTGGGGCGTAACCCCCCTTGTACGCTGGGCGTACTGCTTAAATGAAACGCGGGGAGGCTGAGCGTATGCGCAACATACCTTAAGGTACGCCCAGCGTATGCGACCAGGTGGCAAACCCTAATATTAGGGGTTGAGGCGTATTTAAACCCCATTATAGCCTCCCATTTGGACTCCTCACTTATCATTCACCCCAGAGAAACCCTAGTTCGTTCCCCTTTGCTCCTTGTCTGTGTGTGTTTGATCTTTGAGCTTATTTTTGTGAAAAAGGAGAAGAAGAGAAGTGGAAGAAGAAGAACTTGAGCACCTTTAGCTCATAGATTTGGGATCATCCTTTCTTTTGGCATTCAAAGGAGGTATAAAGCTTCCAACTTTCCTCTTGTAAGTTTAGATCTAGGAGTTTTTGGAAGTTTGGACCTTTTAGGTCCAAAGGAAGGACATTCATCTTGCAACTTCGTTTTTGGAGCTTGGGATTGCTATCCTTGAAGCTCAAGTGTCCCCATAGCAGTAAAGTTTCAATCTTTGTGGCTTATATGGAACCATGCATGAGATCTAGTTGGTTTTATGGAAGTAGAATGTTATTTGTGGAAGTTTGAGCCTTTATGAAACTTGTAAGCCATCAAGTAAGCAACTTTATGGCTTAAGTCATGGAATAAGCTTAGGATCTAGATTTGTAGCTTCTGGATCGAATTATTAAGCACTTAATGAGACGTTGGATTAACAGAGCTGTACGCTCGGCGTACAAGGAAGTACACGCCGCGTACAAGCCAGCAGCCAGTACGCTCAGCGTACCTTGGTGTACGCCCCGCATACGCTACCAGTTTGGGCTTCGAGTTTTGGGCCTCGGTGTGGGCTGGGTTTCAAGCTTAGGGTCCTTGGGCCTTTATGGCCCATCAGAATTCAGTTTCTAAGGACCAAGGATTTAGTATTGGCCTTGGGTAAGGCCCAATAAAAGGGATTCAGTCTCCACTGGCTTCTCACCCTTCTTTTTGTTGTGGTCATACAGCTTCTTGGCCAATCTCTTGGCACTGTCGAAAGTTTCGGGATTTGCAGCTATCACGTTTCCTTGGATCGGGGAGGTTAGTCCCCAGATGAATCGCTCGATCTTTTCCCTTCTGAGGTGATCATGCCAGGGCATAGCAGGGACAATTCACTGAACCTTGATATGTATGCATCTATATCCGTGTTTCGGACAGTGAGATTCCACAGCTCTTGTTCCATTTTCTGAATTTCGCCTCGAGGGCAATACTCGGCCATCAACATTTCTTTCGTCTCTATCCATGGCATGGAATTGGCTACGGGAGGTGTCATGGCTTCCACGTGTCCGTTCCACCAAGTGAGCGCTTGGTCAACGAAAGTGCATGCGGCAAACTTGACCTTCATCTCCTCAGGGCATTCACATATCTCGAATACCGATTCCACCTTCTCGATCCATCGTGTCAGGGTGATCATTCCTCCAGTGCCGTTAAAGGTTCGTGGTTTGGCGTTGGTGAAGTCTTTGTAGGAACATGTTTTGGTAGGTCCTTGATTCATCCCGTTGTTCGAACTTCCGGCGTCTGGTCCGTTGACTCCTCCATTGTTCCCTTGGTGAATTTGGGCCATAGCCGCGGTGACCGCAGCCGACACAGCTGCCTGAAAAGCAACAGAGTTGAACTCGGGAGGGTTTGGCTCAGGGTTTCTGCGGGTTGGTCGTCGAGGCATCTTTCTGCCATGGATCAGAAAGATGTTGAGTATCTGTGCTTTTTGTGAGAGTGTGATCCTATGAGCTAGGTGAGGCAAGAATTTAGGTACTTTCACAATTTGGCACACAATCATGGATTTGTAACACATAGCAGATTACAACGTCAAAGTAAAACATATAAAATTTTTACTAATATTATCCGCATTTGATGCATGAAAATTTTGCTCGAAAGAGCATACATAAGTGATACTAGTTCGAAATCATAACGACTCTATGAGTAGTGTAGTCACTTAAACATAGAGTCGGGGTACATAGCATGGATCCTAATGACATGGTAAGGTAAGTCTATCCATACACTCTATGGAGTGTCCTAAGATAGGGGTGAGATCATATGCCGAAGTGTTGAGCCAACAACTGAGCCATCTCCGTCATGTCTCCAATGACCTCATCCCTCTCATGCTCAGCTCGCACTGCACGTGCTTCCATGGCGAACAGCTATTGCCGCAGGGCGGCAATCTCAGCTTCGGGGGAGCGATTCTCCCTTGCGGGGTTCACTGGTGGGGCGGGGTGGTCCTGTTGCGCCTCGCTAACAAATGACGTGGCGTGATCTTTGCCCGAGTCTTGTTCTTCCTCCACGTTTTCATCGGTCTGATCGAACTCATAGTCGGTGTCCGTGTACTCGTCAGGCCCGACGTCGTGTGCTTCCCCTTGATTCCCTTCAGGTTTATCTTCAAGCATCCCGTGAGCCACTAAGACTTGATGAAACTGAATGCCCTGCTGCTCTCCCTCCATGAAGACTAGGAGAAGGTATATGAATAAACTATCGTTACTCCTATGACTCTACAACTATTGCACAGATTGAGTTGAGGTTCCCTTCTTGGGGTAAAGGGGTATGTTTTTAGGTTCCCTAGCTATCACGATTTCCTCAGGACATGTGATAGTTGTACCTTGGAGGAAATGTAGTTGGTCAGGCTACATCCACTCCTTGATAAGACTAAGAATAGTCCTGGCTTAACCGAGGTACTAGCCTTATCTTGTTTGGTTTGGTATTATGTTCTTTTTCCTAATACAAGCAAGGATGTTTTTATTGTTATGTTTTACTTGTTTTGTTCAGAGTTGTGTTAGTACCTCTTTTTGGTTTATAGTTGCATATCACTGTGTGGTTAGATATGCTAGTTCACTATAAACAGAGCTCTGATACCAACCTGTCACACCCCCGAACCGAACGGCGGAAACGTCCGAGGGCTCTTGTGTCTTAAATTGAATACCATCACAATGATTATACATGAATCATAACATCATTCATCACCATGCATTGAAATATTACAACTGATATTGTTTACATTCGGTACATTGTTTTAAACATTACAATTTCATAACATAAACCGTTGGATAGATAATCTAAACAAAACACCATGACATAACTTGATACTTATTCTTCGGCTTACCTGTTACCTAGAAATACAAGTTATTTTGGAAAAGCGTCAAGATATGAAATGTTGGTGAGTTCATAAGTAAAGTTATGGAAAAATGATTTTTGTGAAGTTTGAAAAACCTAGAAAATCCGATATTTTCTGAAATGAGTATTTGTTTATAAAAAAGTGTGAAGATTCGTAAATATGCTTGTCGATTTAGAAAACATGTATAATTGTTGAACTTTGTATACATCACATAGGAGAAGATGTTGAACTTTCCGGGAAAACCCGATGTTTTCCCAATACGTAAATTGCATGACTTGTTTATTTTTATACTGATACGACGAATGTTTTTGATTACCCAGGTGACATTGGATTAATTAGGGTTTGTGAGTTGTTACAATCACGCATTAATGAAAATGACTAGTTTATAACTACATGTTACAAACGATTCTAGAGGCGTCGTCCGTACTACTCACATAATCCAACCACCCTGACTTCTCTTGATTAACGCCACGAATCTGTTTACTCGAATTCTCATAAGCCGGTCAATCGAGGAGAAAGGAGGGTACGAAGCCCCGTTTATTTCCATAAGTTATTCAAGGCTATCGGGAATGCGAAAAGCACTTGGCCCAACTCGCATTTGACTTCTTAACCTCACTAGCAGTACTAATGGACCATTAGGGCCCAATAGCACAATAGAGCTATTGAAAGTCCTTTTACATGGAATTGGGTCATAGGAGGCCCATTAACATGTAAGCGCGTTCCCTTCGGGCCTTGAGATCAGGTTATTGGGCTAGCAAGGCCCAACAAGCATGATTTGAAACTTTCAAGCCCAAAGTTTGAATGTTGACTCATCGTAGTTATCGCATGTTTATTGAAATACTTTGGTTTATTGATTTTTATTTTGTTATTGATTCGAGACCGAATCAATTCGTTTTGTAACGATATTTGTTGTTGAGAGTGTATTTGTTTTTCCGTTTGTCGGTAGTCGTGGATCTTGTATTTTGTCTTAGTGAATTAATTTGTTTAAAAGTAAGATTTTTACCTTTTCACAACCTTTCTTTTATAAAAATAGCACTTTTAGTCCTTTATATAAAAGAATTTCATTTTAGTCCTTAAAACATTATTTTGACACTTTTGTATCATAAACTTGTTGAAAAGACACTTTTAACCCAAATTTATTTTGTAAACAGCTTTAGCCCTTCCATAATGATGTTTTCTCTGTTAAAACCCCCAGTTTCACAACTTTTATAGTTTTGGCCTAAAATAGAAAATTTTTACATTTTTGATCCTTTTTGAATTTGAAAAGCATTTTTGACCTTTGAAATAGTTTTAATACACTTCAAATCCCCTGTTTTACATAAAATTGCATTTTCAGCCCCTCAAACTTATAAATCTCGCAATTTGAGGCTTATTGGGCCGAAAAGCCCAAATCTAGCCCATTAAGTTCAAAATTTACATTTTAAGTCCCTTAAAGTGTTGTTGTTCAGAAAAATTATTATAAAAACTGTTTGGAACCTTTTGACCCTCCAGAAACTATAAATTGTCGGTTTGTACCCTAAGTTTTGTATTTTTGACATTTTAAGCCCAAAAATGTGTTTTATGTTAGGATATGTTCATCCTAACCTCATAAACTATTTTTTTGTTAACTTGATTAGTGTATAATAACTTAAGATATGTTTATTTCCTTTCTCATGCCTTAGATCTCGGTTTTTACACACTTTTTGATAACATATTCATCACAAAACACATGATATCACACACATACATGCATCAAATCACACATAGCATACATTTACACATAGATCTACACATTTACTTGTATTCTCCCCCATAAAACTCATAAAAACCGAAAAAGAAGGGGTATGAAACTCACCTTGGGTGTGGTTTCGGTTTTGGAAGGAAAAGATGAAGAAGAATTCGATCCTAGCAACCTTTCTTTGAGGATCTCGAACTTGGATGCTTCTAAGGTGCAAGATCATGAGTTTGAATGAATTAAGAGGTGATTTTTGATGAAAAGAAGTGTGTTAGATCATAGATTTAAGCTCCAACTTACCTTGAATGACGATTTTTGTGGAAGAAACTCCTTGAAAAGCTCTAGATCTCGAAATTTTGAAGAATGAGTGCAAGTGTTCTTGAGGGAATTTGGAAAGAGTTGGAATGAATTTTGTGAGCGTGTGTGTGTCTCCTCTTGGCCGAGAATCAAGAAGAAGAAGAGAGAGAGTTGAGGTGACTATCTTAGATACATGTTGGTCCATGCATGGAAGTATGTGGTGTATAAATGAGGTGGCAACCTTAAAAGTCAACTCTTCCTCTCCATTTTGTGTAGTTGGGCCGAGAGAAGGAGGAAGGAAGAAAGAAAATTGGGCCTTGAGTGCTTAAGCCTACATTATGGTTCAATTAGATAGCTTTTGGCCAAAAGTAAATCAAGAAATGATTTTATGGCTTATTAGGGCTAATTAGGTTAGTTATGGCCCAATAAGGTCCATTTAGGTATTTTGTTTCATTCTAGGCCCAATATGGCCCAAAATATTAAAATAAATGAAAGTGGGTCCAATTAGAGCCCATTTAAGAGCTCTAAGCCCATGATATTCCAATTAGAAGCTTATTGGTCCATTGGGCCCAATAAGGAAGTCCTAGTCCAAAATGGACTTAAACAAGGACTTCTAGGGTTTCCAATTATTTGTTGACTATTTTTAGTGCATGTATGATGTGTTTGATTGAAATTTTGTTGTCATAGAGTAAGCATCATGCATGCTTTCATGTTTTTGATTCATAGTTGACATAAGTGTTGTAGTTACAAGGCACCAAAAATTTCTAGTTGTGACAGCGTACCTTGGTGTACGCCCCGCGTACGCTACCAATTTGGGCTTCGAGTGTTGGGCCTCGGTGTGGGTTGGGTTTCAGGCTTAGGGTGCTTGGGCCTTTATGGCCCATCAGAATTCAGTTGCTAAGGACCAAGGATTTAGTATTGGGCTTGGGTAAGGCCCAATAAAAGGTTCCTAGACCCAATGTAGCAAATTGGGCCATTAGTGGGCCTATAGTGGGGCCATAGATGGACTTAGAAGGAATTGAGGTTTTAGGCCATGTTGTGTCCCACACCATAGTAGGGGTAAAATGGTCATTTTACCCATAGAGGAATCCCTATTCTGATTTAGTATTTATTTCCCATTATAGTTGGGAAGCAGCCGGAGCAGCAGTCAGGGATTTCTCATTCAGGAGTTCAGCAGTCAACATCACGAAGTGAGTTTCCTTCCAGTAGGAACGGGTCTACGACCACAATGTCGGCCCGTCTAGTTAGCAGTAGTTTCTGGGCTTCAGTCCGATGTTGCAGCTAGTGTGTTTGATGCCTTCGTGGCTCGGACATGATTTATGTGTTATGTGTTCCGGGCTACGGCCTGATGCAATATGCAGTATATGTGTTTATGCTGGTTGATATGTTTATATTCCAGTTGATATGTGTTTATGCTATGCTATGCTCAGTCAGTTCCGGACTTCGGTCCGATGCAGTCAGTTCTGGACTTCGGTCCGATGCAGCCAGTTCTGGACTTCGGTCCAATGCAGCCAGTTCCGGACTTCGGTCCGATGCAGGGGACGAGGTCCCAGTCAGTTCCGGACATCGGTCCGATGCAGTTTCTGGACTTTGGTCCGATGCAGTGGGCGAGGTCCAGTATGTGAATTATATGTATTTTATGGTATGTGGTAGTTTGGGGGAGCTCACTAAGCTTCGTGCTAACAGTTTCAGTTTTGGTTTCAAGTACTTCCGCAAGAAAAGGGAAGAGCTCGGATTGATAGCATCGCACACACCACAACTTCGGCAATTTCTTTTCTTGGGAGTTTGATTGGGCATTTTCACATGTTTGATACAGTTTGATATGATACCTTTCATTATGTTTTGAGATTTATGACATACGATTATTAGTATGGTTTTCAGTATCATGATTTTAATATTATAAAAGAAAAAATTTTGGGTCGTATTTTTGGACGTTACACTTGGGCTTCACGTAAATGGATTTTAGACTTTATTGGATGATGATAATGTTGGATAAGTGGCTACAACCTTCAATTTTTGTGCTTGGAAGAAAAAGGGTAAAATAGGAAAAGTAATATTTCGGGCTTCTTGCATGGATTATGGTTTTTCGATCGAGATGATTTAAGACAAAAGTAACTAGAAAGAAGTGTGTAGCTCATCAATACCTTTCTGTGGATGTAAAGATCGTCGAAAATGGAGTTGGAACATAGAAGTTATGGTCGTTTGAAGTTGAGGTGGGTTTTGGTGAAAGTCGTGGCTACATCGTGGGGATTAGAGCCCACGGTGTGGGGATTAGTCAGGCTCAAGCCCATGATTTTTATGGCCTCCAACGTATTTAAGCTTAATGTTCTGGATTTTTGGGCATTTTATCGTCCTCTATCATCTCTAGAACCTCTATGGAGAAACCGTAGCCTCCTCTTTCAAGATTTGAGCTTTTCCTCTCTTATCTCTCCACTTTTGGATGTTTTTATGATATTTTGATGCATTTTGAAGATCAATAAGGTTCTTTTGGTTTCAAGGAAAGTTGTTTCAAGTTTGGATCCATCAAAGGCACCTACATTTCTGGACTATTGTAAGTATAAAGTTTCAATCTTGCTATCTAGTTCTTTAGATATTGTCATTTAGGGTTTTTGGAACTTTTGGTCCATTTTATGGGTAATATTGGAGTTGAGTGAACTCCAACATCTTTTAATCAGTTTAGAATACTTCTTGGACCTCATGAACTAGGAAAATTGTGATCTTTTGCCTTCCTTTTTAGCCATGCAAGTTATCTTGGTCATTTAAGCCATTTTGGTGTATTAAAGTTTAGATATTGGAAGATTGCAGCATTATTATGGATAAAGTTGGAAAATATTTCCATATAAACATCTTATTGATTCAAATCTGAAAGTTTGAGACTTAGACTTAATGGATTAAGTTGAGAAAGATGCATTTATGGGTCCCTTTGAGATTTAAAGTCCACGTCTTGGTGGGTTGGACCTTCCTAATGGATATAGTTAGAAACTTTATCCATTAAGACCTTGGAAATGATAAGATCTGAGCTTTTACGCTCTTGGAATCGGAAGAAATGGATTAAGCTCATTACGGTTGTTTAGATCCAACTACGAACTTTGTTTTTAATTTTGTCAATTAAGTCAACTTCGTCAGCTTTAGGCATTGATATGTATTCGTACAATGGCGAAGTTTCTCCTTTTCAACTTTTCCTTAAGACACATAAACTTTCGTTTCTTTGACTTCTTTCCATTATGACACTTTTGATACTGATTCTTGAGAAGAGATACTTCCATTCAAAGATTCATTCAAATAATTATCATAAGCCTCTTGAACTTGTGCTTAAGAATACTTTTTTTGACAAAAAATGTCTTCCTTTCCCTCCAACAAGTGATTAAATTTTTCGTGTCATTTTTTCCTTTGACGAAAGATAATTTTGACTTTTGCTTCAAATCAAGATTTGGAAATTTTGGACCATGTGGTTTATATGATACATTTTTCTTTGTAACATTTGTCATTTTTTGTACAATTCATTTGTGAGGATGGTTTTTGTGATCGTTGTTGAAAACGATTTCGGTATCAATTTTGATAACCAAAATGAGAATTCTTTTGAAAAACTTTTTGATTTTGAGAAAAATTCCTTTGACCATTGTTATGAAAGCGATTTGGTGGTTTCATCCCATTATTTTGAAACCATTCATATTTTGAACATTTTTCTCAACATAATTTTTATGAAAACTTTCTTGAACATTCTGTTGAGCAAGATTTAAAATTTTCTCATTTACATTTTGAACAACTTTCACTTTTGGTGAAAAACCACTTTTATTACCAACATTATTTTTTTCATTTTTTCAAATCACTTTGAGATGAATCTTTTGAAGTATGGATTTTTGATGTTTGTGAAAACTACTTTTCAGGTTTTTTAGAATTCTTATATTTCAAAAATTTTGTTTTTCGTTTTTTCTCTTGTATGGAAATTTTATTTTTCAAATCATATTTTAAAAGGTATTTCATGTGAAACTGATTTTTCTTTCTTTTTAAAAGCATGAGGTTTTTCCTTTTGATTACTAGAATCATTAGGTAAAGAATGCTCACATTTTTCTTCAATTTTGCATTTGATTTTGGGTTTATCCAATTTGACAACTAAAACTTTGTTTGATTTCTTTTGAATTTCATTGGATTTTTTTGACTCTTTTGACTTTAAAACACATGAGATCTTTTATTTAACTTGTTTTCTTCCATATTCTAATTTGAGTAAAAACCTTCATCAGTCGCATTGTTATTATCTTCTTTCAATAATTTGTTGATTTTTTGATCAAAATTGTCAGCATTTCCTTTCGTTACAAAAACCTGGTTTGGACGACCTTTGATACATGTTGGATAAAGAACAATATTTTTTTCCAAATAATGTTTCCATTTTCTTTCAGAATTTTGTGAATTTCTTTGTATCTCCATACACTTTATCTCCCACAATTCGAGGAATTTCCTTTTCATGCAAATCATCTTCACTATCATTTTTTTATTTGTTATGACCTCGACAATAAGAATTTCTTTTTGAGAATCACAAGTCTTAGTTGTCGAATATGACTCATCGTTTAACTTCACTTTTGAGTCAACAACATCTTTGTCATTAGCTAACGAAGTGACATTAATGACAGACAATTTCGAGCAGTCAACATATTCATCTTCCTCAATTTCACTGATATTATCATAATCATCTCCGATATCAACAAAATTTTGTTGAGTACTTTGTGTCGAATTCTCAGTCTTATTTAAAAATTTGATTTGTTCATTTTTGGTCAAAGTCTCATCATACATACTTATAAAGCTAGCATTTTTTCTTGAATCTCATGCATTTGAAACCCCCATTCTTTTTTTCTTTCACCACATTCATTTAAAACTCTCATGACTTTTCAATTTCTTTATAATAATAATTATAATTTGGTAATTAGGTTAAATAAATATCAAATCTAAAGTGTATTCATATATAAATTAAATTTTAATATTAAAATAATATCTTTAATTCTACTTATAAAATTATGTTTTTTTAACTTTTAACATATTATATTCAATTTATTAGTTTTAATATATTGTTGAATGTAAACCATTATCATTTTAAAGGTATAATTTTTGAACAATTTGTATAAAATACTTAAATTATTAATTAAAATATAACATTATAGGCTCAACTTAAATATAAATTATATTTAACTTAAACAACCCAAAGATTATTTTATAAATAATTAAAAGTGATAAATTGTAGTGTCTTTCTAATAATGATTGTAAGTTGGTTAATAAGGTTAAATAAATATCAAACCTAAAGTGTAATCATAAATAGACTAAATTTCAATTTTAAAATAATATCTTTACTTCTATTTATAAAGTTATGTCTTTAAATTTTAACATATTATACTTAATTTATTAGATTTAAAATGTTGTTGCATGTAAACCATCATCAGTTTAAAGCTACAATTTTTGAAGAGTTTCGACAAAATACTTAAATTGTTAAATTAAATATAACATTACAGTGTCAACTTAAATATAAATTTCAGTTCCACTAAAAAAACCAAATAATATTTTGTAAATAGTTAAAAGTGATAAATTATAGTGATAAATGCAAAAACTAAATTGTAATATCAGTTTAACTAAAATATTTCCTAAATATATTTATATAATCGTTATAAATTTTCAAATAAGTAGCTTAAAATAAATTATCATAACAATAGTTAAAAATAACTCTATATAAATAATTATATTGTTACCTTTAAAATCAAAAAATAATGTTTGATATTTTAAATAATTATAATGATAGAAATTAAAATATTAAGCAAATACATTTTAAAAAATTAGTTAAAAATAACAACTATAAATAATATTAAACCATATATAATATTTAATTTTATTGATGTGTAACTCACAAGTAGAAGTCATTCAAACGAATGAGATTATGACGTTATAATAGATTTTTATATTATCATATAATTCAAAATAGTCAATATATTATATCAAATTAATATACGAATTATTATATCAAATTTAACACCAACATTAGTGTTATATTTTAATATATATATATATATATATATATATATATATATATATATATATATATTTGTAAAGACTTCAACTATATAGGTGTTTTTGCGCATTACAATGTCAACTCAAATATAAATTTCAGTTCCATTTAAAGAAAAATAAAGAATATTTTAATAATAGTTAAAAGTGATAAATTGTAGTGATAAAAGCAAAAACTAAATTGTAATTTCAATTTAACTAAAATATTTCTTAAATATATTTTTATAATCGTTAAAAGTTTTCAAATAAGTAGCTTAAAATAACTTACAATAACAATAACAATAGTTAAAAACAACTCTATATAAATGATTATATTGTTAGCTTTAAAATGAAAAAAACAATGTTTGATGTGTTAAATAATTATAATGATAGAAATTAAAATATTAAGCAAATGAATTTTAAAAAATTAATTAACAATAAAAACAACTATAAATAAAATCAAATCATATATTATATTTAATTTTATTCATGTGTAACTCGCGGGTGGAAGTCATTCAAACGATTGAGATTAAGAAGTTATAATAAATGTATATATTATCATATAATTCAAAATAATCAATATATTATGTCAATTTAGTATATACAAATTATTATATTAAATTTAACAACAACGTTATTGTTATATGTAAAAAATCATATATTTGTAAAGACTTCAACTATATAGGTGTTTCCGCGCAACGCGCGGATATTCGCCTAGTTCACAATATTAACAAGCACATCAATATTTTAACAATTATTTATGTTAACAACACCATAAGCATATGAATCATTAGGAATGATCGCATAGTCAACTACTTTACTCTCACAGTCTAAAGTAGTCTCATCAACTAACTCTTGTTTGAAAGTAATGAAGGGAACCAACTTCCTATGTTGTTGAACACAAATACTAGCAGAATGATATAAATTAGTCAATTTGCCATACAAGCGTTTTGTAGTATTACAATAAATATTACGATGTTTGATTAACATTTTATTATCAATCCTAAGACGATCCCTATCACACATGGTATTCGTTATATATAGCTCAAACTCTCAATTTTACTTTTCTTCTCTTCCAACCTATTACGAGCTTCATAAAGGGATGCCTTAGATTTCTCTGCTTTACTACTCATCGAAATAAGCATGTCATTTAAATAAGAGAAAGTTTCATCAAAATCACATAAAACAACATGATAAGAATTTAATTGAATATTAAGATAAACACGAAGATCACGCACCTTGGCAGTCATTGGAGATTTTGGAGTCATTGAAATGAAACATCTCCAAGTGGTCTCCATATTCTCTTCATCACTTTCCTTATCCTTCTCATTCTCCTCCAATTCCTCATCACTATCTTCCACACTTTTCCCAAACAAGCTCTTCTAAACATATTCACCTTCTTCAAATTTAGCAAATAACACACCATTAGTAGGATGATGCATTTCTTCGTCATCAGATCCAACATAAAATTTGATAGGTGTCTTCACTATCATCATCTCCTTTGGCCATTAATGAAATATTCTTGGTTTGAGCACGAACCTCCTCTAGCCTTTTCGCATAACAGGTCTCATGTGACACCCCAAAATCGGAACGACAGAAACGTTCTGGGCCGGAGGACGTCATGTACAATATCACAACAAAGCGTAATAGTAAACAAGCAACAACATCATCCATTGCATTAATAATATAATTTAATACAAGTGTGTTCTGCATAGTCTATAAGACACCAAAATATGAATAAAAATAAAAGACGAGTCTTGACAGCTCCATCTTCTCTAAACCTGGCATCGGTACGTGTCTACTGATGACCTAAGAATACAAGTTATTTTGAAAGAGTTTATCAGCTTTAAAGCTGGTGAGTTCATAAGCATTTTAGTGTTATTGTTTGTATGAAATTGTTTGTAAGTGTTTGATGTATAAGTTTGTAAAAGTTTGCAGTAAATGTTTGTATCTCCAAGAAAATCCTATATTCTCTACTAAAAGTAGCATTCTACCATGGCATCAAATGTTTTGTATATTTGTTTCTTGTAAAAGTGTGTATTTTTCCCAAGTGTGACTATCATTATCTAAATATAGCTTTTACATTACCGTTTATGTGAGAAGATCACAATGTGAATGCAATGGGAAAATAATGAAGTATTGTAGTGTTGTATTATAGTAACTACTGTTGTACTAACTACCTTAAGCCAATTGTTAATTAAGTTATAATGTGATATGATTGTAACCATACTTGCTCGACTAGTAAAACACGACCCTCGAAGATGTCGAAATGGTATGACATTCGTCACCCGTAGACTTGCAGGTCCCACTGTAGCTAGTAGCAAGGTGTAGGACCTATACACGAATTCACGCTCTCCCTCCAGGAGACTCTGGTTACAAAACGAGCCATAGCAGTGATGCCATGCCCTGAAGTATTGACTCACATTTATGTTATAGTACTCTTGTATATGTATTGTATGTACTAGTGTAGTGTATGTTCTCTCTGTCTAGTATATAGTATGTTCTCTTTGTTTCTCATCATAGTATGCCCTCTTGTTTAGTGTAGTGTATTGTATGTTATCTTAGTTTCTCATTATATTATATTTGTTCTGTTTCTCATAATAGTATACTCTCTTAGTTTCTCATCATAGTAAGTTTGTATTGACTCATGAATGAACTGACTCTTGTATGTTTCGTTGTACTAGAAATAGTAAATAGTGACTTCCTAAACTATACCTATTATAGTTTACTAGTAGTTTTGTTTGTATGACTGAGTGTGTTGAACTGAGATAAAAGCTTTTATGTCTATACATATATACACAATATATAACTAATGATCAAACGACACTCGGACAAACAACAGGGTACTCTAAGTCCATAACCAAAAAAGGAACAAGAAATAAAGTGAGTTATCAGTCCTAAGTCCTTCCAACGTTACTTATATAACTATATATATGCATTAGACATGGTTTTGACAATATATAAGTTTAATAAAGAGTTTAACATGTAAAAGATTTTGATAAACATTTTGAAGTAGTTTGTTTGATAAAACAGTTAAAAGTATAGTAATTCCATTTGTTTGATAGTTATTAATCACATGCGATTGATATAATAACTATAATGTTTCAACTTGTATCCCCCCATAAAAGCATTTAAAATCATTTAAAATCATTTAAAAAGTAGATTAAGGGGTATGAACTCACCTGTAGTGAGTGGTTTGGATGAACGAGTGGTATAGGATGCTAAGTGCCAAGTGAAGACTTGAGCACACACACGGATCCTATTTATCAAATAATGATACATATATGCATCTAATTAGTGTTTATAACATCTAATAATGAAATGGAACAACCTTAGGGACTAGGAAACACTTGTTATGAAGTGTTAAACCACAAAGGGTTGCATATAAGGGGTGTAGGGCCTCACATAGGAGTTTACGGCCCAATGGTTAAACCCCCATGAGTTTATGGCCCATGGGTTTACGACCCAATGATAAAACACGCATGAGTTTACGACCCATGGGTTTACGGCCCAATGAGTTTACGGACGTAAACTCATGGTATCTTGTACCATTTTGTGTGTTAAGGTCATATGGTCTTCCTTGAAGTGTTCTAGACTCGAGTCCAAGTCTTAGGAAGGAGTTATGGTCCTTATGCCCCACTAATTAGGATTTACGGCCAAGAGAGATGCTCTTGGTCGTAAACACCCTTTTGTTCTTGAATTCTTGATGTTTTCGAGTTGTTTAATATGTGATTCAAGTATATAACAAGCTAAGGGTAGTGTACTTACCTATTAGAAGCTTGTAAGGGAGATTAAGGTCCAAAAACACTAGTGTGTGTTCTTGGTGTTCTTGGTGAAATGAAGAACACTTGAAGAATTAACAAAAAGAAGAGATTTCATGGATGAAATCATGTATATTCACTAGATATTGAAGGATATCAACAAATCAAGGGAAGAAACACTTATAGTCTTGAAGATTTAAGAGAAAAATCGGATGGTACTTGAGAGAGAATGAGTTCTTTGGCTTGAAATGGTAAAAGTGATAAAAATGACTAAGTGTCATATATATACCATAGAGTTTACGGCCATAAAATCTAGTTATGGCCATAAACTCCAATTTTTGGAGTTTTATGGCTTGAATTTTGCACATTGAACTTTAGAGTATACTTCCTAAAATTACCCCTTGAAGGTACTAGGCTTAGAATGCTCAAACAGACTCTAAACAATGCTAAAAGCTTGCAGAAACAAGTCTGACTTTTATTGAAGTGAATGGTTTATACAAGATAGATCGGGTTGTTACACCTCATCTTTCACCTTCTCTTTATTCTCTTCCATCTTTCTCAACATGCAATCCTTAGCCAAGTGATTATGGTCATTACAATAATTTCAGTTGTAGCCTAAATCTCCTTTGAGTTTTACTTCTGATTTCTTCTCAACTTTCGCCATCACTTTCTAATTTCCACTGACATTCGACATGGTCTTCTTTTACAAGCTATTTTTGAAATTTCCACTCATAGGTTTCTTGAAATACTTTTTCACCCTATTGTTTGAGTAAAAAGCAACAAATTCAACTTTAGAATTTAGCAGAAATCCTTCTTCATCTTCTTTCGTATCTCCTTAAGACTCATCTTCCTTTGCATTTGTTTTCGACACCAACGTCAATGGACCACCATAGTTCAACTTGTTTTCTTCAGCAATTTCAGTTACTTTTGATTCATGCACTTTTAGAATATTGTATAAATTTGATAGCGAATATGTATCAAAATTCTCCTGTGTGTTGATCATCAAGCAGATGTTTCGCCATTCTTTTCTGAGTCCATAAACGAAAGTGAGGTTGAATTCAAGAGTTGTTCAAATTACTCCATATCGATTGCACTTGAAGATCAAAATCATTTTTCCTGTTATAGTATGCTTCAATGCTTTCGTTCTCCTTTTTAATTGAAATCAGATAGTTCAGATAAACACTTAGTCACCAAGCTTTTCTTTGTCCTCTCTTTTTCCTTGATACTTTTCTTTCAAAGTATCCCAAATTTCCTTAGCACTTTTGCACCCACGAACATAGTTGTAGACGACAGGAGGAAGAGCACCTCTTAATTCACGGAGAGCTTTCTTATCATTAGTTGTTTTCTTGTTCCCATATGCAATCATGTCTTCTACTACTCCGACATTACAAACAGCTTGAACCAGATCTAGTCGATAAGGTCCATGCTCGATCGATGTCCATAGATCCTCGTGGATGCCGTTAAGGTAATCCTCCATTCGATCCGCCCACTGATCATAATACTCAGGAATCAACATCGAAATCTTAGTTGTAGATCTAAGAAGATTCGCATAGTTCATCATCGTGTTTACATTGAGGTTAGCCATTTGATTTGTTGAAAAGATGAATTTCTAGAAAAGAATTGAGATGATTATAAGATCGATTGGCAAAAACAATAGCAAAGTCGATTAATCACACTTGATTAAACGAAAATTATGTTTTCAATTTTGCGGAAAAATGAATCGGAATGAATGACTCAATAAGATGAAAAACGTGATACTGATTCTTCAATCAAAGTAGTGATTCCTGATCTAATACCAATTGAAGAGTGTTTATAAACGAATTTGAGTCAATCGAATCAAGAAAGCAATAAAGAACACAAAGATCTAAATAAGATATGTTATCTCAGTTTACGCCTGGAACTGAGAGTGTTCGTTACTCTAACCCCTAAGTACTTTACCTATTTATAGGGTACATCACAGACCTAAATATACAAAGACTAGACATTAAAAAACGAAACTTATAATTTGCCTTGTAAATAGATACGATAACGAAAGTCCTTAAACTTTCGCTATTTACAGACGCAAAACATAACGACACAACTTTCGACTACAAACTACTTTGACTCTATATGATGACAACAAACTATTGTAGATAATTCGGGTCAAACATGGACAAACTTGACACCTGTAGATGTTTATAAGCCATACACGAGCAGGTATACAACATGTAGATGTTAATTGATGATACATGGGCAAGTTTACAACATGTAGATGTTAATGAAATGTTCGCGTTCTTTTTAATACATGGTCAAACTACAAAGTAGCCATTGATGAATCGTATGCGCATAGGTCTACAACATGTATGTGTTACTCGACTATACATGGGCATTGGTGCTTAAAGTTTGTCTCACGTATTGATAAATTATCGCCCACATCCATGACCAAGTGTTGATCAAAATTAATTTGAAACTGTGGCATAAAAACATTATCGCATTTTAAGTTTATGTCTCATATATATCAAAAGGATCTAGGTTTCGGTATAAGTTGATAGCTTCATAGATCTCTAAAGTATGATATCATTTTTCTTATAGTTCCATGCATGTCTTCCCATCGCCCCTCTATATTTGTCGTTTTCCTGTTCTTCTTTTTTGTCCTTCATCTTGTAAGTATGAATTCTCTCCTCTTCTAGCTACTTGCTAGGAGTTGGACTGTTTTGGTTCTTTTTAATATATTGGCCGGTTCCAAAAAAAAAAAATACATACTTGCTAGGAGTTGGACTGTTTTGGTTCTTTTTAATATATTGGCGGGTTCCAAAAAAACAAAAAATAAAAACAAGGTCTCTCTTTCCATACTTTGTAGTTTGCTCTAATTTCAAACATTGTTATTTTTGTGATATAAGCTTAATTGTTAACAGTGAGAGATGTCTCTAAAGGGATAACTTGGATGAGCCTGTTCTTAAACTTGTGGTAATTCTTCTTTTGAATAACTAGGCACTTTGATTGATGCTCAACCATTGATACACACGTTTGTTCTTCTTATTGTTGCATGTCATTGATTTACATGTTTGTCTCATTGTTTTATGTCATTGCATTGATTAAATTGAAGGAAGAGCTTTCTATCTCAAGCTTGATGCTGAATTTTTTTTTGGAAACAACGAATATTGTATTATAAATAAAAGGCCAACACAAGTAGCAAGCGACTATTTGTGGGCAGTTACAAGAGAAAATACAAAGATTTTAACAAAATGGAGATATACTCCAGTCTAGCCACGTACAATTCAATTCCGAAGTTCTGTATTTGAACCAAGCATATGTTTGTGAGATCACCTCGTCTGCAATCATAGTTGGAATCGGTTTCACCGCCTTAAAGATGAAATTATTCCTGGCTAACCATGTAAACCAAAGCATCGCGTAAAGCACCACCTTGAATCTCTCCCTTTTTCTTGGTCAGTTCCCTCATGTAGCTGTGAAATTGAGAAATTCATTAATTGTGTCAAAGTTAGTAGCTGTAATGTCACACCATTTGAAGATCCAAGATCTCGCCTCGATTGATATTGGACATTTAACAAATAGATGATCGCCAGTTTCATGTTCGCCATTGCACAAGGGGCAATTTGTGTTTGCCATAATAATGCCCATGTTCATTAAGTTTGTTGCTACC
The DNA here is from genome assembly GCF_051521515.1 of Lactuca serriola. Taxonomy (NCBI): domain Eukaryota; kingdom Viridiplantae; phylum Streptophyta; class Magnoliopsida; order Asterales; family Asteraceae; genus Lactuca; species Lactuca serriola. The sequence goes on along the minus strand of NC_136410.1, from coordinate 62,246,815 downwards.
GGCAGCCTATCCATTAATGTTCTCCAAACGAAACATTTAACTTTCAAAGGAATTGCTTTTACCCAGTTGATTGTTGTGCCAGTGTGTGGGTTTACTGAGGAGTCTATCTTTTGTCTCAGGGTAATGACCGTGTAGTTCCCGTCTGGATTTAAGTTAAAACGGAATCCTATTGGTGTAGGATTTGTATTAACCCCTTGAATGATGGAGCATAACTCCATGAAATCATCTAGAGCCTCCCCGTCCATATTCGCCGATTTCCACCTCCATTTGAAACCTGTTTGATCAATTCTATCTGTTATTCTACATAGTTTTTTCGACTCCATGGCATATAGTCTGGGGAAACGCTCCTGTAATGTTAGAGAGCCACACCATCGATCTTTCCAAAACAATATATTAACATTTGAGCCAGGAATTAGAGTGAAGATTTCCTGATGATTGATGTCAAATTCAGGGAGAGATTTTATTGCCTTAGCAATATTACACCAGGTACTTGTTGGATAAGGTGTCTAAGTCCATAACTATTTCGGGCTTGTACTTGACCCGACCCGGCATGGTCCATTTGGGTTGCATGGCACCATGCAATTGGATAGACTAAATGAGAAATAACACTTGGAGATTATTAATATATTATAAGTTCTAATATATTAATAATATTATTTAATTAGTTGATCAAATAATTAATTTGGAATTAATTAAGTGATCAAAGGATAACTAATTAAATATATGGGTTCATATCTTGTATAGTGGGCTAAGAGGCTCCATGGATTATCAAGTTGGGTTCTACCCATAGGATGCTCCATGGATGCTCCATGGGAGTTACAAACCCATGGGTCATGGAAATGAAGAGTCATGACACATTAGGGTTTACATGGTGTAACCCTAGATGTGTCAACACTATATAAGGATCCCATTCTCCACCAAAATCGGTAATAGAGAAAAAGAAACTAGAGGGCTTGGCTGATTTTGAGAAGTGTGTGTTATCTCAAGAGTCTTTCCAAGAGCATTTGGTGTTGTGTGAAGAATTTGAGGCATCACACTTGGGGTGCTAGGCTCACAAGGTTTCAAGGAACACAAGCAACAACAAGGTAAGTTATTCTATCTATGATTCAAGTTAAAATTGTTCCCCATGTATGCTAGATAGGAATATAACCTTGGAATTCAACTTTGCATGATAATTAGACAAACATAGATCCAAGGTTATTAGGGTTGCATGTACACTTAGGAAGTGTTAGAATGCTCAAAACCCATCAGTGGTATCAGAGCCTAGGCTTGTTTGTTTGTTATTTGTGCTTAAAAGTTGAAGAAAATCGAAATTTCTGCTGTCTGACTGATGGACTCGGCGAGTCCATGGGGAGGACTCGTCGAGTTCATGTGTATCTTCAACCTACTCGGCGAGTAGGTTTATGCACTCGGCGAGTAGGGTCGACAGAGTGCAGAATTTCGACTTGAGTTGCTGGAAATGAATTAGAATCATTACCCTAAAATGTTTTGGTACTTGAAAACTTATTTTAGAAGGTGTAATGTCTTTTCTAACTCATTTACAACAACAAGTTATCAAAATTACAAAGATTAAATGTGATTTTGATTCTTGAAAGTGTTCATATTCATATTCTTGTTCTTATGATGTTTAGATGATCATAGGAATTATTTGTAACCTATGTGGTAGATTAATTCATGATCATAATGTGTTTTAATGGAGTCCACAACTTGTCCTCAAGTTATGGAAAAACCAAAAGTCTCTTGGATTAAAAACCATTAAAAGAACACAAGAGTTAGGAAAAATGAAAAGTCCTCATTTTATTACTCTAATAAACTCATAAGTTACAAGAAATGAAAAGTTTTGAAAGTTTACAAAACTTGCCCTCAAGTTTTGGAACAAGTAAAGTTAAGTTAAAACTTTAGTTCCAACCCCTAGAATTTTAAAAGTTAAAATTCAACCCTTATACTTATATTATTATGATTTAATAATTATATATATATGTATAAGAACAAAGTCGTCTTACCGCTAGTACGCCTCATTCACGAAGCCGGTCTATAAGGTGGGTATAAGGTTGTTGCCTATAAAATGGTGACTTAATGGGTGTCCACTCTCACCCACCGCTTGCTTGATCGGTGGAGGGTCGTTAGCCGAACGGGTAAGACAAGGACTTATTAATTCTCATTCAAAGTATGATGAATATTATAAAGTAACTAAATGTTTTATTAAATTCCCAATCTTAGTTACTTTAGGAAAATGTGAATAAGGTGCTATTCCATGAAATTACACTTTACACTTTGATTAAGTCGTTGGTGGAGCGTGTGTGGTTAACCGGCACACTAACTTGGACTTAACAAGGTAGGTAAAGGGTGACTTAGGGTTTATTATAGTATCGATGGAGCGTGTGTGGTTAACCGGCACATCGATTGAGTGATAAACTTTAAGGGTACCAAGTGATTTGCATGGTTACTTCACACCTCGTTTTGTGATCCTCGGTATCCCAGTCACAAAACATGGAGGGCACACTCGAGATTGAAACATGCCTTTGAAAAGTTCATTGAATCTCAAAGAATCTAGGAATTTCTAAGAACCATTCAAAAACCTAATACTAAAATATTGCGGTTTTCGTGGTGGAAATTGGTGAATCGTCATTCACCTACCTTTCAAATATGATATAGCTTAGATTACGGCATACCTCTTCTAAGTTATATCATATTGTGATTGGATCCTAGCTTTAATATTACATTTGGGTGTTTTATTAAGGACTCTCTTATCTAAACTAATCTTGTCCTCTTTCCTTCAGATGTCTTTCAACAATGCTTCTGGCTCTAATCCTAATGGATCCTTTGCCCTTATGAACTTGTGTGGGAAAGTCACCTTTGATGGATCCAACTTCAATGAGTGGATCAGAAACATCAGGATGATTACCCGCTACGAGGACAAAGAATATGTCCTTGACAAGGAGCTTAAGGAGATTGATGAGTCCACTGCAACTCCTCAGGAGATCGCTGAATTTCGGGCACATGAAAGGGATGCTACGAAAGTAGCTTGCATCATGATGGCCACGATGACAGCAGAACTCCAAAAGTCTTATGAGGATTTCTACCCTTATGACATGCACCAAGATTTGATGGAAAGATACCATCAAAGTGCAACACAAGAGAGGTATGAAATCATCTGCTCCATGATAACAACCATGATGAAGGACAGGGAATCCGTCACGAGCCACATGCAGAAAATGCAAAGGTATGTGGATCGTTTGCTGAAGCTTAATGTGAACTTCCCGGAGGATCTTGCAATAGATATTATTTTGCATTCCTTACCATCGTGCTATGATCAATTCCGCATGACATATCACATGAACAAGGAAGAAGTCACCCTCAGCAAACTTCAGGGACTTCTCAAGACCGCAGAAACAGGTCTTAAGGGGAAGTCGGTTGCTATCACTCCTACTCAAAACTCTACTCCGGTTTTGGCAATCGGGAAAAGTCGAGGGAGGAAGAGAAAGAGCTCTTCTAAGGGTACCAAGGCTCGGACCCTTGATGGCTCTTCTTCAAGTGGAACCAAGAAAGGTTTCATTACTCCTTCTTCTGACCCAAAAGAGGCTGAATGCTTCTATTGCCATGAAAAAGCTCATTGGAAGCGGAACTGCCCAAAATACCAGCAAGATGTGAAGGATGGGAAAGTTAAACCCAACCATGCAGGTATTTACACTATCATTTCTAATAACTCACCCCATTCTAATTCTTGGGTCCTTGATACCGGTTGTGGTATTCACATTTGTTGTGACTTGCAGGGACTAAGAAGAAGTGAGGATGTGGAGCAAGGAAGGATAAACTTGATCATGGGGAATAGGAAAGCTATACCTGTTACCAAGATTGGAGTTTATACTTTATCGCTAAGTAGTGGGTTTAGTTTAGATTTGAATAAGTGTTGTTATTCGCCAGGAATGGCAAGAAATATTATTTCCTTCCATGCTTTGTACAAACAAGGGTTTACCTTTTCATTTAATAATGAAGTTGGTTCTATTGATGCTTTCTTTAATAATGTTCTTTATTTTAAAGCATTACCTTGTGATGGTGTGTATGAAGCTGTATCTATTGTTGATAACTTAGGAAATAATATTTTGTGTATTGATTCTACTAATAATAACTTGGATAAAGCATCCTTATGGCATTGTCGTCTTGGACATATAAGCAAGAAACGCATAGGCCAACTCCAAAAGGATGGAGTCTTGGAGTCGTTTGACCTAAAGTCAGATGATAGTTGCGAATCATGCTTACTTGGAAAAATGACAAAGTCACCCTTCACAGGTTCGTGTGAGAGGGGTGAAGGTTTGTTGGACCTTATACACACGGATGTGTGTGGACCATTCAAACATGCCACAAGGGATGCTAATCGTTATTATTTGACTTTTACTGATGATTATAGTAGATATGGATATGTCTACTTGATCAAGCATAAGTCAGAGACTTTCGAGAAGTTTAAGGAATTTAAACAGGAAGTCGAGAATCAATTGGGCAGGAACATTAAGATGCTTCGATCCGATCGTGGTGGTGAGTATCTTAGTTCAGAGTTCCTCGACTATCTAAGGGAATGTGGGATAGTCTCACAATTGACACCTCCCAGGACACCACAGTTGAATGGTGTGGCTGAGAGGCGTAATCGAACCTTGTTAGATATGGTTCGTTCCATGATGAGTCGAGCTACGCTACCAATCTCATTCTGGGGGTATGCCTTGGAGACTGCCGCCCATATTCTTAATCTAGTCCCTACAAAGAAAGTTGCCAAAACTCCTCACGAGATGTGGACTGGTAAAGTACCTAAACTAGACCACATCAAGATTTGGGGTTGCGAGGCTTTCGTGAGACGCGAGACTCATGATAAGCTCGAACCTCGAAGCGAGAGGTGTATTTTCATCGGTTACCCACAGCGATCCTTTGGTTACCTCTTCTACAGACCTAGTGACAATGTGGTCTTTGTAGCAAGAAGAGGAGTCTTTCGAGAGAGAGAATTTATAAGCCAAGGAGACAGTGGGAGACAAATTGATCTTGAAGAAATTCGAGAATCAAGCGGTGAAGGAACTTCAAACTCTAGCCCTCAACCTGAGGAGGAAACTCCTGTTGAGCCAATTGACAAATCTGTACCTCTGAGACGTTCCACGAGAGTTAGGAGTGCACCTGAGCATTACTATGGATTCCATATTACTGCAGAAGGTGAGACACTTATTAGTGATGAGACACTAGTAAGTCAAGATGACCCTAACAGCTACGAGGAAGCCATGGCAGGCCCCGAGTCTGCTAAATGGAAAGAGGCTATGGATAGCGAGATACAATCCATGTATGACAATCAAGTTTGGAACTTGGTTGAAAATGTACCAGGTCGTAAGACAGTAGGGTGCAAATGGGTCTTCAAGAAGAAGACCGACATGGATGGTAAAGTACACACTTACAAGGCTAGACTGGTTGCAAAGGGCTTCTCTCAAATTCCTGGAGTGGATTATGATGAGACCTTTTCTCCGGTAGCCAAGATTAAGTCTATTCAGGTTCTGTTAGCCATAGCTGCATTTCATGACTATGAAATATGGCAGATGGATGTCAAAACCGCTTTCCTTAATGGAAAGTTGGCTGAAGATGTTTACATGAGTCAGCCAGAGGGTTTTGTCAGCAACGAGTACCCTAATAGAGTGTGTAAGCTTGAGAAATCCATTATGGATTGAAGCAAGCACCTCGCAGATGGAATCTTTGCTTTGATGAAAAGGTCAAGGAATTTGGCTTTTCTAGGAGTGAAGATGAATCTTGTGTGTATGTCAAGGCTAGTGGGAGTATAGTTAGCTTTTTGGTATTGTATGTGGATGACATACTACTCATAGGAAACGACATTCCAACCCTGTAGGAAGTAAAGTCCTGGCTTGGGAAGTGTTTCGCTATGAAGGACCTTGGTGAAGCTGCCTATATTCTAGGGATAAGAATCTTGAGAGATCGGAGTAAAAGACTAATTGGACTTAGTCAGAGTACCTACTTGGATAAGGTGCTGAAGAGATTCAGCATGCAGGACTCCAAGAAAGGAGAGTTACCCATCCAGAGTAACACCAGGTTGAGTAAGACATAAAGCCCTAGCACTGAGGCTGAGATAGCAGAAATGAGTCGAACACCTTATGCTTCGGCTGTAGGATCGATCATGTATGCTATGACGTGTACTCGACCCGATGTAGCTTTTGCCTTGAGCATGGTTAGCAGATATCAGGCGAACCCTGGCAAGGCACACTGGACTGCGGTAAAGAATATCCTCAAGTACCTGCGGAGGACTAAGGACTGGGTTCTTACCCTCGGTGGGAGTGGTGACTTGAGAGTTGTAGGGTATAGTGATGCTAGCTTCCAGACTGATAGGGATAATTTCCGCTCTCAGTCGGGCTGGGTCTTTACCCTAAACGGAGGAGCAATTTCTTGGAAGAGTTCCAAGCAAGAAACAGTGGCAGATTCTACTTGTGAATCAGAGTATATTGCAGCTAGTGAAGCAGCAAAGGAGGCGATATGGCTGAAGAACTTCATTGGAGACCTTGGAGTTGTACCAGCTATTAAAGAGCCAATGGAGATTTTATGTGACAGTGAAAGTGTTGTTGCCTTAGCCAAGGAACCAAGGGATCATGGGAGATCCAGACACATCGATAGAAAATACCATTTCATAAGACATCGGATCGAAGAAGGACACCTCGTGGCAAAGAGGGTATCATCAGATGAGAATCCGGCAGATCCCCTCACAAAGGGATTGACTCGGGTTAAGCATCTTCAGCATGCTCGGAGCATAGGGCTGAAGGATGATATTAGATTTAGTAGTTAGATAATCTCGAAATTTGTAAAGTGTAATTGACATTAGATGATGAATAAAACATGTTTTATTTATGAGTAAAGTGTTGCTATCTCTTGTCAATCGTTTACTATATTTCTTTTTGCATGTTTTGACTTCCAGAATAATTTTGTTCGGTATAACATATTATTCAAACCTCCACAGTCGGTCATATGTTGGAAGTAGATATGAATCAAGACTGTCATGTTTGGTTGTAGAGGTCTTGGACAAGGCTACAACAATCATGAGTGTTCATAAGTTCTGAGCATTGGATTCAACCCACGCTCACTGGAATCACTTCATGGAATTTTATCTCGAGTGATCGTGAGACGGTAATATCATATAAGTCTTCAAACCTAGAGATATGATTTGTTACTTACAAGTTGGTTATGCATTGACTGTACGAAACCGCATTGGTAACTCGATGTTATAAAACGTACTTTTGTGTGTAATTCAATGAGTGGTAGAACAAACATATGAGTCGAAGTTTATCTGTTCCTTCTTGGATTAGAAGCTGATATCTGGGCCCCTCGATGATTTTGTTTTGACCCATGTACCGGGCCCGGTCAGAACTAAGTTGATGTGTTCAATTAAGTTCTATGTCAAACAAATCGGAAATCGGGAAACAAATGCTGGACAATAAGCAAGACGTGTTCCATGTATTTGTCCGGCTGATATCTAGAACAGAGGATTATATGATCACTTATCTTAAATGGCGTATCATCATCTTCTCAGTTCCGAGAGACCTTGAAAGAGCTACGATTGCCGGTCGGTTCCTGAAGTACTAGAGATATAGTTATTAGACTTATCCAAGTGGGAGACTGTTGGATAAGGTGTCTAAGTCCATAACTATTTCGGGCTTGTACTTGACCCGACCCGGCATGGTCCATTTGGGTTGCATGGCACCATGCAATTGGATAGACTAAATGAGAAATAACACTTGGAGATTATTAATATATTATAAGTTCTAATATATTAATAATATTATTTAATTAGTTGATCAAAGAATTAATTTGGAATTAATTAAGTGATCAAAGGATAACTAATTAAATATATGGGTTCATATCTTGTATAGTGGGCTAAGAGGCTCCATGGATTATCAAGTTGGGTTCTACCCATAGGATGCTCCATGGATGCTCCATGGGAGTTACAAACCCATGGGTCATGGAAATGAAGAGTCATGACACATTAGGGTTTACATGGTGTAACCCTAGATGTGTCAACACTATATAAGGATCCCATTCTCCACCAAAATCGGTAATAGAGAAAAAGAAACTAGAGGGCTTGGCCGATTTTGAGAAGTGTGTGTTATCTCAAGAGTCTTTCCGAGAGCATTTGGTGTTGTGTGAAGCATTTGAGGCATCACACTTGGGGTGCTAGGCTCACAAGGTTTCAAGGAACACAAGCAACAACAAGGTAAGTTATTCTATCTATGATTCAAGTTAAAATTGTTCCCCATGTATGCTAGATAGGAATATAACCTTGGAATTCAACTTTGCATGATAATTAGACAAACATAGATCCAAGGTTATTAGGGTTGCATGTACACTTAGGAAGTGTTAGAATGCTCAAAACCCATCAGTACTGCCTAGTGAGGCATTAGCAATATAATTGACTGGCTTGTTTGACAAGTTGTGAATACTGTTAATGCACTTTCGCCATAGCCCCCCCTGATATTGCCTTCAATCTCCACCACCATTTTGCAAGCAATGCTAAATTATGAGCTTTTAATGAGCCCACCCCAAGGCCACCATCCTTCTTAGAAGCTACTACTTTCGACCATGAGACCCAATGAATTTTGCGTTTGGAATCGTCCCCACCCCACAAGAACCGTCTTCTCAGCTTTTCAAGATCCTCTATAATGCCAGATGGAGCTTTGAATAAGGAGAGATAGTAAGTTGGGAGACTATTTAGGACTGATTTGATCAGGGTAAGTCGCCCCCCAAAGGAAAGAGTTTTGGCTTTCCAAGTTGATAAGCGTGTTTGGAATTTGTCGATAATTGGCCTCCAATGTTTCTTCAATAACATATTAGCGCCAACTGGGACCCCCAAGTATGTAAATGGAAGTGAACTTCTTTGGCATCTTAATATTTGAGCCTGTGATTGCAGTTCATAATCCGAAACTCCAATACCAAATAATCGTGATTTGTGAAAATTGACCTTCAGCCCTGAGCATATGTGAAAGCATTTTAATATTCTGGCCAGATTTTTAATGCTACTTCTATTCCATTCACCAAGGAATATGGCATCGTCTGCGTAAAATATGTGTGAAAGGGTAGGACCATGGTGTGGTAATGAAAGGCCTTGGATAAGTGCTTTTTCCTGTGCTGTTTTGATTGCAATATGTAGCCCCTCCATTGCGATTAATAATAGAAAAGGCGATAGAGGGTCGCCCTGTCGAACTCCTTTTGATATGGCAAATTCCTTCGTTGGGGATCCATTGAAAAGTACAGATGCCCTTGATGACGATAAACAACCGTGAATAAGATTTCTCCATTTTTTTACTGAATCCCATTTGTTCCATTGTAGATTCGAGATAACCCCAATTTATAGAATCAAATGCTTTCTCAAAATCAACTTTGAGAAGGAAGATTTGTTTCTTGGTCTTTTTTGCCCAGGCTGCAACTTCGTTGATAATTAGGGGACCTTCAAGTATATGTCTACCTTCAATATATGAAGATTGAACCTCATTCACAATCTCACCAATCACCTGTTTTAGCCGTGAAGCTAGGATTTTGGAAACAATTTTGTACATACATCCGATTAAGCTAATCGGCCTATAGTCACCCAAGCTCATTGGGTCCTTGGTCTTTGGTATGAGAGTAATAAATGAGGAATTGCATCCTCTTGCGAGCCTTCCGGATGATTAGAAATGAGCAACAAACCTGAAGATATCCTATTTAATGAGGTCCCATTTCTTTTTTAACACTTTAAGCGTATATCCATCCGGTCCAGGAGATTTATCTCCCCCACAACACCAGATCGCTTGTTTAATCTCCTCATGTGAAATTGGGGCATCGAGGATCGAACAATGAGCGGGAGAAAGAGTTTTAAAACCAGGGTTGATAAATTTTGGCCTGACAGGCCATTTTTCATAAAATTTGTCTTCAAAAAACTGATGCACCTCCTGTTTAATCGCTTCCGGTTCAATATTCCATACACCATTGATTATCAAACCATGCATTCTGTTTTTCCTGTTCTTATTTTTGACAGCTCCGTGAAAAAGTGAGAGTTTTCATCACCATCAACTAACCATCGGATTTTTGCCTTTTGTTGAAGATCCAGTTTGGCAAATCGTTCTAATTCACAAATTCCTGATCTTGTTTTCTTTACGTTCCGATATTTCAACGTTAGTCAACATACGAGACTCGACAACTTTCTCTATTTGGTCAACCCTCTCTTTTAATTGGGACAGTAAATTGGCTTCTTTATTTGAGTCCGAGTTCCTCCAGATGCCTATTTTTTTCCTGACATATTTGAGTTTGGCCTTCAAGAACATATCAGGCGTTCCGAAACCCACGAAGGAATTCCAAGCAGAAATGAATGTGGAGTTGAAGTCGTCCCTATATAACCAGGAATTGAAGAATCTGAAGGGTGGAGGACCAAAATCAAGGTTGGAGGGCATAAGCACCAATGGATTATGATCAGAATACTCTCGTGGTAGAACTGTAACAGAGGTGAGAGGTTGTTGTGCAATGAAATTTGAACATACCAAAAAACGATCCAATTTACTGAGTTTCAGGCCATCCTCACACAAATAAGTGAATTTTTTTCCACCACCGTTGAATTCCTGAAGTCCGGCATCATCAATGAATTTATTGAAGTCTCTTGCTGTAGAACGACAAAATCTGGAATTGGCTCTCTCTCCCTCACTTCTAACAACGTTAAAATCTCCAAACAATATCCATATACTATCTTGATTATTTTTTAAATTAATGAGCTCGTTCCAAAGTTTCCTTTTATCCGAAATAGACTGTGGTCCATAGACATTGACAAAAGTTGTAATTCCAGGAACTACGATCCATTGACCTGAAATAGCTAGATAGTGTCTGGAAGAGAAACAATGTGATTTAGAAAAAATACTAGGATCCCAGATGCTAACAATCCCACCAGATCTTCCCACTGGGTTAACGAATTCTACTTCAAAGTCCATATTGCCCCACGCCCCTGTAATGTCAATATTGGTTGAATCCGCCACCCACGTTTCTTGCAATCCAATAAAATCAATTTTATACAAGTTTTTCAACTTACGAATCCAATCAATTTTATGGGAATCCCCACAACCCCTGATATTCAGACTTAAACAATTCATTAGGAAACCTCATTAACACCTTCGCCATTGTTGACTTCTTCCACATCGATTGGAGCTTCATTATTAATGACTTCCGCAACGATTGGATCGTCCGGAGGGATCTCAAAGCCCACCTCGCCACCGACCTTAAGTAGACTGGATATTTCGTTAGATAAAGAATCATTCCCAAATTGAGAATCGGAACTACCCGTATCATAAACGGAGGTTGTGAGGTTGAGATCAAGTAGAGGAGCTGACGCCGGTAATTTGTTAGAGGAAGAAAGAGGAGGCCACGGATCAAGGTCCAGAGATCTAAAAGGAGGCATAGTTGAGGATTGGGATTTTTTGCTGAGTACTTTTCTCCTCTTGTCGAGAGACCAACCTTTATCAAATAATTGAGGCGGTTCATCCAAATGAATTGGGCTGGGTGAAGTGGGCCACTCATCCCCACCTGGGAGAGGAACAGTGGAAATGGGCTTTATCGGTGTATCTAAATTTGAATTAAGGGCCTGGGTCGGATTAATTTGTTGGAGCATCTGGTTACTGATTGGGATCACCAAACCGATGTCACCCATGCACTTGTTGGGAGACGGTTCAACTTCGTTCATGAGTGTGTCCTCGGGAAGACCATTTAGATTTGAATTTACATCTACGTCATCAGGTTGGGAATTCTGCATGATCGGAAACTGTTCCTTGGAGTTAATGCATTCATGTACGTGAGAAGACGATTCATCTACGTTCTTCGGAAATTTTACCGGTGACCGGACCTCCTCCAACACCGCATTAGCCTCCTCCACTATCTCGCCATCTTCAACATCCTCCAGATTTCTCTGTGGTTCTTCCCATGTTGCCGATATACCGTCATCATCCTCATTATCTTCCGAGTTCTCGAGGCCATCTGGGTTTGAGGAACATTCATCTCCGTTATCTTCTTCCTCGTTCGCTTCGCTTGTGGGATAAGCATTCCTAGGATGTGAGGTGTGAATCCTATCGAATGGAGTCCAGTCTCTGTCGAATTCCACCACCCCCACTCTAGCTAGAGTGGATTCAAGAGCAATATCTAACTCACCATTTATGATTTTCCTGGACTTAGTTAGGATGCAAACATATCCAGTGGATAGATCAAAAATATTCCACTCCCCCCCAAAGCTTTCACATGGCTTTCCAAAAGCACCTGCAATTCGTTCATAGTTTGCCTGAGAGCGATATTTTACTGGAACCCCATGAATACATACCCAAGAAAATCTCTCGAATTGCATATCGTCATTAAACCCCGGCTTAAGCCATTTAAACCATTTGCTCCAGTTTGATGCATCATTGTAGAAGGCGGCAGCCTCCCCCGATTTGGTGAATCTAATCAGTAGCTTAAGTCCACCAATATAATATACTGTCCCACTTGTGTTACAGTCAAGTTGTAATATGTTGGGAATGGATGCGAGATGTTGAGCACTTATTGATTCACCAACCAACACCTTATCGTCGAGATTTATTGAATGAAGGGATTGTTTCAGTGATATAGGGGGTGGCGGGGGATGTGGATTTACATGGGATCGGTTCGCAACAATGTCTGCAAAGGATTTATGGCCCCATGGTGTGTGTGCATTATGATGGGACGAGAGTGTTTGAGGAGGAGGAGTTGGCAGTCGTTGGGGCATTACTGGTCGGTTGGAGGTGAAATCAGAGACACCTACTTGTTTTTGGTACCTGGCGATATTTACCTTAAGAATACAGTGTTCACATCTTACTCTACACATGCTTCTCTCAAGGGATTTTGCATTACTAACCCCGATAAATCTCACAAACCCAAATATAGAACCCGATTTGTCTTTCTTACCTCCGATGTAAATGTCTACTATCTTGCCAAACTCTTCAAACGCCCTTCTGATCTTGAGTTTGTTTACGTCACTCGGAAGATTAGAGACAAAAAAACGTTGTGACAGTTGAATGTGCCACCATTTTTGGAGTAGGATTGAATGATTTCCTGCGCACCTCCATCCATTCACCTTGATCACCGCCTGATTTCTCACCTTGACCGTTGGTCTCCCTAGGGAGCATTTTTTGAACTTATACGCTTGTGAATCAATCAAGCTCACATTTGAAGGTGCTTTTTCTTTTGTTCCTCTCCGGTAAACCCTTTGTTTCTATAATATGTCTTTATTTGTTATCTACAAAATGGGCTGTAGGCCTTCGACAACTTTACCTAGGCAACCGTTCGTAAAAGGTTGCTTGATCAAGCATAATGCAAGTTTTTACTGGGCCATTAGCTTTATTTGGTTGTAGTGACTCCATGTGTTAACCTTTCCAATTTCTTAAATTTTAAGATGTAGATTACCAGAAACTAGCATAATAGCTTAAATTTGACTTCTTGAAGTCAAACATTGAGTAACATTTTACATCGACATTCACGATTTCTTCAATAGAGTAAACCAATCATCATATTTCGTTCACATGTGATCATATCAATACCAACAATTCAACATTTGATGACTATACCCAATTGGGTCTTAACTCCATCTTTGCATCCTCAAGATTCCTGTCCAATTCATGTTATGGAGTCTCGGGGTCGCCATTGACCAAACGTATTACTCGGATCGCACTCTCTTGCCCTTTCATTCTATCCTCTTTTGCTAGTTTCAAAAGAGGCTGCATGCACACCACCTTCTTCCATAATCAATCTAATGTATCGTTCATTATCGCGTACCAATGCACGAAGTGTTGCCGCCGCGTTGGCTCGACAATCGAGGTTACCGTAAGTAAGGAGCAAGATGTTCTCCCATATCAAACAACGTTGGGGCTGATTGGCGGCGATAGGCTGCAACCAGAAGAACTCATCCCGACGTTCTTGGTCAACATAAGGATTCATGTAACAGAGGAGCCATAACACGTCTCCGATAATATACCCAATCTGTTGTGATGATTTCGCAATGGCTTTAGCCGGGATGATGGTGAACAACCGCAGGAACTGGTTGGCTTGGCATTTGAATACAAGTTGCAGCGTCTTGTGTAAAACCTGTTCTGCATTATCGATGATGAGGCGGGTAGGTCGTTCATAAGGGTCATTGCTTACACGTGCGACTTCACGGAGGATAGGGACGAGCTTTTTTGTTTTTGTTTTGATATCGGCGCATTCCTGTTGGAATTAGCATGCAAAATTTGCCTCTTTTATGATTTGATCAGCCAACTGAATCACTCCTGAGACGTTGGGTTTTACGATGTCCTTCATCGCCAAGGCGGACCACCTCCGTCGTGCTGTTGGAAATTTAAGAGAGAGAAAGTGAAAGGTTAGAGAACGAAATGGCAGGTGGTTTCCAAAATCAATAGCGACGTTTGTTGAAAATAAAGAAATGATATTTATACTATGAAATGCTATTAAAACATTTCTGTGATTGTATAAATTAAGAGTCTTTTGGATTATGCTGAAAGGGTTTGGTTTAATTTTTAAAAACACACCCATAAATGAAGAGTGGGGACTGGGGACGGGGTGGAGATGAGTGGCGGGAAAACCGAGGGAAGAAATGATGCACATTGTTAAATGGAAATTATTTTGCATTAAAAACACGATCATATATCATTTCTTGTTAAAAGAAAAAAATGATTTTTTTAAACTTGAGCTAAAATAAATAAATAGGACTTTTATGTTAAAAAAAATATTGGAACTAAAATGTAATTTTCCGAAAATATTAAGATTTTTCTGACAATTTCTCAATTACTTATTAAAAAATAAATTCTTTAATTAAATTAAGTTTATTAGTATTTCGAAGTTTTAATTAATGAACCTGAAAAGACGGTTACAAACTAAAGCATACTATGGATCGATTTGGGTTGGATTCGTTTTTAACAAATTTTAAATGATTTGAAAATTTCAACCTAAATTTTCAATCCAACCCAACCTGTTGAGTTAATAGGTTGTCATCGTGTTGATATATTTATGTTTTTTTTCCAACCCAACGTATTAAATAAATAAGTTGAACTCTGGTTATCTGTTTAAAACTAGAAATGTAAATAAAATATAAAAAAATTACACCTAATTAACTTAGTTTAAAACCCAAATAAATATTTAAAATAAGATAAAAGGATGATCACAATTCAAAATCTTTCCGAACTTCTTATTCGTTGATTTATTTTTGTGTAATTGTATTGTATGAAATGGTTCCATCGGTGCACAGAAACAAAGCCTTATATAATTTAATAATTTTATAGGGTTATAGTAATACGGTAAAGCATAGTGCTATATATATATATATATATATATATATATATATATATATATATATATATATATATATATATATATATATATATATATATATATATATATATATATATATATATAAAATAGGTTGTCGGGTTGAAAACATGTCGTTAATTTTTATCGAATCCAACTTATTTAATTAAATGGGTTAGACGGGTTGACAATTTTAACTTAAACGGATTGCAAATTTAAACCCAACCCGCTAATTTTAAGTTGGATTCAGGTTGAATTGGTGGGTTGAACCGCTTTTTATCACCTTTATTAAAAACTACAAATTAGTCAAATAAGAAGTTTTAACTTTTCGTTAGTGATGTTCTAGACAAAACTTAAAAAGTTGGTTATCAGTGGTTTTTGTTTTACGGTTATAATGATTATTATTTGTTATTAATAAATTATTTTAAATCAATTATTATTTAAAAGATATTGTTTAGGTATCATTAATTTAAATAAATATATGACCTTATAATCTGTATTAATTTAATTTTAATTTTAATTTTAATGTTATTTAGTTTAATATAATTAAAGTGGAAATTTAAAATGGATAATCAATAAGTTGATATGTGACATGATATTAATTAGTGACCTAATATGGTGACACATGATAAAAAAAGAATCAACATATTATTTTATTAGAATAAAGATTTTTTTGAACAACAAATCTAATCTATTTCTAAACCTTTTTATTTAAACGAAAAATATTATCTACTCTTAAACTATTTTTTTATTCCACCTTTGTCCACAACAAGACTTAAACAATGAACCTCAAAGAGGAAGAACAACACCTGATACCATTATGCTAGAAGTCCTTTGGTAATCTACCGCTAAATTACTTTTTAATATCACATATGTCCACAACGAGACTTGAACCTTCAACCTCAAGTGGGGAGTGCAACACCTAATACTGTTTGGTTAGAAGCCCTTTAATATTATTTGTGTATATAAGTGTAATATGTATAGACACTAAGTTTACATAAAATTTTAATTTTAGCACGATGTTATTTAAAAAAAAAACATTAACTTTTTACAACAGAGTAATTTTGACATTATAATTTCCAATTTATTTTAATGTTGACAATTTGACCGGTTAACTTAGTTGTCAATTGATGTTGCATGATGATGTGTTAGTTTTTGATGACGCACGATCACATAACACGATGAAGTGCCAATTTTTGGTGACATATGGGAGTCAATATCAAAAAATAAATTAAAATGTAGTGATTTAATTGGAAAAAAAAACAAAGTGTCAAAATTAAACTTTTTTGAAAATCTAGTTTCTTTTGTGTAATTTGTCTTTATTATAACATAATAATCAGGACTTATTGGAGGGTTAAAGATCATTTGTGGGAAAGCTTTAGAGTAAGACAACATAACAAAATTGGTTTATACACATGTAGTGTCATAATCTCGTTGCTATTACTTTGCATTTCAATCTCCGTCTCCTGTATTTTCTTCGACAAAATCATGATTTTAATTGGTCCCAGCCCTTTGATCTCACATAAAGCCCGTAAACACTCTATCTACCTTATTCCATCTATGTTTTTCTGTACAATTGTCAAGCCTCTAATCAGATTTCTCTAATAACAGAACATAACTATGACATTGCTCATGAGATCTTCATCCATTTTTATGTTTTCATGCCCCTCTTTGTTGGGGTTTGATCTTCAATTTAAAGACATGTCACGTTGGTGTTGCTCAGGCCCGACCTGGGCGAGATGGGCTATGGCCCAGGGCAACAAATTTAAAGGGGCATCATTTTAGTCCAACAAACAGTAGTCTACATTTGGCCCAAAAATAATTAGCCCGATAGCCAGCCTAGGGATATCTTTTGTCTCCAAGAGGCAGCGTCGTAAAGGCGTGGGCACGAAGATGAAAATAACTCAAACGACAACATCTGTGACTGGCTGATTGTGAATCGATGCCTAGAAGAACGAACGATGTAGAAGATTAAGGAGTCAAAAAGAACATCTCTAAATTGACAATCCCTATATCACTATATCTAAATTTGTTTTCTTTTTATGATTTCTCATATTCCCATTTTTTATATTCAATTTGGCGATTTGTGTCGGTTGGAGTTGGAACTAAGATTGTTAATTGCCTATTTATGGTTCGAAATTCTGATTCTCATATTCTACTAATTTTTTTTATCAAAATTCTGATTTTTTTATTCTCGATTTGTAAGAGTTCGAGTTCAAAGTTGGAGTCTTGGAGTTCGAAATCTTCAGTTAAGAGGTATTTGATTGTTTTCTGTTCGAATTGTGCATCTTTGATTTGATATTTATTTGTTTGATTACACTAATTTGCTTTAAACAATATAATTTTTTTTTGGTTTATTGCAGGAGTTGCAGAGAAGGAGTTCAAATTATGTACCTTTGATTTCTAATTTATTATATCATTGAATATGGAATTTGATGTTGAAGTTTAATCATAGTTGTTTTGAGTTAATTTATGTTTTATGAAGTTTGATATTGTTTATGTATCTTCAACTCTTTACAGATTTGTCAAGTTAATTTTGGTTTGAGTAAATTAAACGAATGGTCCCTATGGTTTGGGGTAATTTGCGCGCTTGGTCCCTAACTTATTTTTTTAACTCGGAAGGTTCTTATTATTTGTTTTTGTTACGCGCTTGGTCCTTACTGTTTGTTTTTGTTACGCGTTTGGTCCTTATTTTACCTAAAAATATTATTATTTAAATAGAGAAAAATTGTGAGGTAGGTAAGGTAAGGTGAGGGGGTGAGGTTGGAGGTGTGTTTATTTAAATAAATTAAAAAAATCAAAGAAAATTAGTATTTTTAGGTAAGACAGGGACCAAACGCGTAACAAAAACAAACAGTATGGACCTTCCGAGTTAAAAAAATAAGTTAGGGACCAAATGCATAAATTACCCTAAACCATAGGGACCATTTGTGTAATTTAATCTTTTGGTATTGTCTACAAACTTCATGTCTTCTAAAAGTCTCTGTAACCCTTCTTATTAGAGCATATCCGCTTTTAGTTAAGCTAATGTTTTCCAGAAACATTGTTTTGTTAGTAAATTTATCAAAATGTGAAAAATTAATAGTCATTTAAAAAATAACCTTATATTTTAATACAAGTATATCTTTTAGCTATTTGATATGGATGCAAATAAGATTATTTACCATTTTGTTCGTTGATGACATGATGTTGTTATGTTGTCCATCCTTCTTTTATTCCTAAATTTTGATGTTTATTTGATATGAATTGATTTGGCGTTTCCTTGTTGTATCTTATATTGTTCTCTTGAAAATGCAGCAGCTTGCCAAGGAAGATGCTCAAAGGATGACAAAAGAGCCCTTCATCATCTATAGTTACTAGTTTGGAAAAGTTTTTGTTTAAAAACATTTGGTCTTAAGTGGCTATTTATTTTAAATTCATGAAGGCAAAATACATGTTCTTGATTACGCACAGATGATTCAATTTGATTTTGTTACCATCATATGTTAAACAAGTAGATGGTGTTCAGTTGATACATTTAACGGTAAAATCATCATGATATGTACATATATTATGTTAATAGTCCATTATACATATGAGACTTCATTCACACTCATTTTGTGAGAGTTGGATTCTACAAGTTTTTGTTTATAAATGTCTTACACACTTTTGTTTATTTTTTGTTTATATATGTGTCGGGTACTTGGGTTTGTCATACGGAGCAAACATGTTACATATGGGCATTATTTTATTATCTCGTCTTGGATAGGGAAAACCAACGGACCGCCCTGGTGTTGCTACAACGTTTTATTTGTCAAAATGGTACCATTTTATGTTGATGATGTTTTATTTCAAATTTACATTGTTGTGTAAGAATGTTGGTGTGACTTATTGTTCATCGGCTATTAGAGTTTACTAATCAGATTCATCTCAAAATAAAAAGTTCTAATTATTTGTTTGTTACAAATTTATGATAGCAACTAATGCTTAAATATTGTAGTCACAAATGGTAGTCGATACAACTTCTTTTCTTAATGTACAAAATTCATAGCTCCAAACCATACTCTATAAATTTTCATTTCGTCTACTTTGCGTGAAAAGTCATTTTGACTTCTCCAAATTTACACATTTAACATTAGACTTTAGCCTTCTATAATAATTAATAACTAGACCCTACTTAAGTTTTAAAGCCATTTTACCTACAATATTATTATATTAACTCTTAATTAGCAGGACAAATCATCGGGTGTGAATCACAATTGGGAAATTGATAGTAACATATTAGGTAATTACTATAAAAGTCTTAAGTTTTACATGCATAGTGGAGAAAAGTACCTTCTATTTTTAACCTATTATCCGGTCATTCTTTTTTTGTGAAAAAAATAAAAGCTTTTCAGAAAACTTATAGTTTTTATTTAAAAGAAAACTTAAGGCTTTTTCCAACCAAGTGTATAAAACTTGGAACTTTTTTGGTATTTGCCATTCCTTTCGACAAAAAGATTTATATACACAAAATTTGTAAATCTATAAAAAAAATTATTTAATGTTTAAACATATAAATAGTAAATATTATATATCTTACTATATTATTATATAAACCTTACTATTTACAAAAATAGATTTAAGACGTCCAAACCATTAAACCAATAGTACAACTATCTATGCACAAATAAATTTATCTTTATTAAAAAATGAAAATATAATTTCCGCCACTTAAGGACACGATTCCTATCCTAATTTTGGAAATGGGAATCATTCAAATCAAATGGGGTGTAACACATTATTTTAATCCTGTAACAACTCGAAGTTGTTCATTGCCGAAAACCCCGTTCTACCCGTAAAGATTCGCCGAATATCAATTCGTTCCAATTTCGTTTTTGGGTTAAATTAATTAAAGTTATATGTTTATTTGATGCTAATGAATGTTCAAACCCCTTAGGAACTCATGAAATTAGCCCAAAATAGTTATTTCAAAAATTTTAGAAACGTTCCCGCCTAGTAACGGAAACTTAATCGGGTGCGACCAAAAGCCCCGTTTAATGTCGGTATCGGGTAAAATTCCATTGTGTCCAATATTTGAGACCTATTTAAACATGTTTAAACATTCATTTGAAGCTTTTGCTTCCTCTCTCTACTCTCTCTCTAACCTCTCTCCTAAATCTAAGTTCAAGGGTCCAAAACTCAATTTTAAGGCTTCAAATCTCTAAGGTACCTTCCTAAACTCATTGTATAGCATATTTGACCTTCAAATTCGGGATTAAAACATGAATTAAGGCCTTGTATATGTGTTTACGGCCCAGGAAGGAGCTTAGGTTGTAAACACATAGTTAACGGGTTTTTAAGCCCTAAAACCCCTCCTAGACCCCAACAAGACATAAATATGACTTCTAGAATTTTGGTTTTAGCCTTGGAACACTTTAAACATAAAATTTGAGGGACAAATGAGAGTTTACGGCCAAGGCTTATGCTTGGGCCGTAAACCCTTCACATTTGGGGAGTAAACTCCTCTAAAAGTGTTAGAATGTCACTTTAACACCCTTAAAGCCTTGGAATAAATTCTAGAAGTGTATGCAAACAAGTTTTAGACCTTTAAACATAATAAATCTCACCTCAAGAGAGTTCACGGCCAAGAGGGAGGTCTCATGGGCCGTAAACTCCAAAAACACATCAAAAGTCCCTTAAAAATTCATGTAAGGCCTTGGAACAATTTTAGGAATCATATGTGATTTATTTGGAGTCATTGAAACACTTATTCAAGGGTGCATAGGAGTTTACGGCCATAAGATCCATGCTAAGTCCGTAAACTCCCTTAAATATGGTCATTGGTGTTTTTAAATTAATTCCAAGCCCTTAAACCAACCCTAGAATTTTTCCCTTTAAGTGTTTTAAGCCACTTTGCACCATAAACCACCCCACCATGAGTTTACGGACGTAAACTCATGGGGAATGGGTGTTATGGGCCGAAAACTCATGTATGAGTTTACTCTTGAAGAGTAAACTCCATTTCCCGGTCATTCAAGTCCTTAAACGCCACCCGGGTCCCTCCAAACACTTGCAATGGGGTGTTTCCGCGACTAAAAGTGTTTGTCCCTAACAATTAAATAATCTAAGTCCTAATTAGATACAAATGTGTATCTTTTCATTATACATACGAACCTCGTGCGTTTGCAAGTCCCGAACCAACGTTTAACATCCGAAATCGTCACATTTCTCGTCCGGTGAGTTCATACCCCTACCCCTTTTAAATGGTTTTTCAATGTTTTCAGGGGGGAATACAAGCAAAATATAAATGTTTTCAAAACATAACTTTGATATATTTCAAATAATATCTGGCAAACTTATAAATACTTTTACCCCTTATGTATTATGCTGAGCATAAGGGATGATTTATCAAAATGAATTTTAGTTAAGGAAATAACCAAACTAATCAAATTATTATGGGAATAATTTGGGGTTCTTTAGTTTTCGTTTTATCATGTACTAATATGTGTATAAAGTTATTAGATAAACTATGTTTGATTCAGTTTATCTCCGCATCATTTGAATGTATTGCCAGATAGTTTCATTGTATGTATCTGTATTCACTGTATTATGATTCATAATCTTTTATATATGTTTGATATCATATGAAAACCCTGTGAATAGTTTAGTACTAGCTTGTGAGTTCGTCATTACCCTTTATGGATAATCAGTAAATCCTCCCAGGAAGTGTAACCAGAGTCTCCTGGAGGGAGAGCGAGGAATTTGTGAATAGATCTATTCGGGACTGACAATCCCACACCTTAACTGCTAGCTACAGTTAGGCGGGCACGCCTGGGGTGAAAAATTCTGGATATCGTCTGATGTCTGACAAGCGTCAAGGAGGTCTCGTTGTCGTATCAGCATGGTTACCCGACTCACAATATGTATTAATATAAGATTATTCACGACTTTGGTTTTGGATTTGATTTTATATCAATCTTTTATCTTTAGATCTTATATCTAGTACGGGATGGTAATCCCATGGTTTTTGGTTTATAGGGTTCATATCTATTGCAGGATATTATTCCTATGGTTAGAATCTATATCTAGTTCGGGATAGTGATCCCATGGTTTTATATCTAGTTCGGGATAGAAATCCCATGGTTTTAACAAACTATCTTGTAATTAGTCCGGGATGGTAGTCCCATGGTTTTCACTCTATATTTTCAAGTATATCAAACTATCTTGTATCTAGTCCGGGATGATAGTCCCATGGTATTAAATCTATATGTAGTACGGGATGTTAGTCTCAAGGTTTTCAAACTATTTTCCATCTACAGTTCACGTATATTAAAGTATTTTATATCTAATTCGGGATAGTAATCCCAAGGTTCTCAATATATAGTTTTGTGTATTAAACTATACTATGTGATATTAAATCGGTCTTGTATTTAGGAAAATATGGGATTTTCCTGGGGTAACATATAGCACGTAATTGAACTGTAATGAAAGATAACTAAACTGTTTTACATAAGAAAATATGGGATTTTCTTGGATAACAAACTTTTTCGGAAAACTAAAGGAAACCGGTACATTTTTTTTTTGAAAACAAACATCTTATGAACTCACCAGCTTTATGCTGATTTTCAAACCGCTTGTATTCTCAGGTCCACGTTAGACAGGTACCTGACGATATCTTTTGGTGAAGACGGAGTGCTCAGAAGACTCGTCTCTACTTTTGTTCATATGATATATGTATAACACTTGTACAATTTACTTTTGAACCAAATGTAAGCTTTCAAATATATGTAATGTAATGGTTGTTTACTTTGATTACTATGTGCATTGGATTTGATACTCAACGTGGAGTCAACCCCGGAAACGTTTCCGCCTTTGGTTTTCGGGGTGTGACAAATCCTAAGAGGGTGTTTGGCATTGCTTTTAAAACATCTTTTGGCTTTTAACTTTTCAGAAAAAGTTGAAAAACATCCAAAAGATGTTTGGCTATTGAAAAAGATCTTTTGAAAATGACTTTTTGTATTGAAGGAAAGAGAACGTTTCAAAAGTCACAAATCCTATCTTTTTGTGACTTTTGAGACTTTTAATCTGAAAAGTTAACTTCTATGCCAAAAGCAAATACAAACACTTTTTAAAAATTTTCTTTTGAAAAAAATCACTAAACAAAAAGTCCTTTTTGAAAAAGGACTTTTAACTTTAAAAAGTTTTCCCAAACACCCCCTAAATCCCCAGATCTCGATCACCTTCCCGAATATCTCAAACCCATCCCATATATACCGACCTCTAATCGGCTAAACCTATTCCCTATACATAACACAATCTTGATCTATGATTCCCTAGAAACTCTCTAGCTTGTCTCCCCCGTTATCTCTACTAACCCTAAATATGGCTCCTCCATTGGCCCTAAAGCAACTGCTGCACCTTCTCCCTTTCCGTGTCTCCCTAAAAACCTATCACATGCCACGATCTGTCTCCCTTCTCCGCCATATATATATTGATGGGTTTTAGCCATAAGAACTTTCCTATGTGCGCATGCAAAACCCTAATGCTTGGATCTAGGCTTTCTAATTAAACATGCTTTGAATCCAAGACTTCTAATGACTAATTAGGTATAAAACAATACAAAATCAGATCTAGAAGTGAAACGACCCAAAAATACGACCCAAATTTTTTTTTTTTTTAACATAACCAAAACCATAATTTGAGTGTCATATCATGAAACCATACATAATGCATCTCAAAATAATAATAAACCACGGTTCGGAAAACTGTATCATATCCATGACATATAAAAATCAGGAACTAAATCAACTCCCAGGATGAAAGCTGAAGCTGTGGTGTGTGCAATGCCATCAACCCGAGCTCCCCCCTCTGCTAGCGGAAGTACCTGAAACCAAAACTGAAACTGTAAGCACGAAGCTTAGTGAGCTCCCCCAAATTACCACATACCATACAATAATATATATATCAAGCACATATTGGGGCCTTGCCCCCCTCCATCGGACCGAAGTCCGAAGCTGACTGACCGGGACCTTGTCCCCTACATCGGACCGCAATCCGAAGCTCACATCAGACCGAGTCCGAAGCTGACTGGGACCTTGTCCCCTACATCGAACCTGAGTCCGAAGCTGACATCGAACCGGAGTCCGAAGCTGACCGGGACCTTGTCCCCTACATCGAACCTGAGTCCGAAGCTGACATCAGACCGAAGTCCGAAGCTAACTAATCATAACATAACGTATCACTTAGCATGAACACACATAATCCTGTCTGAGCCACGAAGGCTTCAAACATGCTAACTACTGCGTCGGATAAAGATCTGGATACTACTGCTAGCTAAACGGGCCGGCATTGTGGCCTTAGACCCGCTACTACTGAAAAAGGAACTCACCTCGTGAATAGGCTGCTGAGTGAATAGCTCTGAGGGCTAACTGCTGCTGCTCCGGTATCTCCCCGGCTACAAGTCCATAAACATACTAAATCAAATACTAAACACTGCACTGGGTAAAATGACTCTTTTACCCCCAGGTCAAAGTCAACTCTCAGACAAAGTCAACTCTCGGTCAAAGTCAACCCATAGTTGACCTGACTCGCCGAGTTGGGCCGCCAACTCGCCGAGTCCCTATCCTCACTCCTCGACTCAACTCGCTGCTACTCGTCGATTATGGCATCGACTCGACGAGTACTCTCCCGATCCAAGAACTCAGACAATCTTCATCCGACTCGCCGAGTCCTATGAACAACTCGACGAGTTGTTCTTGAGCTTAAGAAGATTGCCTTGGACTCGCCGAGTTGTATGAACAACTCGCCGAGTCCCTCCATCACTGAGTCTACTCTCAACTCGCTGAGTCCACTCTCTAACTCACTGGATCCACTCGACCCTGATAAAAACGATGGAATCGGGAACTCGCGACCCAACTCGCCGAGTCGTTCTTCCCGACTCGCCGAGTTGCCGCCATGCAACTGATTTTTACTCGATTTTGTTTGAATCCAACACATACAATTGGTAGATCTGAGTCCAATAAGCTGATTTACCACGTAAAGTTTCCAACTTTACGTGCACAACCTCATGAATAAGGGAAATAAGGCTAAAAGATGCATAAAATGGGTAGATCTATGATTAATATGCAAAGTAACTCCAAAAAGACAGTAGATCTGGGCTCTACAACACCCCATCATTCAGATCTAAAGATATCTCGACTTATTAAGGCATTCATGCAAACATAAGGCTTGGAACAAGCATCAACTAGATCCTAGGAGGGCTTTAATGGAGATTTAAAGCATATAACAAGAGGGGAAATCCGAAAATACCTCAAATAACTCAGATTTGCCCTTGGATCTTTGCACTACACCTCTTCTCCTTGCTCCTTGCTTCTTCTCCTTCTTCAAACCTTCACAAAATGGCACAAAACACTTAGCTCACACAAGGGTGGATTAGGGTTCTTTCTCACAGTGTTCTCAGGGTGAGGGAGGCGAGAATGGGGCTACAAGGTGACTTAAATAGTGGGCAACCCGGGGATTTAGGGTTTCACCCAGTCGGATGGACTCGCCGAGTCAGGGATATGGACTCGCCGAGTCCCCGGCTCACACGTGCTCGAAGTCGCGACCCTACTCGGCGAGTCAGGCTATGAACTCGCCGAGTCCCTCTTGCAAAACTACAAAATAAATACCAAGGAATTACCATACCGGACACGGGTCGTTACAATTCTCCCCCACTTATCTCAGACTTCGTCCTCGAAGACTGCTACGGCTGAATCTGTAAATAACTCTGGGTAGTGCTCCCTCATCTCCTCCTCAGCCTCCCACGTCCACTCAGACCCCTTCCGGTGCTGCCACTGAACCTTTACCAACTGAATTTCCTTGTTCCTCAAGGTCTTGGTCTTCCGGTCCAGAATTGCGACCGGTCTCTCAATATAATTCAGGCTGCTATCAACCTGAATATCCTCTAGGGGAACGACTGCTGACTCATCCACCAGACACTTTCTCAACTGAGACACATGGAAAGTGTTGTGGATCTGGCTAAGCTCCTCAGGAAGATCTAACCGATAAGCAACCCGACCCACCCGGGCCAAAACCCTGAAAGGACCCATAAATCTGGGGCCCAACTTGCCCCTCTTCCGGAACCTGATGACACCCTTCCAAGGTGAGACTTTCAGAAGGACCATATCCCCCACCTGGAACTCCAAGTCCGAACGCCTCCTATCGGCGTAGCTCTTCTGCCGACTCTGAGCAGTCTGCAGTCTACTACGGACCTGCTGGATCAACTCGGTCGTCTTGAGCACCACCTCTGTGCTCCCAATGACTCGCTGACCGACCTCGCCCCAACAAATCGGGGTCCTACACTTCCTCCCATACAGCATCTCAAAGGGAGGTCGATCAATGCTCGCATGATAACTGTTGTTATACGAGAATTCCGCTAACGGAAGATACGTATCCCAACTGCCACCGAAATCTAGGACACATGCCCTAAGCATATCCTCGAGAGTCTGAATCGTCCTCTCGCTCTGCCCGTCTGTCTGAGGGTGGAAAGCGGTGCTGAAATGGAGACGAGTACCCATCTCGTCGTGGAACCGCTTCCAGAACCTGGATGTGAAACGGACATCACGGTCTGACACCACCGATATCGGCACTCCATGACGTGCCACAATCTCACGCACATAGATATCGGCTAACTTCTCCGCCGATATACTCTCCTGGATCGGGATAAAATGGGCACTCTTCGTCAACCGATCCACTACTACCCATATCGAATCCACTCCACGTGCGGTCCGGGGAAGCTTGGTGACAAAATTCATGGTAATGTCCTCCCATTTCCACACGGGAATGTCTAACGGCTGCATCCTGCCGTGAGGCCTCTGGTGCTCCGCCTTGACCTTTCGGCAGGTCAGGCATCTCTCGACGTACCAGGCGACGTCCCGCTTCATGCAGGGCCACCAATAATCAGGTCGAAGATCTCGATACATCTTCGTCGCTCCTCGGTGGATAGAAAATCGAGACTTATGAGCCTCGTCCATCAACACTTGCCGTACTCCACCCCAGTACGGTACCCACACTCTCCCGTGAAGCGTCAACAAACCCCGACTGCCGTAATCAAATGAAGCTACTCGGCCCACGATCCTCTCACACTTCTGTCTCTCCTCCTTGAGACCCTCTACCTGAGCCTCCTTGATCCGCTCCAACAACGGAGTGATCACTGTCATCCTCAAACATAGATCCCTGATAGGGGCCGCCGACACCTTGCGGCTCAGGGCATCGGCCACCACATTGGCCTTCCCTGGATGGTATAGGATCTCACAGTCGTAATCCTTTAGCACATCCAACCATCTCCTCTGCCTCATATTCAGACTCGGCTGATCCATAAGATACCTCAAACTCTTGTGATCCGTGTATATAGTACAACGGACCCCATAAAGGTAATGCCTCCAAATCTTGAGGGCAAACACAACTGCCCCCAGCTCCAAATCATGGGTAGGATAATTAGCCTCGTGAGGCTTCAACTGTCTCGAGGCATAAGCTATCACATGGCCTCGCTGCATCAGAACTGCTCCCAAACCTGTGATCGAGGCATCACAATAGACTACAAAGTCCTCTACTCCCTCTGGCAAGGTAAGGATCGGAGCCTCGCACAATCTCTGCCTGAGGGTCTCGAATGCTGTCTGCTGCTCCGGACCCCAACGAAATACCACTGACTTCTTGGTCAGTCGGGTGAGCGGCACTGCTATCTTGGAGAAATCCTAAATAAATCTCCGATAATACCCTGCCAACCCTAGAAAGCTCCGAATCTCAGATGGAGACTTCGGGACCTCCCACTGCATCACGGCCTCTATCTTGGCCGGATCTACCAGAATACCCTTCTGGTTGACGAGGTGACCAAGGAACTGCACCTCGCGCAACCAGAACTCACATTTGGAGAACTTTGCGAAAAGTCTCTCCCTCCTCAAAACCTCCAGCACCTCCCGCAGGTGCTCCTCGTGCTGCTCCTGCGTCTTGGAATATACCAAGATGTCATCTATGAACACTATCACTGACCGATCCAGCATCGGCCTACACACGCGGTTCATGAGATCCATGAACGCGGCTGGAGCATTGGTGAGCCCAAATGGCATCACCACAAACTCGTAATGACCATACCTGGTCCTGAAAGCAGTCTTCTGTACATCCTCATCTCTAACCCGCATCTGATGATATCCGGAGCGTAGATCGATCTTGGAGAACCAAGACGCTCCCTGAAGCTGATCAAACAAATCATCTATCCTCGGGAGTGGGTAACGGTTCTTCACCGTTACCTTATTCAACTCCCGATAATCAATACACATACGATGCGACCCATCCTTCTTCCTCACAAACAGGATCGGCGCTCCCCAAGGCGAACTGCTCGGCCGAATGAAACCCTTGTCTAACAGCTCCTACAGCTGCGTAGACAACTCCTGCATCTCAGGGGGAGCTAATCGATACGGTGCCTTGGCTATCGGAGCCGCACCAGGGATGAGGTCGATCCTGAACTCAACCTGTCTCTCAGGAGGTATCCCCGGCAAATCCTCAGGAAACACGTCCGGGTAGTCTCGAACAATAGGAACATCATCAACTGTCGACTTGCCCTTCTCCCGGGCATCCAAAACGTAAGCTACAAAACCGGCGCAACCCTGCTGAACATAGCGCCTCGCCCTTGCGGCGGAACAAAAGGTCGGTCCTCGCTGCGGCCTCTCGCCCTGAATCACCAACTCTCCCCCACTGGGAGTGCGAACCCTCACTAGCTGAAGCTCACAATCAATCACTGCCCCATTGGGGCTTAGCCAATCCATACCCACAATAACCTTATTCCCTCGCAGGGGAATAGGTACCAGATCCACTGAAAACCGCTCATCAAATAACTGAAGAGAACACCCTCTATGCACTCTGCCGACCCTCATGGTCCTATCATCCGCTATCTCAACCTCTAATGGACAATCCAGCTCCCCTAGAGCTCTACTGAATATCTTGCTGAGCGCAAGTGATACGAATGATCGGGTAGCCCCCGAATCGAATAATACCATAGCAGAGATGCCGTTCACCGAGAACGACCCTAAATAAAACATACAATCATAAGCAATATTCAATCAATAATAATAAAGAGATAAAGGGAAGATACATACCCGTCACCACATCAGGAGTCGCTCGCGCCTCCTCTGCTGTCATCTGAAACGCCCTACTCTTCGCCACTGGCGCATCAGCTCGGCCCTGCCGGCCATCTGTAATCCTCAAGGTAGCAAGGGCAGGTGCAGCCACCTTCCCCGCTGCAGCTAAACTCGGACACTGGGACTTTTTATGTCCCCTCTGATTGCACTGAAAGCAAATCAGATATGATGTTGCGACGACGGTAGCAGGAGCCGTACAATCCCTACTCAAATGTCCAATCCGACCGCACTTGAAGCAGCCGGAACTCCCTGCCTTGCACGCTCCTTCGTGCATCTTCCCACACCTACCACATCGACCGTGGCTCGGCTGTCCCCTGGACCTGTGATCTGAAACCCTGGGCTTTTTGCCCGAACCGCCTGAACCCGAAACCGCCTCCGGTTTCCTCTTCTTCTCCATCTCAAGATCAATCTCCCTCTCCCGAGCTCTAGCAATCATATCTTCCAGCGTTTTACAGCTGGACCGACTCACAAACTGGCGGATATCGCTCCGCAACATCTCATGATAACGGGCCTTCTTCATTTCCTCATCAGCTACATACTGAGGAACGAGAAGAGCCCTCTCCCTGAACTTGGCGGTGATCTCCGCCACTGTCTCTGTAGTCTGGGTGAGGTCCTGAAACTCCCTAGCTAGCTGTTGCACCTCAATGACCGGTGCAAACTCCGCCCTGAACCTGGTAGAGAAATCAGCCCAGGTCATGGCGTCCAATGCTGCATCATCCCCAATGACATGTCCGACCTCCTCCCACCAATCTCGTGCCCTGTCCTTCAAAAGACAGGACGCCAATCTGACCTTGTCCCCCTCGGGACATCTGCTAGAGCGGAAAGCGTTGGCCACATCCGCCAACCATCTGCTGCTCGCTATGGGGTCTCGCGCCCCATGATAGTCCGGAGCTCCACATGTCCTGAACTCCCTGAAAGTAAGGGTGCGCGACCCCATCATGGCCGCCACCTCGGCACGGAAGGTGCCCAATCTCTCATCCATCAGCTCTAGAATCCCCTCCTTGATCGAACCGAAGATCACAGGAGTCTGCTCTATAATGATGCGCGTAATCTCCGAAGAAAGGAACTCTCGGGTCTGCTCATCCATGCGCTCATCCCCCGAACCTGAACCTGATCCCTCCCCGGCACCTCCGCTGCCGGCTGCTGGTCTCGAACGCAGAACCACCATTCTGAAACACATCACAACTACATCAGAAAACAGAAATATCTTGAGGGATCATTGATACTACAACTAGCTTCCTGGTCTTGTCTCAGCCTTTCTTGATTCGAGTACGGATCCTCTGCTTCCAATAGTACGGGCCCATACTACCTTCCACATCTATCCGTACTTTCTTCAAGAACTGCCCTGACTCCACCAAGTCACTTCTACTACTACTGATCTCTGCTACTCTCATCCTAGGCTTGCCCCAGGGAAACCTCAAACTCAACTCAACTAGTCCTCAGCTGCTGCAGGTCTCCTTATAATGCTAATTAACCATCACCTGAACACCATCACATGTGACGAAGATCAGATAATCCTTCAAGTAAAAAAAACCCTTCCCTATAACGGTTGGACTCAAACAAGAGCTGCGCAATAGGGCCAGTTCCAGCACTCTGGGATTATTCAACCCTGATCACATGTGGTGTAACGTGTTCACCTAATGGCTAACTTCCATCACTCAGAACTCCCACAAATCACGAAGCAAGCAGCATTCGGAATAAGGAAACATACTCAGGCCAAAACTATTCTCAAAACGAGAAACTGATCTAGCATACGGTGCTAAGCTCATACTATCAGGCATAACCTAAACAGGCTATCCTACTGCTGTCTACTCAATACTAGCATGCAATACTCATAAAGATGTAACACATAAAGCAGGCACATAAGGCATCCTCCTAGATCCTTAGTCTTATACTAGCATGCTGTTCTACTGAAACTGAAACTGAACAAATAACTTGTATGGGTAATTTGGGAGTACTTACTTGAGCTCGGCTGATCGCATGCACCACACCCTTATCTTGTTTAAAAATCTCTTTCTTTCTAAGTGCTTTCAAAATTCTTTTAGAAAACATTTTCCTTTTAAAAAAAAATCTTTTTATTTCCCCCTTAGTTTGAGTTCAGATACTTCCGGAAGTGTATCCGAATCCCTCAAACCAGGGCTCTGATACCAACTTGAAACGACCCAAAAATACGACCCAAATTTTTTTTTTTTTTTAACATAACCAAAACCATAATTTGAGTGTCATATCATGAAACCATACATAATGCATCTCAAAATAATAATAAACCACGGTTCGGAAAACTGTATCATATCCATGACATATAAAAATCAGGAACTAAATCAACTCCCAGGATGAAAGCTGAAGCTGTGGTGTGTGCAATGCCATCAACCCGAGCTCCCCCCTCTGCTAGCGGAAGTACCTGAAACCAAAACTGAAACTGTAAGCACGAAGCTTAGTGAGCTCCCCCAAATTACCACATACCATACAATAATATATATATCAAGCACATACTGGGGCCTTGCCCCCCTCCATCGGACCGAAGTCCGAAGCTGACTGACCGGGACCTTGTCCCCTACATCGGACCGAAATCCGAAGCTCACATCAGACCGAGTCCGAAGCTGACTGGGACCTTGTCCCCTACATCGAACCTGAGTCTGAAGCTGACATCGAACCGGAGTCCGAAGCTGACCGGGACCTTGTCCCCTACATCGAACCTGAGTCCGAAGCTGACATCAGACCGAAGTCCGAAGCTAACTAATCATAACATAACGTATCACTTAGCATGAACACACATAATCCTGTCTGAGCCACGAAGGCTTCAAACATGCTAACTACTGCGTCGGATAAAGATCTGGATACTACTGCTAGCTAAACGGGCCGGCATTGTGGCCTTAGACCCGCTACTACTGAAAAAGGAACTCACCTCGTGAATAGGCTGCTGAGTGAATAGCTCTGAGGGCTAACTGCTGCTGCTCCGGTATCTCCCCGGCTACAAGTCCATAAACATACTAAATCAAATACTAAACACTGCACTGGGTAAAATGACTCTTTTACCCCCAGGTCAAAGTCAACTCTCAGACAAAGTCAACTCTCGGTCAAAGTCAACCCATAGTTGACCTGACTCGCCGAGTTGGGCCGCCAACTCGCCGAGTCCCTATCCTCACTCCTCGACTCAACTCGCTGCTACTCGTCGATTATGGCATCGACTCGACGAGTACTCTCCCGATCCAAGAACTCAGACAATCTTCATCCGACTCGCCGAGTCCTATGAACAACTCGACGAGTTGTTCTTGAGCTTAAGAAGATTGCCTTGGACTCGCCGAGTTGTATGAACAACTCGCCGAGTCCCTCCATCACTGAGTCTACTCTCAACTCGCTGAGTCCACTCTCTAACTCACTGGATCCACTCGACCCTGATAAAAACGATGGAATCGGGAACTCGCGACCCAACTCGCCGAGTCGTTCTTCCCGACTCGCCGAGTTGCCGCCATGCAACTGATTTTTACTCGATTTTGTTTGAATCCAACACATACAATTGGTAGATCTGAGTCCAATAAGCTGATTTACCACGTAAAGTTTCCAACTTTACGTGCACAACCTCATGAATAAGGGAAATAAGGCTAAAAGATGCATAAAATGGGTAGATCTATGATTAATATGCAAAGTAACTCCAAAAAGACAGTAAATCTGGGCTCTACAACACCCCATCATTCAGATCTAAAGATATCTCGACTTATTAAGGCATTCATGCAAACATAAGGCTTGGAACAAGCATCAACTAGATCCTAGGAGGGCTTTAATGGAGATTTAAAGCATATAACAAGAGGGGAAATCCGAAAATACCTCAAATAACTCAGATTTGCCCTTGGATCTTTGCACTACACCTCTTCTCCTTGCTCCTTGCTTCTTCTCCTTCTTCAAACCTTCACAAAATGGCACAAAACACTTAGCTCACACAAGGGTGGATTAGGGTTCTTTCTCACAGTGTTCTCAGGGTGAGGGAGGCGAGAATGGGGCTACAAGGTGACTTAAATAGTGGGCAACCCGGGGATTTAGGGTTTCACCCAGTCGGATGGACTCGCCGAGTCAGGGATATGGACTCGCCGAGTCCCCGGCTCACACGTGCTCGAAGTCGCGACCCTACTCGGCGAGTCAGGCTATGAACTCGCCGAGTCCCTCTTGCAAAACTACAAAATAAATACCAAGGAATTACCATACCGGACACGGGTCGTTACAAGAAGTTTACCTTTGAATCTCTTGTTTTGATCTTGTTGTCTTGGAGCTCTAGAGTCACAATTGTCACTCCTATAATGGCTTACAAACACCAAATAACAAAGAAGATGATTTGAGAGAGAGGAGAGGGGAGAAATTCGGCCAGGGTTTCTCTTCTTTTGAAGTGATGTCGATTTCCTTTGACCATGGGGTCTATTTATACTTGTAGTCTCCTTAAGGGTTTCAACTTAAACCCTAGTTGGATAATCTTCTCTTAAAGTAATCCAAATTCTTTCCTTAGATAAGCATTGGACGATTTGAGGCTATCCCTAGCCCTAGAATCCGTCCACCCTTCTTCCAATAAGGATTTACAGTCTAAAGTGTAACTATCAAACAAATGACAGTTTATACCCTCTTATTTAATTAATCTCTTTAAGTCACCAAATTAATCCTAATTAATTCTATGACTTATATTAATCAAATAACAATATTATTATTCCTTATATTATTCTCATAATATATTAATAATATTTATTCTCTCATAATAAATCATCCTATCAAGTTGCTATGGTGAAGGCAACCCAAAAGGACCATGCACAATCGGGTCAAATACTTGCCTAATATAGTTGCAGCCTTAGACACTATTCCAACAGTCTCCCACTTGCATAAGTCTAGTAACTATATGCACAAGTACAATCCGATTCGAAATCGTAGCTCTCAAAGACGCTGTCAAACTCTGATCTAATCAATCTTGTCCTTTAGATAAGGGATCGTACAGTCCTCTGTTAGATATCATGCTGGCAATTCTATGGAATGATTAGTCTAGCATTTAGGTTTCTCAATCTCTGATTTATTTGACATAGAACTTAATCGAACACATCAATTCAGTTCTGACCGGGCCTGACACATAAGTCAAATCAAATCATCGAGCGGCCGAGATATCGCTTTTACCTTCTTAGGATAAAAGTTACAGATAAACTTCGACTTATATGCATTTACTTATTCATTAATCAACTATACACAACAATGCGTTTTATAACACCGAGTTACTGATGCGTTTTCGCATTATCAATGTACAATCAATTAACAAATAACAAACCATATATCTAGGTTTTAAGACTATATGATATTATCGTCTTGCGATCACCCTTTTATATATCATATTCCATAAGGTGATTCCAGCAAGCGCGAGTTTGTTCCAATGCTCAAAACCAGTTCATAAGCACTCATGAACGTCGCAACAATCTTTTGCTATGTCTAATACCATTTAGACAATCTACGCACCAATTCACGACAATCTTCATTCATATCTACTTCCAACATATGAATGATTGTGGACAATTTGAATAATTCGGTTATTCTTAATAAACTCAATTATTCTGGAAGTCAAAACATGCAAAATGAAACAATAGTTAAACAATTAACATAAGACAGTAACATTACTCATAAATAAAACTCCTTTATTTAATCATCAAATGTTAATTACATTTATCTATTACACGTTTCTACTACTATCTAATCTATGCTAATATCATCCTTCAGCCCAATACTCCTAGCATGCTACAAGTGCTTAACCCTACTCAGTCCCTTCGTAAGCGGATCTGTTGGGTTATCTTCTGATGATATCCTCTTCACTACGAGTTGTCCTTCTTATACACAATGTCTAATAAAGTGATATTTTCTGTCGATATGTCGTGATCTACCATGACCTCTCGGTTCCTTGGTCAAGGCAACCGCTCCTTCGTTATCACAGAAAATCTCCATGGGCTCCTTTATGGTAGGTACAACTCCAAGATCTCCGATGAAGTTCTTCAGCCATATTGCCTCCTTCGACGCTTCGCTTGCTGCAATGTACTCTGATTCGCACGTTGAATAAGCTACAGTTTCCTGCTTGGAACTTTTCCAAGTCACTGTTCCTCCATTCAGGGTAAAGACCCAGCCCGACTGCGAATGGTAGTTGTCCCTGTCGGTCTGAAAGCTGGCGTCACTATACCCTCGCACCTTCAAGTCATCTCTCCCTCCGAGGACTAAGAACTATTCCTTCGTCCTCCGAAGGTACTTAAGGATATTCTTCACCGCAATCCAATGGGCTCTGCCAGGATTCCCTTGATATCTGCTAACCATGCTCAAAGCAAAGGCTACATCAGGGCGAGTACAAGTCATAGCGTACATGATTGAGCCAACTGCGGAAGCGTATGGTACTCAGCTCATTTATGCTATTTCAGCTTCGGTACTCGGACATTGAGTCTTACTCAACTTGGCATTACTTTGTATCAGTAATTCTCCCTTCTTCGAGTTTTCCATACTAAAACGTTTTAGTACCTTCTCTAAGTAAGTGTTCTGACTAAGTCCTATTAGTCTCTTACTTCTTTCCCTTACTATCCTTATTCCCAACATATAGGAAGCCTCTCTGAGGTCCTTCATAGCGAAGCACTTCCCGAGCCAGGACTTAACTTCCTGCAGAGTCGGGATGTCGTTTCCTATGAGCAATATGTCATCGACATATATAACGAGAAAGCTTACTATACTCCCACTGGCTTTGACATATACACATGATTCATCTTCGCTTCGTACAAATCCAAACTCTTTAACTTTCTCCTCGAAGCAAAGATTCCATCTGCGAGACGCTTGCTTAAGTCCATAAATGGACTTCTCAAGCTTACACACTCTATTCGGATGCTTCGGATCCACAAACCCCTCTGGCTGAGCCATGTAAACATCCTCAGCCAACTTTCCGTTAAGGAAAGCGGTCTTGACATCCATTTGCCAAATCTCATAATCATGAAATGCGGCAATCGCTAGCATCACTCTAATAGATTTTATCTTCGCAACTGGTGAGAAGGTCTCATCATAGTCAACTCCGGGAGTTTGAGTAAAGCCATTTGCAACCAATCGCGCATTATACGCGTGTACGTTTCCATCCACGTCGGTCTTCTTCTTGAAGATCCATTTGCACCCAACGGTCTTACGTCCGGGCACATTATCAACCAAATTCCAAACTTGGTTATCATACATGGATTGGATCTCGCTATCCATTGCCTCTTTCCATTTCGCAGACTCCGGGCCTGCCATGGCTTCCTTATAGTTATTAGGTTCATCAAGGTTTATTAGTGTACCGTCACTAATATACGTGTCCCCTTCGGTAGTAATATGAAAACCATAAAAATGAGGTAGAACTCTAACTCTATCGGAACGTCTAAGAGGTAAGGACTCGTCAATCGGTTCAACCGGAGTTTCCTCCTCGGGTTGAGTGCCAGCGGTAGAGATTCCTTCATCTATCGAATCTTGAATCTCTTCAAGCTCGACTTGCCTCCCACTGTCTCCTTGGCCTATGAGTTCTCGCTCTCGGAAAACTCCTCTCCTCGCAACAAAGACAACATTGTCCTTCGGTCTATAGAAGAGATACCCAAAGGATTTCTGCGGGTAGCCGATGAAAATACATCGCTCACTTCGAGGTTCGAGCTTGTCGTGAGTATCTCGTCTTACGAAAGCCTCGCAACCCCAAATCTTGATATGTGCCAATGAGGGAGCTTTCCTTGTCCATATCTCGTGAGGTGTTTTGGCAACCTTCTTATGAGGTACTCGGTTAAGGATATGGGCGGCAGTCTCTAAGGCATACCCCCAAAAAGAGATTGATAGTGAAGCACGACTCATCATAGAGCGAACCATATCCAATAAGGTTCGATTACGCCTTTCTGCCACACCATTCAATTATGGTGTCCTAGGTGGCGTCAATTGTGAAACTATTCCACACTCCTTGAGATAATCGTGGAATTCAAGACTTACGTACTCTCCTCCTCGATCGGACGGAAGCATCTTGATTTTCCTGCCCAGTTGATTCTCCACTTCATTCTTGAACTCTTTGAACTTTTCAAAGGTTTCTGACTTTTTCTTGATTAAATAGATATACCCATATCTACTATAGTCATCGGTAAAAGTCACGTAGAAGCGGTTCCCATCCTTCGTGGTTGATCTAAACGGTCCACATACATCGGTATGTATTAGGTCCAATAGACCCTCACCCCTTTCACACGTACTCGTGAAGAGTGACTTAGTCATCTTTCCAAGTAAACAAGACTCGCATGTGTCATCTTCCCTAAGGTCGAATGACTCCAACACTCCATCCTTTTGGAGTTGGGCTATGCGTTTCTTGTTGACATGTCCAAGACGACAATGCCACAAGGATGCTCTATCCATACTATTGGAAGAATCTATGTTCAAAACATCATTTCCTAAGTTATCAACAATCATAACAGTTTCATAAATTCCATTACATGGTATAGCTTCAAAATAAAAGACACCATTTAGATAAGCTAAAATAGAACCATTCTCATTATTAAAAGAAAATCTAAAACCTTGTCTAAACAAACCATGAAATGAAATGATGTTTCTAGCCATTTCTGGCGAATAGCAACAATTGTTCAAATCTAAACATAAACTATTCCTAATCACTAAAGAATACACTCCAATCTTGGTCACAAGTGACGATCTTCTGTTCCCCGTGATTAGATTGATCCTTCCTTGCTCCACATCCCTACTTCTTCTTGGTCCCTGCACATTAGAGCAAATGTGGTAACCACAACCTGTATCAAGAACCCAAGAAATAGCATGATTAGAATCGTTAGATTTAATTGTGTATATACCTGCGAAAGATGGCTTGATCTTTCCCTCCTTGATGGGTTGCAGGTACTCTGGGCAACTTCTCTTCCAATGTCCTATCTTGTGGCAGTGGTGGCACTCTGCCTCCTTCGGGTTAGGGTAGGGTTTAGCAGGATCAACTTTGGTCCCACTAGAAGAGGCACCATCTTGGGCTTTAACCTTACGATAGTTCTTAGACGAAGCCTTCCTCTTCTTTCCCTTTCCTTGTCCAATAGCCAAGACACGAGCAGCGGGCGGATTGGGAGTTGGTGCAACAAACTTGTCCTTGAAGTTGCTCTCAGCGACCCTCAAGAGACCTTGGAGTTTGCTTAGGGCGACCTCCTCTTTGTTCATGTGGTAGGTCATCCTAAATTGATTGTAGCTCGAAGGCAAAGAGTGAAGCACCATGTCGATCGCCAAGTTTTCCCCAAAGTCAACATTTAACTTGCGAAGGCGGTCGACATACCTTTGCATCTTTTGCAGGTGCACGGTAAGAGACTCTCCATGACCCATCTTAGCGGAAATCATGTTAGTGAAAATCTCATAACGCTCTTGTCTCGCGTTTTGGTGGTATCTCTCCAATAAGTCTTGATGCATCTCGTACGGGTACATGTCCTCATAGGACTTTTGG
Organism: Lactuca serriola; assembly: GCF_051521515.1. Taxonomy (NCBI): domain Eukaryota; kingdom Viridiplantae; phylum Streptophyta; class Magnoliopsida; order Asterales; family Asteraceae; genus Lactuca; species Lactuca serriola. The sequence goes on along the minus strand of NC_136410.1, from coordinate 62,207,881 downwards.
AATTCGGAGTTCATGGTGGCTATCATGATGCAATGTACCTTCGTTGCATCGCGCTCATGAGTTTCAAAAGAGGTCATTTCAGCCGGAGTAGCGATTTCAGGGTTAATTTTCTCGAGCTTCTCATCGAGGATATAATCCTTATCCTCATAGCGAGCAATGGTGCGAATGTATCTTATCCATTCGCTAAAGTTCGTTCCATTGAAAGTGACATTTTGACAAAGGGTCATCAATGTGAAAGAACTAGCAGCAGCGTTGTTTGCGTTCGACATCTACAAATAGAAAGGACAAAGACAGATTAGAATATGAATCCCTAATTATCACCCAGTAAGAAAAATTAGGGCTAGGATCCAACAACAATATTTACATATTAGAAAAGGGATGTCGTAATCCAACATGCAAATAATATGAAGGTAAGTGAATGACGATTCACTAATTCTCCACCATAAAAACATAACTTTAAGTCTTAAATGTATTGAGAATTCCTAGGTTCGGATGAGATTCATTGAAACTATTCAATGGCATGTTTAAATCTCGATATGCCCCTCTTGTTTGTGACTGGGATACCGAGGATCACAAAGCGGGTGTGAATTACCACGCAAATTCACATGGTGCCTTCATTGTAACAATCACCTATTCAATGTGCCGGTAAACCACACACGCTCCATCGAACTATGATAAACAATGAATCACCCTTTGCCACCTTTGCTTAGAACCAATTAGTGTGCCGGTAAACCACACACGCTCCACTAACTTCTTAGCAAGGGTGCAAAGTGTAATTTCATGGGATTGCATCAATTCACTTTTCCTAAAGTAACTAGGATTGGGAAATTTTAAAAACATGTAGTTACTTTGTATTTCATATTATACTTTTAATGAGAGGATGAGGTTGCTCTATCCTACCCGTTCGGCTAACGACCCTCCACCGATTAAGCAAGCGGTGGGTGTGAGTGTACACCCATTAAGCGCTGTTTTATAGGCCGCAACCTTATACCCACCTTATAGATCGACTTCGTGAATGAGGCCTACTAACGGTAAGACTAGCATTTTAGTTATACATATATATATATATATATATATATATATATATATTAATCTTGTAATATTATATTAGTATAGGGTCGTATTTTAAACTTTTAAAAATCTAGGGTTTGAAATTTAAATTGTCTAAATTAAAACTTTTAATCACAAAACATAAATTTCAAAACTTGAGGACAAGTTTTAAACATTTAAAACATGAAGGATCAAATACCAAATAATTTTAATTAACAATTAATTCCATAATTATCCATATTTGATTTATTCAAGATTTCTTGCAAGATAATTACCAATTTAATCAAAATAATTAAATAATTATCACATAAGGAAATTAAATATTTTATTAGTTGATAAATATCTTTAATTAGATCAAGATTATAGTCATATATATCAGAAAATCGGATTAAGGTTGATCTAATATGATAAAGGCAAGTTTCCATAAGATAAATATGAAAAAATCCTGAATCTGGTCCTTCCTGACGCTCGAACTCGTCGAGTTCCCAACTGGACTCGTCGATTCAGGCCAACTCGTCGAGTCCACCATGGGACTCGTCGAGTTCATGACACAGAGACACAAAATTCTAAATTTGCAAACAAGATTCAAACAAACAAGCAATAATTTAATAGAAACCAATCTAGTCTCTGATACCACTGATGAGTTTTAGCCATAAGAACTTTCCTATGTGCGCATGCAAAACCCTAATGCTTGGATCTAGGCTTTCTAATTAAACATGCTTTGAATCCAAGACTTCTAATGACTAATTAGGTATAAAACAATACAAAATCGGATCTAGAAGTTTACCTTTGAATCTCTTGTTTTGATCTTGTTGTCTTGGAGCTCTAGAGTCACAATTGTCACTCCTCTAATGGCTTACAAACACTAAATAGCAAAGAAGATGATTTGAGAGAGGGGAGAGGGAAGAAATTCGGCCAGGGTTTCTCTTCTTTGGAAGTGATGCCGATTTCCCTTGACCATGGGGTCTATGTATACTTGTAGACTCCTTAAGGGTTTCAACTTAAACCCTAGTTGGATAATCTTCTCTTAAAGTAATCCAAATCCTTTCCTTAGATAAGCATTGGACGATTTGAGGCTATCCTTAGCCCTAGAATCCGTCCACCCTTCATCCAATAAGGATTTACAGTCTAAAGTGTAACTATCAAACAAATGACAGTTTATACCCTCTTATTTAATTAATCTCTTTAAGTCACCAAATTAATCCTAATTAATTCTATGACTTATATTAATCAAATAACAATATTATTATTCCTTATATTATTCTCATAATATATTAATAATATTTATTCTCTCATAATAAATCATCCTATCAAGTTGCTATGGTAAAGGCAACCCAAAAGGACCATGCACAATCAGGTCAAATACTTGTCTAATATAGTTGCAGCCTTAGACACTATTCCAACATATATATATATATATATATATATATATATATATATATATATATATATACACTTATTCTTTTTCTATCCAGTGAGTTTTTTTGAATCTTTGATGAGTGTGACAGGAAGGTGAACTGAATGGAGGTATAGGAATGAAATTGAAGTCATGACGTGGAACAAGAACATGGATGAAAAATATGGTGCTTTATTTTGTTTGAATTTTCCGCCTCTTTTAACGAGCTATATTCGTTACGATATGAGTAAGCACGTACTTGATTTTCATATTTTCTTATTTATTTGTTCCGTTTTATAATTAATTGGCATATTTCTGGGACGGGACTCCTTCAATTTGTTTGGAGTTATACCCTAAAACTAAAATATGGTTATAGTGTCAATAGTAACTTTGATTTGGGTGAACTCAATACATAATTTAAGTTGTTTTCTTAATGCAGCCTCTTATTCCCTTCTTTTCGCAAATTCAAAATCTATTTTATGACTCCAATTATGGCATGTTTAATTGTAGTATTTTTGATATAAGACTGAGATTGTTTTGCTTTTGTTCTTCTATAAAGGAAAACCATGGAACCTGACAATGATCATCCACAAAAGGTCTTGGTCTCATATTTTAATTTCAATCCCCCTTGTTAGCTTTTGGTGGTCTACTTGTTTACCATTGAACATGATTTTTTTTATATGGGAGATTTTTCTACTGAGCTTTTGGTGGTCTACTTGTTTACCATTGAACATGAAACTTTTTTATATGGGAGATGTTTCTGCTGAACTGTGATGCTTCCTAAGAAGGTAAAGCTAAGGGCATGGAGGCAATTGCCAACAGTTTGTTCGTGTCTCTTCTTTATATGCATTTTTAGCGCTATTTTATGGTCAGCATCAATTTTATATTTTAATTGAAATTCCATTAATTCTTCCTATGTACTTTGTGATAATCAGGTAACCTAGAGGAAGTAATTTAGGATATCACTGAGGCTATTATGTTTGCTTCGTCTATAATGTTTGCAACCAGAGCTAAAATGTAGTTTTGAGCGTTTACTGTCTATATCAAAATGAAGAAACCAAATTCTGCTATTCATGCGAGATACTGATGCTGCTTCACAGGGTGAAAAATTAATATATGATGTTAATTTAGAAGTTTTGGTTCTTAGTTTAACATTTTTTTTGGTTTGAAGAAATTTTGGGTCTTAGTTTAACATGTTGTCTTGATTATTATATGGACAAAAAGTTTTCCAAAGTACCATGTTTCAAATTTCTTAACCATTATGAAACAAGTCATCTTACACTTGCTTTGTTTTCTGTTTATATGTCTTTTAAGCAGAGGAATGCAAGTCTTCATAGCATGATACATTCATCCATCTAATCTTCTCTATCATGTATATTTTTAGTTATAGGACTACATTTTGTAAGTTCTTCTAGATTTTGACAGAGCGATTAACTTGCATATCGAACAAATTATCCATGGATCAAAAGGAAGAGAGAGAGACATAGATTAAAAATATTTTTACTTTTTTTTCCCTTTTATTTAGTTTTTGATGGACAGAAAATAAGTGACTATGAAGAGGGAATGAAAAGCATTAAAGATGGATACATAGATTAATGCCTTACTCTAACCTTTTAGATTTTAACAAAATAATGGCCTAAACATCAGCAGGTAGTTGCGATGACCCTCGTGGTAGTAGCGATGACCCTCGAGTGCAATCATTATTGGAAGATTTTATCCATGGGTAATTTTTACAATGGTAATTTCTTACATAAATTTTTACTAATAAGATATGGGTTAGATTGAGCATTATGATCGGGGTCCAATGCAAAAAAAAAAAAAAAAAAAAAAAAAAAAAAAAAAAAAAAACACTAATTATCTATGTTAAATGCTAAAACTATTAGCATTACGAGTTGGGTTAAATGCAAAAAAATAGCATCGTTGAAACCAACGAACTAGCTTTTTTCCCCACCCTCGAACTTACTTATGATATTGAAACTAACGAACTAGCTTTTTCCTTGATTCCTGACCTTGAACACTAGCCGTCTCCAATACCCAAGCCCCAAACCACAAACCGTAAATACTACTCCAAACTCTCCAATACCTTAAAGACGTAGGTCCTAGGCGATTGTTTGGATCGCCTATGTTTGGACCGGCCGTGATGATGAACTGGTTTTTATTTTCTGCGTTGAACAAATTGTATACATAAATTGTAATCCGCCTACCGATCTAATATTTTAGATCAAAATTAACTGCTATATATATTTTTTTCTCAAACACAATATTGGTTATTGAAACGGGCTCTCTACTGGTCGCCGATAAATTCTATATCCACATGCTTCGGGTCAATATTTGGGTCGGGGCACGGAATGCGTGGGGAGCCGATTTCGGGAGGTAGGTGGGACGAATTTGGTCAAAGCTTTGTTTGGTCCCAAATGGTCAAAATAGAAAAAGATTGTCCAACAACAAAAAATATTCTACCACAACACCCAAATACAATCAATATTCAAGTACATATACGACAGTTTCTAAACCTAGTTTAATGCAAAAACACATAAGGTATATGCATAAATGGAGCGATTGTACCTAATCCAAGGTTGAAGACTTTATTTTTTTAGGTTGTCTTATATGTAACAAAAGCTTCTTTATAGCTTGGATTAAAACAATCTTTTGCACGTAACACTCATCATATAAAAACGCAAACTGTTGTTACAACACAAAAAGGAAACAATGCCTTTTAATGCATAATACAAACATATTAACATTGATTTACCATTGAAAGAGATTAATTTAAGCCTTCCCTTCGACCCTCGCCCAAGTAAGACCAACACAAGCGTCAACAAAATCCTCATCAATGAAATCTGTGGAAAAAACCTGCAATTTATCCGCTATATTTCTGGAAAAACACTGTGTTATGAACAACCTCGCATACCCATGGATCCGTTTCGTAACCGGTTTCACACACAAAACCGGGTTATCTGCTTGTGGTGTCACCGTATTCTCCACCCTGTAAAAGTATTTCCGGGAAGTCACCGGTTGTTGTTGACCCAAGTACTTCAGATTACTCTCGAATTTTGTCGCAGGTAAATCAGTGTCGATCCAATTATCTTTCAAATAACCCGAACTCCAAAACGGGCTACCCGCTTTCGGTGGGTCGGATTTTTGGGGCTTCCAAACGCATATAATTCTTTTGGGTAGAATCTCCGCCACTGTTTTTTGGAAAACATGATCATCTTGATGGATTAAGTATTCACCAAGTTGCTCCTCCAAGTGTTTCTCGAATTCCGGTGGATCATTATGACCAAATTCAGTTCGGATCTCAAGAATTATGATCTCAGATTCAGTTTCTGATAGAAACTTCTTCACGTCGTTGATAACAACGTCAATAGCGAATGTTGCGAGGATTCCATGACAGACTTTCCGATTCTCGTTGACTCGAATGTCGAGAAGACGTGTTCCTAGTACGAGTTGTTGGTAAATGGATAAAGATTGACACTGAGCGAATGGTCGAGAAACCATCTTGATTCCGATCTTATGGGTTCCGGAATCATGGGTTCCTGGCCAAACAATCTTGTTAATGTGAACTTTCTCCGGGTTGAGGCCGGAAATCCAGTTTTTCCGGTCGGCTGGGCGGTGATCACAGCCGGGAAAGACGCAGCCTGAGCTCTCTTCTAGATCTTTTAAAGTTTTCTTCTCGTCGGCGATCAATTTCCGGCGTTCCACTTGTTTAGACCACTGAGCTCCCATTTTTCTTTCTTGTTGCTATGAAGATAAATCAATGAAATGATTGGATTACAGGGTTTGAGATATATAACTAATTTTATTAAATAATTTTAAGCTGTCTTTTTCTTTGTTTTTATCAATCAATAGCATCATGTTAGTTCGACTTGTACCTTGCATCATACAAATTGTAACGTGATAATAACGAATGGATAAAATGTCTTAATAACTTGTATATTATGCAATAAAAGACGATGCATAAGTTGAGTTTCTTGATCAAGGTTAAGTTTCGGTTAATTTACTCTTGAAACAAATCAGAACAACCGAACACAAAACAAGTGCCCTATAACGACTTATACTTCATGCAATAAGAGTTGTACGTCAGAAATCATTAGAAAAAGATTATTGTGTTTGTGGTTGTGTCCTTATGGGTGGGGTGGGTGTTGAAATTGAATTATTGGTGGGGAAGATGCAATAGACGTGTTCCCAAATGTATGGCTCGCAAATGTCAAAATTGGATTTACAGTAAATATGATGTTTAGTAACTACTGATTAAATGCTTTACTTTCTTTCTAGTAAATATGATGTTTAGTTTTTTGAAACATTTATCCATGAAGATACGACAATGGACTGCCATTTTAGGGAAAATGACTCTTGAGGGTAATTAACTTTTGCGTTTGTACTCATTTCGTCCCTTTTCTTTTTTTTGTATTCAATATACCATCGAACTTGTTGTTGGTGTTTACCATAGCCCTTTTGACCGGCTTTTGACCTGTGATAGCCGGTCAAAGGGTTATGGTGAACACAAACAACAAGTTCGATGGTATATTGAGTACAAAAAAAAGGAAATGGACCAAATGAGAACAAACGCAACAGCTGGTTACCCTCCTGATTCATTTTCCCTTTACTCATTTACAACAAATCCCACATCATCTCCTACTGATATTAATGACTTTATGAGATTCATTCTTGCTTCTCTTCAAAACATAACCTACGAAAGGACATTATTCATACATGTACAACTTTTTAATGCACTTGAATATTTATTATGGGAATCTTGACTAAGCAGACGCATTTCATGACTACATTTACATTTCCAATAAAATGATTTATCGTATCATGGATTCTAGACAAAGTCTAGAAACGAGTGGAATCACAAGTGCTATGATTTTCGAGTTTACTTAGCTTTAAGATCGAACTCATGGGATAAGATACAACATCAATATGTACAATATGATGGTGATGTGTCTACAAAAGCAACATGATATTGTACATATTGATGTTGTATCTTATCCCATGAGTTCGATCTTAAAGCTAAGTAAACTTAAAAATCACAGCACTTGTGATTCCAATCGTTTGTAGACTTTGTCTAGAATCCATGATACGATAAATCATTTTATTGGAAATGTAAATGTAGTCATGAAATGCGTCTGCTTAGTCAAGATTCACATAATAAATATTCAAGTGCATTACAAAGTTGTACATGTATGAATAATGTCCTTTCGTAGGTTATGTTTTGAAGAGAAGCAAGATTGAATTTCATAAAGTCATTAATATCAGTAGGAGATGATGTGGGATTTGTTGTAAATGAGTAAAGAGAAAATGAATCAGGAGGGTAACCAACTGTTGCGTTTGTTCTCATTTGGTCCCTTTCCTTTTTTTTGTACTCAATATACCATCGAACTTGTTGTTTGTGTTCACCATAACCCTTTGACCGGCTATCACAGGTCAAAAGCCGGTCAAAAGGGCTATGGTAAACACCAACAACAAGTTCGATGGTATATTGAATACAAAAAAAAGGGACCAAATGAGTACAAACGCAAAAGTTAATTACCCTCAAGAGTCATTTTCCCGCCATTTTATGGTGAAACAACAAAGGTCAACTGAATATGTCATTGTTGGTGTCTAATTTACACTATTTCATAATGTTTTGTTTTAATAAAAACAACAATGTAAACGCGTAATATATTATATGCTAACAATTTTTTTTTATTCAGTATTATAAATATTTCTCCAAAATGGTTGAATTGACAAATCCGATGTCACATGAGGATACTTGTTGCTTTTGGTACCTTATACATCAAAAAGTTTCGCGAAATATGAGGTAATATATCTTAGATATTCCGAAGATTTTTCTTTACCCAAAAATAAAACTTATATGGTACATTTTGTAAGATAAATGATGGGAAGTGATTCGTACATAACAGTTTTTTGCCATACACAACAATTCATGCATTATATAGTTGTACAATACAACATTTTAAAGCACCAATTGTTGTGTATGAAAAAAAATTGTTGTGTACGGATCAACTGTCATAAATGATGTTGAGTCCAATATTGTCTCTCCAACAGAATCCTTATGGAGAGAAAGTGGGCTTTAACATATATATTTACTTATATTCGTGTCACACTAATATATGATATAATAATATTCCCCTTCAGCGACGAATGGTAGATGAGGATAGACAAGGGATGTGTCAAGCCACATTTATGATATATTTGGACCCTAAGATTGTCTCTTTAAAATAACATTTATGGAGAGAAGGTGAACTCCAACATATATAGTCACTTATAGGATCGTATCGTACCAATGTGAGATACATTAAAAATGACTATTATTGTTAGGTCATGACATATTTGGTATAAACATTATGAATTTTGCTTAATGATAAGGTATTTGGTAGAGAAATTATGAATTGGAGCTTAATAAGGAATATCAAGCAAATTATAGAACAATGTATATGAGATATAGAGTCTTAACTATATATTAATGAAAGAATGCTTTAGCAGATGTGTAAATGACAAGTAGGAACATATTAGGAGATTTTAATATTGAGGAACATGCATAAATGACAAGTCGCATCTGACTAAGACAAAGAAAACGGTAGTTTAACATGTCTGCCTAATTGATAATTTTGATACCAATTTGAAGATTATTTGATCATACAAGGAATCAGATTATTAGGAATTAAATGTTGAAAAATTGGATGACTGTAGTGACAGGATGCTTATGTCAAATTGATGGAGCGAAATAGAAAGAGCTTGAGGGGTTGACTTGGTGATGAGAAAAATATCACATGTGATGTCATATAGAAGGAGGGTTTGACGGGTCCGATAATCCTTCATAGAAAATCTAAAATTCTTCAAAATCACTAGAACATTTGTTATCCTAAGTAAAAAACATACATAAATTGATTTTTTATTTATTTGGGGGGTTATGAGAATGTGGTTAAGAGAAAGGGTACAATGTGGATTTGGATTTAGAAGGATAGCATTAGTAATATAACTAAGCATACTTGCATTAACATAAAGATGATACATGGCTCCATAATCCATTTATCGTCCTACATTTCTTAGATATCAAAGATATCAAATTAAACATTAACAAGAGTGATGTCTCTTGATCTTTAAATGATGACACCAAGTATGAACAAAGTCCATAGAGGTGGTGTAAATGAATGAGTAACGTAGAGGCTTGACCGTGTATAAGAGCCAATGTAAGTGGGTCGAAGACTACATGTTGTTGGCCATTAGGCCAACCATTATTGTGTTGATATGGTTATTGGTGTTGTCCAATAGTAGGTAGGCCAGAAAGAGGGGCTAGAAGAAGCCCTTGATTTGGGTATTGGTCCAATTACTACAAATATTGGGTCAACTAGAATTAGAGAGACCCTTAAGGGTGGTAAGTTCATGGAAAGGGTGGGGTGGTCTACATATACTACTTGTATCCTCATGTGGTATATATTTGTTAATAGATCATTACCCAAGAGTCATTATAAAAGGATATTACTAATTACATATTGTAACACTCGTCTCCTAGAATGCATTAGTGGATGATATAAAGGAGTCTAATGCATGGTTTTTGAGGAAAACCATTGCCACCACGTAATGCATGGAGTGTCACGACGTTGCATGCAAAGATGAAGATCATGTGTTTGGGTGAGCGCCACGATGTAGCAAGCACGACAGCCCAAGCCCATGGATTTTTAGGGTTTTATCCATATTTAAGCACCTTAACTCCTATTTTAGTGCATCCTCTTCAGCCTTCATCTTTCCAAAACAAAACCTAGCCTCTTTCCATGGTTATGAGCTTGGTGGCTTGATTTTGAAATAGTTCCTCTTGTCTTGGTGAAGCTTGTAAAGAAAGGAACTCTTTCTTAGTGCAAAGAAGAATAGAGTGAGACTAGATCCACCATCTTCTTCAAGTTTCTGGACCTTTGGAGGTAAAAAGCTTGCACCTTGACCTTGTTCTTTCAAGATTCATGTTTAAGGTCTTTAATGAGTGGTTGTGGTCCCTTATTGAAAGTTCTTGGAGTTTAGGGGAACTCCAGAGCTTATTATGGGATTGTTGTGGTCATGAACTTTTGTTAATGGAGAAAATGGGTCTTATCTTGAGTGTTCTTGGTCCCATGTTCAAGTTTTGGTCATATTAAGAGCTTAATGGACTTATAGTTTAGGATCTTGCCCTGAAACTTTATCCATTAAGTCGTTGAGAAGAAGTAGATCTGGAAGTATGAGCCTTGATTTGTAAGGATTAAGCTCTCAATGAGAAAAATGGCACTTTGTCAGTGGCCACGATGTGTCCAATGGATAGCCACGACGTGGTGAGGTTTAGATCAACGACTGTTTTGTCCTGGCATTGCCACGACATAGCCAAGTTGAGCCCACGACATGGCAATGCCCTACATGTTGACTATTTTGACTTTGCGTTCCCACCACATGACCAAGGAGAGTCCACGATGTGGCGTTGACTTTGTCGACCTTCGATGTTGACTTTTGACCAGTTTGACTTGGGGGTCAAACTTGGAGGATTTGGGATCTTGTCTGAGGATTCATATCCTTTGGTGATTAGTCGATTTGCAGGATTGATCAGTGCAAGGAGTTAGAGTGATGTTGTGCTTCTTCAGTTCTACGATTCAAGTGAGTTTCTGATTATGCCATGTATCCCATTGTATATCCTTTGCATGTTAGGATATAAGTATTGTTAGAGTACAAGTATGTTAGTGGCTAGTATAACTCCTTTGTATGTATGTGCAATTTAGGACACTTGTGTCTTGGTATGCTAGACGGGCAGGGTCTTTTTGAATGATTGTATGGTACTGTTAGGAGTTATGTTTGGTTAGGGTAACTAGGGTAGACCAATTATCATGATTATGTATGACTGGCCAGCAAAGGACTTACTTGAGGAGTGGTCAATAGCAATGTAACTAGTTAAGGCTTGTTGCTAAGGGTATGAATATTTTAGTATCTAATATGTTTTTATGTTACATGGTTATGTGGTAAAGATATCTTGGGTACTATGTAGTTTAAGTTGGATAGCCTAAGAACTCTTGGTCTAATGTCTGATTGTGATGTTCTTGTCTGATTATTCACTCTCGGGTGGGTCATCTGTTCGACTGTCTATCTGATCCCTGACTACATATGACTTTATGTATGGTATGAAAGACCATAGGTTTCATCATTTCATTCTTCGACCCGACCAGGAACATCCAACATATATAAGGATTTTGAATCCTAATTGTTTCCACTTTTCACTTTGGTTATCATCTCCTTAGAGTTTTTCCTTTATACTCTGTTTCTCAAAGATTTTCAAAAAAAAAAACATATGCAATGGTTTCCACTCCTTCTAAATTTGCTCCCAAAACTTCCAAACCTACAACCAAGAAGAAGTCATCAAAGGGGTTCGTATCGTCATCTTCCACTGAGTTCATTCTCAGAGATACAACCCAGTTGTTTTCTCTCGATCCCATGGATTATGATGGATCCATACGCATCATGATCAAGGTCATCTCCCGCATGTTCCTCTCACCAAAATCTCTAACCCCAATTTTCATCTACAACTTCTACACAAAGCTTTTAAACGAGTGAAGATCGACAAATATGTTCTTGAAACGAAGATCACAAACGATAGAATTGTACCGGTTCACAAAGCTACCTTCTTCAAAGCCATAGGAATTGCAGAAAACCCCAATGGTTTTCAAGTTCAGGAACCTACTTTTGAAGAGTTTTAGTCGTTTCTGGTCCAAATCGGTTACAGTGGCGAGTTCAAGGAAAAGGAATTTAAGAAATCAATCGTCCCTAGCCTAGGGAATATCTTGATGCACTTGATTCTTCGAGTTTTATCTGACAAACATGGAGGTACATACACCATGAGCAAAGACTGGCTCTACGTGGTATACAACATCTTTACTGGAAGAGCTAACATTTTCGACCTACCGGAGGTGCTATGGCAATATTTTTGTAAGTTTGCAGTCAAGAGGAAGCCGAATGAGATTTTGAGTCCAAGATTTTGGGCTATGACGCTACAACAACTCTACTCTGAGAGACATGAAGCCATCCTACTCAATTCGGACATTCAAGAGGTATATTGCTCTTTCAAAGCTATTAAAACTTATAGGCTACCGAATCAATCTACCTTCAGACCTATTAGACGTTTACCTGGACATATGTTGTTCATAGTTCCATTCATCTCACCACATCTCAAACATCATCTTGAGATCTCGGTTGTGTTCGACCCAACACAACTTGCCCCGATCTCGGATGAGACCGCCTCTAATGAGAACAAATCCACCAACTCTGGAGGACACATCAAACAGATTGCCAAATGTAAGGCATCTCCTTCAAAAGTCAGAACCAAAAAGAGAACCAAAGTTGGTGAATTCTCTCAACAAGATTCATAAATCGGCAATGGATTTGACTCTAGATCACAACCTACCTAACTCAGCCACTCTTTTGAAGTACCATTCGGAGCTTCAAAATTACTTGCACTCACACATAGGGAGTCTGATCATAATCTACCCCCATCTTCTAAAAAAAATGGTACATGTATAGAACAAAGTCCCTTGAAGCCCCCTGGGACACACTCATGGGTCATTTCGGAAATCCCTCTCATTTCTTCACAAGCACAATCAGGGGCCCCCGCCTCTAATTCCAAGCTTTTCGAAGCTGGATTAGTCTCTCCTACTTCAAAAGACACAACTGGTCTGATACCTGCTTCAGGTAAAGGACGATCGGCATTTTTGACACCGATTGGTCAGATTTTGTTGACTGGGTTCATACAAGACATTTGGAGCTCACCAAAGAACAAGTTGAATACACACTCATTTCTATCCGTCAACGAGCTCTCCAAAGTCGTCTTCCTTTCACCTTCCCATCAAATGAAGAAACAGCTCAGGAGCTTCAACCATTCATCAACGCCTTGGAGAAGACTCTAAGTGTTGAGGTTCCAATTCCTTGCAGCACTGAAGATGATCCTCTAACGTTTACAAGTGCAGAAGTTCCTGAGCCAAATGCTAAGAAGATCTTTCTGATGAGATCATGTTTAAAGATGATAACACTTCAGTAGGTGTTGTTCCAATCCCCACTACTTTCAATCTTCTACAGAAACCCTCCTCCTTGAAACCTCATTATGATTTCAAACTCTCCTCTTCCTCCGAGAAATCAAAAGAAGTAGAAAATATTGAAGGTAACAAACACTCATCCCCTCCTCCCGAAGATACCTTGAAAGGCGATCAAGATAACAAAGTTCAATTTACTCCAGTTAATGATTCCAATGAAAATGAAGATGACAAAAATCTTAAAGTTCCACCTCAGACACCGGATCCTCCGATGAATATGTTGCATATCATTTTGCCCTGTTGAAACTCTGAGATAACATTGCCTTAGCCAACTCCAAAGTTGATAAACTTGATCTGAAAGTCGCAGACCTTGATATGTAACTTGATCAGAAAGTTGTGAATCTTAGTTCCAAGCCCGACCTCATTCTCAAATCTCTTTCCAAGATCCAAGCTGCTACTCCCTCGGAACTAGAACGAGCCAATGTGTAACATCCCAAAATACAGGCCAAAATTTTCATTTGTAAATACGTCAATATAAAACCAACAGTGTGATAAAACATCTGTAATACCATGTCATGTCAAAACCGAGTAGAAATAATCAAACGTGTTATCATAAAACAATATCAGAGTGTAATCCTAAAGATCTCATGTGCGGAAAACCATAGTGTGATGCGCTGCGATCAAGCCGTCTCCTTTCCTTTAAACACGAAGTACCTGAAACCAAAACTGAAAACCGTAAGCACGAAGCTTGGTGAGTTCCCCCATCATACCACATACCATACAATCATATAATGAACAACTAGGAGATACGTGCCTCGCCCACACTCATGGAGGTACGGGCCTCGCCCACACTCTGCTAGCCTGGAGATACGGGCCTCGCCCACGCTCCACTATCTCTGAGATACGGGCCTCGCCCACACTCAGCTACTAAACCATAACATACAAGTATATACAATCATATACTAAACAGCTAGGAGATACGGGCCTCGCCCACACTCCGCTAGCTGGGAGATACGGGCCTTGCCCACACTCCACTATCTCTGAGATACGGGCCTTGCCCACACTTAGCTACTATCACAAATATCATAACACAAACATACTATCAGACATACCTGGGGTGTCCGAACTACCCTTCGGTCCTAACAACCGAATTTGGGGACTATTCCCCTCCTACTACCACTATCACATATAACATATCATGCCAACATATAAACATATCATCACATGCTGTCAGACATATCTGGGGTGTATGACCTACCCTTCGGTCCTAACAACCGAACTCTACTACTAACACATATAACATATCATGCCAGCATATAACATATCAAGTAGTAGCAAACCTAGATGATATCACAAAGACAATCATCTAACATACAACTCCTACTGGTGTGTCGGCATTGTGGCCGTAGACCCACCGCTACTGGAAGGTAACTCACCTCACATTGTTGAAGTCCTGAAAACACAATCCCAAACTTGCTGAAGTCCCGCAGACTCAACCCCAGCTGCTGGCTGACAGATTCCCGAACTATCAACACCAAAATAACACCCAATTAATAATTGGGTCCCAATACATAACCATAAGTACATTCTTTGGGTAATTACTACATTACCCCCTGCTTGGCTTATTCAAGCCCAAGGCCCAATCCGTAGGCCCAAAGTCAACTAGGAATCAAAGCCCAACACGTGGTCCAATTTTCCAAATTGGGCCTAGGCTTATGCATGGTCTCATTCTAAGGCGCAACATCATATAATCATTAAGGCCCAAATTATGGCCCATCTATGGCCTAATTTTCCAAATTGGGCCCAAGTCCCTTACATGGGCCTTACCTTAGGCCCATTAAATTACTCTAGACCATTTGTTTGGTCTTGGATAGTCCATTTAATAACCCAAACATCGAGGCCCAATAGAAAGGCCTAACAATAAACCCAAGTGAAATTAGGGTTTCACATAAAATGATGATTAGGGTTAAGTTTCCTACTTAACCCATTAAGGACTTAATCCATTAAGTCCATTATCACTTAGATTAATCTTTGCCAAAGTTTATTATTTAATATCTCAAGTTATTAAATAATTCTTGTGTGTCCCGATTAATTCTCCCAAATTAGGGTTTCATGGCATTAGGGTTTTCCAAACCCTAATTAGGGTTTCCAACCCCATACTAGTCCATTAATTAATTTGTTGGGCTTTTAGATTAATTAGGGCTTTATTGGGCCTATTAAGCCCACTAGAATATCATTAAGCCCATCAGGGCTTTATTAGGGTCCATTAAGGTTTTATTAAGCCCATTATGTCATATTGGGCCCATTAGGGCTTCCTTGGGCCCATTAGGGTTTCAAACCCTCCAAACGAATCAACACAATCGAGACAAGGCACACCGCCACCCGACACAGCGGCCGGTGGCAGCAGCCACCACCGTAAGGTGGTGGTTTTTAATTTTCTTTTATTATTCAAATCTCCGATTACATTTTACAATGTTTAACCCAAAATAACACATCAAAATAAAATGCACACATAGCCACCTAGCGGTCGCCGGCGGTGGCGAGTGGCGGCAGCCACCAGCCTTGGTGGGTTTCCTTTATGCTTTCCGGCCTTATACAGACATACTCATATGAGGATCCACACACACAACCAAAGAAAACACACCCACACCCTTGTATTTCCCGGAACAGGAGAACCTCCACTCTCTTGGTGGTGTTTGGCGATGGTAGAGTCACGGAGAGGCGGTAGCGACGGGGTCTTAGCGATGACAGAGGTAGTGGCAACGTTTCCTCTTAATCTTCTGCCCAACCAATCGATACATGCGAGACATGACGTGAACGGCGGCCTTCAGCCTTCGACTTGGAGGCTGGCATCGGAACAACGGCTGGAGCGACAGTGGCGGCGTAGCAGCAACACAGAATGGAGCGGAGAGGAGAGGAGATCCGTCGCCGGGAGTCGTTGAGGAAGAACCAAGCGATGACGGCAGTGGCTTCCAGCGTCGTCGTCGTCGACGGCGGTTGAGAGGGTTTTGGAAAAACGGCGGCAGTCGAACGAGGAGGTGGATACTGGCGGTCCTTGGCATCGTCGCTGATCGAAAACATGAATCGGAGGGAGGTGCGGCTACCGGAATTGAAGATGGGGAGGGTGACGGCTAGAGAACCCCGACGATGGCGGCTGAAACATAAGGGAGGGTTTTGGGTTAAGGTTTGCACGTTAGAAGAGTTATATACCCGGTACCTCACATATCTTTTCCATAATGACAGTTTCGGCCCCTCCTCCATAAAATCCTTTCATTGGAAGTCTATAAATTACCATTTAAACCCTGCCCCTTCACTTCCTCTACAATTTAAGTCCAAATAATTACTATGGAGTCCCTAACTTCAAAAATTCTTTATAATAAATTCGGAAATCATATCTTTAACCCCCCAAAGCTTTCAATTATTTATTTTAGGGCTATTATTCGCTCATTATTTTATTTATTGATTTAATAAATAAACGGGGCTTTACATAATGATCTCGACCAACTCATTTCCCTTCGTCTTAAGTGCATTATTGAAGAAGTTGGGCAAAAGTATAATAACAGCCTCGATCATCACATCTCCACCACGACCATCGTGCTTAAAATCCTAACGATACGATTAATGCTACCAATGAGCTCATCAAGCAGACTCATGTTCCTCATGAGAAACAGATTCAACGACTTGAATAGGAGATCCGTCAAAAAGATGCCATGAACATGGTTATGCAAGAGGTGTTCATCAAGCTCATCCATTTAACCTAGATTTTTGTGGATGTTCTAAACCACAAATTTGATCAGATGCTTGTTATTATTGATAAAACCTTTTCCCACCTCAAAGCTCAACCTCCTATAGTTGAGGCATATGACGCACTCACCAAGCAGCTCAATACAAGTTTTCAACAAGTGTTTGATAGATTGGAAGAAATCAAGTCTGAATAAGTACTTGTATTAGAGGTAGGGCCTTCCCATGAAAGAGGCGGAGAAAGAAGAACAATTCAATGGGTATCTCAGAATATGTGCTCCTAGATGAATCTACTTATGAAGAAGTTGTGGAAATGGAAGCTATGGAAACTGAAGAGGTTGAAGATGATGAAGATTTGGATGAAAATGTGATTTTAGGACTTCAAGCCATTAGGGAACAACCTGTCAAAGTCCTTTCAGAAGCAGAGAAGATGAAATGGTCCTCGGTTTCTTGGTCATCATCTTTAGCAGAAGTGTTCAAAGGATTCAAGACATGGCGAAGCTCAAAACCAAGCTGACAATTAATGCATTCCAAACCACTCATTCCATGCTTCCTCTAATTCCTGCTCCGAGGAACGCTCAAATTGATGAAGGTTCTCCCACCCGGAAACCTGATGAAATCCTTGAAGTGCCTTTGATTCCTCCTCCATCCGAACTATTCATCAGGGAATCTGGTCGTTAAATCATCTCCTCCGCTTTTAACAAAGGTGACAAATTCAAATACAAAGGCAAAAAGAGTGACACAAGTTCGTACAGCCCAATCAAGTCATTTAAAAAGTCTGAGGGCTGGTCTTAGGAACAAAGTGATCAAGCTTTATAAGAAAGAATATGGATTCAAGCTTTCAAAGACAACCCAAATCCGATGTTGGGCATTTTTCCTCTCTTCCGAGAAGGAATCATTCCTGATATACATTTCATTACCTTCATGTATTTTGATCTTGCAACTCAAGATGTTGATCAACTGGACTGAGTGTGAGAGATTAAGCACCTTTTATTCTACCAACGCACGACCCCAAAAGGAATTGTGGTCTCGAAAAAGAAACACCAAGATAGTTGGTCACGGTAGAAAAGTCCAGAGCACATTTGATCTTGATTGTGTCCTGTACAGATACCATATTTCTCGAAACAAAGAATCTACCATCATAATCAGTGATGCGGATTTTCCTTCGATAAATCCAAATGACATGCTTGTCATTGTTGCTCACCTCGGAGATCGGCAATCAAATGATTCAAGCATCTGAGCCTACAACTCAGCTATCGGCTTCCTTAAGGACTACATCGTTGAATTCTATCAATCAGATGTAGAGTTTACTCATCTTTTTGGAACAAATTTTTTTTTGACCAAAATCACTACCGAACTTCCTGAAGCTCAAATTTTAGCTGAAGGACCCATCGAAGAACCATAACTTGGTTACATCTACCTTAAGAAGAAGACCAATCATATGGAATTCTTCCAAGTGCTAGAAAACTTCTTATTCCTACCAAGATTCTACAAAAGTTTATCTCCAATGCAGCTAAGAGTGATTCTTCCGAACATGTGAAAAAGAAATTTATTAAGCATCTCATATGGTACATCGAGGTCCGAAGTTGGCTTCAAAGTGCCTATCTATTTGTGTTTGATGAAGCGAAGTGTTGAGATGAGAGATTTCTATGGTCACTTAGAGGGAGATTGTTGATACATGAAAAGTGACTCCTTAGTAATTCGAAGTGAAGCCCCAATTCCGAAAGGAGTAATGTTCCGAAATGATGTTGATTCCGAAGTAAAGATCTGTCCGAGACACATCCTTTTGTTATTTGATTTATTAGTCTGTATAGTTCATTAATTGTTCTTAGTACTAGTTTATCTTTTAGTAGTTATTCTATTGTACAGTACACGGGACAAGATCAACAGATGTGGCTTTGTCCGTCTGTTGATCTTCATTACATGGGACAAGACTTTTAGTAGTTGTTTTATTGTACAGTACATGGGACAATATCAACAGATGTGGCTTTGACAATCTGTTGATTTTCAGTTGTCTTCTAGTCCATGCACTTTATGGGATTTGTCTTATTTGTCTCACTCCTTTTCTATTTAAGGAAATGTAAGGTTGATTGTTTACACACGTATGAGTGCAACATTCTTAATCATATCAATACCAAGAATCATTCAGTCAAAACACACACACACACACACACACACTCTCTCTATCTCTATCTCTCTCTCTTACATTCTTATTGTTCTTAAGTTACTTTACTTTACATTGTTCATGCTTGTTAATCATTTTACATCTTGAATACTTTTTTGAAAATATTTATTCCAAGACAAGATTGTTTTACCAAACTTGACTGGATCTTCTTAGCAACAGACATTAATCTTAAGTTAATTCAAGGTTTGAGTTTTCAAACCTTGTCTGCGCATATCGTTTCTTGCATTCACACCATGCATGAGATATGGAACATGAGAATGAGTAAATAGTTAAGGTTTTGGATTTGAGCTCTCTTTAGTCATCCAAAGGCTTAAAGTTGGAAACTTTATGATTTAGAATGTTCATGCGACATCCCAAAAATTCAATAAATTCAAAACTTTTCAAAACAACCATTTTTCTAATAGTAGTGTTATAAAACCATTGTTTTTAAAACATTATTTAAAATCAGAGTTTCCCAATATCAATTTAGTTGAAACCAAGGATGTGTATGTTCACGCCTTCTCCTTGCCACAGTCCACTGAATTACCTGAAAGCATAAACTAAAACTATAAGCACGAATCTTAGTGAGTTCCCCCCAAATACCACCACATGAACATATAACATATATTAACAAACAACATGCATACAGGGCCTTCAGCATGACTGGAACGCCCCACCAGCCTACAGTCTATCTGGTACGCCCACATAGACTTTAGTCTGACTAGAACACCCCACAAGCCTATAGTCTATCCAGTACGCTCACAGAACCTTCAACATGACTGGTACGCTTCCCCGAGCCTTCAGCCTATCTGGAACGTTCTTCGGGCCTTCATCTTGACTGGTACGCCTCACTGGCTTTCAGTCTATCCAGGACGCCCTGGGTTTGTTGGCCTTAAGCACAAAGCAAGACCGACTCAACCCAACCACACATACACCGTGTCGACACACATATATAAATCCAAAACACATATAAGCCCAATAAACTATAACAACATATCGATATAAACATTATTGGGTTTGTTGACTGACAGCACGAAGCAGTACAGTCTCAACCCACCCACACCACAATGGTATATACACAGCTAAACATATAACCAGACAACAAACAACAGAAAATCAAACATATCTTATAGAACTAAGCATAGCGTCATCCTATATACCAGGATACAAATCTAACCGATCACTACAGCATACCAACATGCGATAAAACAAGATAACAATCCAATGGGCCGGCCTTTGTGCCTTCGACCCAAAGAAAGTATAGTGAGGAAAACTCACATCTCGATCTGATCCATAGCTAATGAGGATCGACGCCGTGTTCGCCCAATTCCAACAACTTAATACATTTAGCTGCCTTTTCGACTCCAAGAGTTCCAAGGCTCAGATCTAGACCAAAATGTGATTAGGAAGGATAAAGTTTTCAACTTTATCCATTGGGGCTACCATAAAGGTCCAAAAACCCAAATCACAAGCTTGAAAAAGCAGAGTCTTAACCAAAATAGCCTTAAGCTTTAAGATATGAAGTTTATCCTTGCCAGAAGTGATTCTAACACCTTAACCATCCCAAAGGTTGGTGATTTTTAGACATACATGTCCTATGTCTTGAACCCATATTAGGTCAAAATGAGGATTTATGACCTAATCTCTATGCATGGCATCAAACCTTGATTATAGACCAGATCCAAGACACTACTAGGTCACCTTGACCTGGAGATTCATAAAGTTGCAAACTTTATGAGATCCAACCGCCCCAACAATCAAGAAAAAGAAGAAAAGGGGACAAAACTCCATATCTAACAACTTTGAATGATAAAAATCATGTCTTGGACACTTACAAAGGTCTAGAACAGTGAAAAACTGAAGAATGGGGCTTGCTTATTGGATCTTTGCTTCCTTCTTCCACCTTCTTCCTTCTTTAGCTCCAAAAACACCAAATTAGCTTCAAAAACGGGAGGGAAAATGATTATGGTTTCTTTCAGGGCTTGAGGGGATGATGGGGGTTGAGGATGAACAAACCCTAGCCTCCACATTCCTCTAAATAGGGAGAAAAACCTGGAAGATTAGGGTTTCATTCCAGCCATCCACAAGTCGTGTTCCAAGAGGTAACACGTCGTGTTGTCCTTAATGAAATTTGCGCTTCCTCATATATGGACACACCGTGTTGGTGCCTCCAACATGCCATGTCAAATCCTCAAAAGGTGATTCATTCCCAAAATCGCTTCCTCAAAATTTTGGGTGTTACAACTCTACCCCATTTAAATTAGATTTCGTCCTCGAAATCAGTTCTCACATCAGCTTCATGATGGAACCCTTAGCCGAAAACCCAAGGATTTGATCGAATCTAAACCTCGTCGTCCAATCGTGATCACACTTATCCCACACATAAGTGCACAACCGCGATGAGAACCAATTGGAAAAAGAGCCCTTGACTATTTACCGCTGATGAAACCTCCATTCAGTATAAGGCGACTCCCCACGCGAGTCCCATCAATATAACCACTGCAGGGACCACGTATAACTCCAACATAATCCACAACTGCCTAGCTATAAGACCAAACTTCTAGTGGGAATCACAGGTCTGAGAACTCTCAAAACTACAATCACCGAATCAACTATGCCAAAATGCTTCCCAAGACTGGGAACCCATAATCCACGACTAACATTTACCCATCACGAATCTGCCCCTTTCCTGGGAGTATGATCATTACCAACCATGCGAGAAAAGAACCCAAACATCAAAATCACGAATTTTCCACTAATCCTCAAATCCATAAGGTACCCCAAGATCCTTTAATTAATTCGTGACTCCCTAACACGTCATTCCAACCATTGCTCCAACGAGCAAAGATGAGAACTCCAAGAATTCCACATTTACCTCCAATCCTTAACAACTCAGGGGTACCCCCATCTAGAAAGACACCTGATACGCAATGAAAAACTTTTGATATGAGACTTCATAACCGGCTCTCAACCTTGATAAGCCACCCCTTATAACAACTTGAGAGCAAACAGGATTATAATACAAACATCCCGTAGGGACTTTTTGATATCCAACTAATACTCCCAACAACCTTAAACTGATTCCCCTTTATCTAAACCATCTGATTTGTGTGGTTCCCGACATCCATCAATGCATCCATACCGAAAGTACCATAAGCAGAAGAAGTCAACAATCATGATCATTGGGCCCATGTCCTACGTATGGAATGCTCCTGCAATTACACCGATCTTGACGACATTACAACTTTCACTTAGAAACTTGTGACCCCCACCACGGGCCTAAAGATTCTCAACCTCATTCCACCGCCTTGCAGGGACCTAAACAATGTCCCTCTCAATGCTAACCAAGCAGAACAATGCCATAACTATACCACACCCAATTCCTTTCACAGAACAAGTTGTTACCAATGCAAAACCCGATGAAATCATGGTCGCACCCGACCCGAGAATAGGATAGACGGTTGCACTCCTGATCCAATTCAAATTCTATCACCCAAAAGAACCATACGCACAATTCGAACTAGCCCCAAAGTTATCCTTAGGGAAACCATGACCTCATCCAAAAAGGGCATAAATACCAAAGTTCTATCGAACGATGAACCTCAATCATTAACAGAAGACGTCCTCATGATCGATTGAAACAAGATTCCATACTTGATTGAGACTGAACAGGTTCCAACAATACGCAACCAACTCGATAAGATTTATGAAGTGATCCTGAATGCCACCCAACCCAAGCCTACTATGAAACAAAATTTTACACTACCATTGATGGTAAGCATACCCAGAGACTAAAGGAACATGAAACATACTAAATTTGATGATAAGTTGACACATTTGTAGAACTTCAACTGCCATAACTTAAAACCTTTAGAGAACCTTTGCTGAATGACAACGACGCGACCAATAATCGAGAACACATTGAAATTAAACTGAATGAACCAAAATCCTCGCGAAGCTGAACCTGCCAATTTATGAAACTGATTCCTTGATCGATCTTTACCCAAGCTAGATTATAAATAGAAATCCATAACACCATCTGACAATTTCCCTCTTCCATTGATTCTCAACCTGAGCAATCCCAACGTCTCCTCCTCTATTCATTGGCACCCCAAAAGGAACCAATAGCTTCCACGAGCCCTTTGATTACCCGCCTATAGTTGAGTAACAACCCATATGTCTCCTGAACCCGTGCATATCATTACCACCTACTATATACCCCTTCCTTGGCCAAACCCTAAACCAAGATCCCACACACTCGCACCACACACCCCAAAAAGACATTCCTCAATACCACGAATCCGAGCAGACTAATGATCCACCAACCAAAATACCCAGTTCTCCTCTACTTAGGGCTTGAACAACCACCCACGGGTGTTAAAACCAACTATAACTCATCCCGGCTTAGCCAGGTACAACCATCCCTGACCCCAGGAATGATTAATAAGCATAGGATGATTTTCCAGATAAGGATCAAACAAATCCAAAGAGAATCTGGAATTTCAGTTGAGGATCTCCGAAATTCCCAGTCATGACCACTTAACATTAAGGATCACTTACAAGAGCATAAACCAATACCTACTTATGATCTAAAACATACACTCCTTGCCTGCAATTTCAACCTCCAATCCTGTACCAGACATGCCTATCACCTAAGAACATAGAACCTTGATCACATTACCAACATCCACACCACATCAACCCACATGCACGCTACCGCACTGACAATCTGACTCCACACGCCACGACCAACCGTCCCCATGTCGGGTTTACATCCAACACCAAAATTCATAAGCCTGATCACTCCTCCTCCGAACCCCGAAGACTAAAAGGGAAAAATTGTTGCTACTGATAGCAACATTCCAAACCATCAACCAACCATTCTACTTCCCACTGCAATCCCCAAACTGATCATAATGGTCAATCCATCATTGATTCACGCGACTTGAATGCACGACCTTAAGCAAAACCCTCGAGACCTCAAAACCAACAAACTCATTTAGGCCTGCACCAATTATTCCAAACCAATTTCGCCACTAGGTTCAGACGATTACCAGACCCATCCTCACGCCTGAGTAACCATAACCAAAGATCGACATATATGGAGCTACTGCCACAAATCTTGGTATCAAACCATGCTATCTTCCCCGACCAGCCCTTAGAATCCCCGAAACTCTCTTTGATTCGAGTATGCATCCTATGCTTCTAGTATTACGGGCCCAATAGTACCTTCCACACCTATCCATACTTTCCTCAAGGATCATCTCGGGTCCTCTAAGACCTATTTATAAGATGCTCCCAATACCTGCTCCACATTGAAACATCCGCACTAAAAGATACTACCTAGGCTCTCCTAGGATTCCCCCCCCCCCCCCAACTCCTCTGCCATCATCTGCTGAAGAACCCCTTCCAATTTCAGCTAACCACTTCATGAATATAATTACATACAACAAAGCTTAAATAATCCTTCGACTAAAGGAATCAACCCTACAATGGTTGGACTCAGACAAGAGTTGCATAATAGATCCAATTCCTTCATTTTAAGATTATTTAACCTTCATAGCATTCAATTTATTGTATTTATTTGATGGTTAAATCTTATCGACATGGGTCCTATAAAGCACAAAGTAAGCAGCATTCGAGCAGAGGAACCGACTGGCACTAAAAAAAATAAAATCAGACAGATCCTGACGAACCTCTCGATCTCAAACTCCCAACATCTCGGGTGCACCTTCGTCCTGCTCTCACTCTCTCAAGAGTAGCTAATCATTCCTCACGCTAACCTACTATGAACTGCACTCACTCTAAGGAAACCACTGCCTCCTCATCCAAAAACGCAAATGGTTGGTGATGTGTGTAAAACAAACTAGTTTTAATCCTACTAACATAAACACAAAGACAAACACACAAAAGGCAGTGTACCTATCGATTAGCAGTTTAGTTCAGGTAAGTAGGGTATCGAACACAGGGAACGGTAAACAATTAAAATAAATGCTAATATTATTTAAATAAAACAAGTAATAGAAGAGGGGTTTCTCTAGTTTTACAAGACTAGAAACTTAAGCAGCTATGTAAACTCTTTAACAAAGGACAATTAACAACTAAGGAGAAACAAAAGACAACTAGATTCAATCAATTTAAATAGACTTTCATTTAGATTCATTTCACTTATTCATATGGTTGATTTTATGGCAAGTGCAATGGATTAATTGACATTAGCTACCAATTAGTGTGATTAGGTTCACGTTCGCTATTACTAATCCTTAGAAAACAAATTAATTTAAGCAGTGATCAAGTGATTAAATTAACAAATTTCCTAGTTTATTGATTCGGGTTAAGTAAGGCTTGTAGTTAGCTAATCAAATTACTAATTCAATTAACTTCTGTTGATGATTCGTCACACAAGCTCACACATTAACTTACCTATTTTCTACTTAACCCTAGTTTCACGTTCGCTATTTCAAGGCATATAACAATGTTGTCACATAAATCATATGAGATAAGCAATTAAGAGATGTTCATGCAGCTTAATATACTTGTAATTAATAGAAAATAGTTGTTGTTAACATATAAGGTTCTTTAAAAAGCTTAACAAAACAAAACTCACCAAATTAAATTAGTCCAACCATAAAATCAAGCCATATTCATAAAGTCATCTATCCTAAACAGGAGATATGAGTTTTAGCTCATATCTACAACAAATAACAACATAAATTCAAATTCTAATGATTCAAACATGGTTCAAAACGAAGATTAAGAAAAGAAGAATAATTATTTGTCTTTGATCTCTTCTAAATTGCTTCTTAGGTTGAATTCTCGAAAACTAGAGCTCCAAGAACCCTTCTGGCCTCCAAAAATCGTCCAAGGCTTCCCCCATTAGTTAGGGTTCGAATGAGAAGCGTTTCTATATATATATATATATATATATATATATATATATATATATATTCTGAAAACAGAGGCGACTCGGTGAGTCCAGTGACCAACTCGCACGAGTCCATCACTTAAAATCCGTGGACGGCAAGTCAGCGTAAAGAATCGTGAAACTTCTGACCAACTCGTCGAGTCCATTTGGAATCACCATTTTCTCAAAACCCGAAATCTGTCTAAAATTGTGTCTAGTTTTCAGAACATTTTGAATCTTGTCAATCAGAGTTACAGTTAATGAGATATGGCCAAAACACTGACGAGGGGTCAAGTTGTCCAACAACATTCTTCTTTCTTCAAAATCCAAGATCCAAGCTTCCAATTGCTAAATCCGCTTCCTTTTCCTTCCGAGCTCATATTTTAGGCTTCAAAAACATTTTAAACATATTTAAGTACCTTTTATTCATAATTTGCAATAAAATACCCAAAAAGTATTAAGATTTAACACAAAATATATGACTAATTATGCACATATCAGTTGGCTAACCCCCACACAACTCACCCTACCACTAACTTCCATGTGACCCTCCATTGGTTCCAGATGACTATCGCATGAATACAACCACATGACCCACAGTTTAAACAATCTTAAGCTAAAAGATTCAATCCCACAACGGTTGGACTCAAACAAGAGCTGCACACCAAGACCAAACCCCTCATCCTAAGATCATTTAAACCATGTACCATGTGACTTAGCGTATTCATTCAATAACCATTTCACACGCGAAAGAGTCATACAACAATCAATCAAGGATTCTACAAGAGATAAGGAATCATATATCAAGCAATTCTATCATACAACTTCTGAAGATCCTATCATAGTACTAGCATGTTGTTCTAACATATCATAACATAATCTCAAATAATTGTGTGGTCATTTGGGGTCTACTTACTGGCTTCGGTTGATCGTACACATTATATCCTTCTTGTTTATTTTGAAAACCATTTGAAAATTGTTTTTTTATAAATCTTTTTCATTAGTTTGAGACTAGATTCACACGAGTGTTCCTCCAATTCACTCAAACCAAGGCTCTGATACCAACTTGCTACATCCCAAAAATTAAATAAATTCAAAAATTTTCAAAACAACCCTTTTTCTAAGAGTAGTGTTACAAAACCACTGTTTTCAAAACATTATTTATAGTCTCCCAAGATTAAGTTAGTTGAAACCAAGGATGTGTACGGTCACGCCTTCGCCTTGCCACATTCCACTGAAGTACCTAAAACCATAAACCAAAATTGTAAGCACGAAGCTTAGTAAGTTCCCTCAAATACCACTACACGAACATATAATATATACTAACAAACGGCATGCATACATGGCCTTCAAGATGACCGGAACGCCCCACTGGCCTATAGTCTATCTGGTACGCCAACAGAGCCTTCAGTTTGACTGGAACACCCCACAGGCCTACAATTTATCCGATACGCTCACAGAACCTTCAACATGACTAGTACGCCTCCCCGGGCCTTCATCCCATTTCGAATGTTCTCTGGGCCTTCGGCCCGACTGGTACGCCTCACTACCCTTCACTACAACATACCAACATGCGATAAACCAGGATAACAATCCAATGGGCCAGCCTTGGTGCCTTCGACCCGAAAGTACAGTGAGGAAAACTCACATCTTGATCTGATCCATAGCCGATTAAGACCGAATCTGAATCTCATCTCACTAACCGATACCTGTTCCCACCAAGCGACCAATTCCATAGAAATCCCAAAATACCCTCAAGGTCCAACTTGGTCAAAATCAACGGTCAATGTCAACAGTCCATGTTGACCCAACGATGTGCTCCCCTTGGCCACGTCGTGTTCCGCCAACATCTAAACAGTCGGGAAAACCTCAGCCAACACGTCGTGTTGACTCACAAACACACCATGTTTGCCCGAGTTCCAACAACTTGTTACATTCAGCTGCCTTTTCGACTCCAAGAGCTCCATGGCTCCGATCTAGACCAAAATGTGATTAGGAAGGATAAAGTTTCCAACTTTATCCATTGGGACTACCATAAAGGTCCAAAAACCCAAATCACAAGCTTGATAAAGCACATGCTTAACCTAAATACCCTTAAACCTTAGGATTTGAAGTCCATCCTTTCTAGAAGTGATTCTAACACCCAAACCATCCCAAAGGTTGGTGCTTTTTAGACATACATGTCCAATGTATGTCTTGAACCCATATTAGGTCAAAATGAGGATTTATGACCTAATCTTTATGCATGGCATCAAAACTTGACTATAGACCAGATCCAAGACACTACTAGGTCACGTTTGCCTGGAGATTCATAAAGTTGCAAACTTTATGAGATCCAACCATCCCAACAATCAAGAACAAGAAGCAAAAGGGACAAAAATCCATATCTAACAACTTTGAATGATAAACATCGTGTCTTGAACATTTACAAAGGTCCAGAAGAGTGCCAAATTGAAGAATGGGGCTTGCTTGCTAGATCTTTACTTCCTTCTTCCACCTTCTTCCTTCTTTAGCTCCAAAAACACCAAACTAGCTTCAAAAATGGGAAGGAAAAATGATTATGGTTTATTTCAGGGTTTGAGGGGCTGAGGGTGAACAAACCCTAGCCTCCACATTCCTTTAAATAGCAAAAGCTGGAATATTAGGGTTTCATTCTATCCATCAACACGCAGTGTTGTCCTTAACGAAATCTGCGCTTCGTCATATCTGGACACGACGTGTTGGTGCCACCAACACATCGTGTCAATCCTCAAAAGGTGATTCATTCCCAAAATCGCTTCCTCAAAATTTCAGGTGTTACAGTTCATTAGGGTCAGATCTGAGATTTGAGTGAAAGGTCCTAATGCATTAAGTACTTAATATGAAGATTGGCAAAAGACGTTATACGCAGGGCATAATCTGGGCTACACCCAGTGTAGCCTGGTTTTCACCCGTTTTCTAGTTAAGGCTCTACGTGAAACGACCCAAAAATTTCAATTATTATCATAACAAAAACATGAAACCAAGTATCACATAACAAAATCATACGTTGCGTGTTTCAAAAACCATGATAAAATACTGAGAGAAAGAAAATTGTATCCCAACTGTATCCAAACATATCAACTAACGGAATCAACTCCCAGGACAAAAAATGAAGCTGTGGTGTGTGCGATGCCATCATCCCGAGCTCTTCCCTTTGCTTGCGGAAGTACCTGAAACCAAAACTGAAACTGTAAGCACGAAGCTTAGTGAGCTCCCCCAAACTACCACATACCATACAATACATATAAAGCACATACTGGGCCTTGCCCACTGCATCGGACCGAAGTCCGGAACTAGCTGCATCGGACCGAAGTCCGGAACTGACTGCATCGGACCGAAGTCCGGAACTGACTGATCATGGCATTGCATAACACATATCAACTAATATAGACACATATTCTGCATACTGCATCGGACTGAAGTCCGGAACATATAACACACAAACACGCTTGAATCACATAGACATCAAGCATACTGAACTACTGCTTCGGACTGAAGTCCGGAACTACTACTAACTAAACGGGCCGGCATTGTGGCCGTAGACCCGTTCCTACTGGAAGGAAACTCACCTCGTGAACTGGCTGCTGTGTGAATGGCTCTGGAAGCTAACTGCTGCTGCTCCGGTATCTCCCCGGCTACAAATCCATAAACACACTCAATCAAATGCTAATCACTGCACTGGGGTAAAATGACTCTTTTACCCTTGGTCAAAGTCAACTCTCCCGGTCAAAGTCAACCTAAAGTTGACCTGACTCGCCGAGTTGGGCCGCCAACTCGCCGAGTCTCTAATCTCACTTCTCGTCCCTACTCATGGCTACTCGTCGAGTATGGCACCTACTCGACGAGTACCCTCTCGATTCAAGAACTCAGACAATCTGCATCCGACTCGCCGAGTCATATGAACAACTCGACGAGTTGTTCTTGAGCTAAGAAGATTGCCTTGGACTCGCCGAGTTGTATGAACAACTCGTCGAGTCCCTCCATTACTGAGTCTGCCCTCCAACTCACTGAGTCCACTCTACTACTCACAGGCTCCCACTCGACATCACTCAAAAAGGGGAAAAACGGGACTCGCGACTTGACTCGCCGAGTCACATCCATGTAGCTACTCTAAACTCGATTCTGCTTGAATCCAACGTCTAAAACTTATAGATCTGGGCTTCCTTAGTTCGATTAGCACGTAAAGATTCTATCTTTACGTGCCCATAAGCGACCAAGAAGATAATAAGGCTCAAAAAGCATAATAAAGGCTAGATCTAGGGTTCTTATGCAAAGCATCTTCAAAAAGGCAATAGATCCGGGCTCTACAACTCCTAAATGAACAGATCTAGGGATCTCTCGACCTATTAAGGCATCCATACAACTATAAGGTTTGGAAAATACATCAAACTAGCCCTAGAAGTGTTTAATGGAGGTCTAAAGCATAAAACAGAAGGAATCCGAGAAATACCTCAATGAACTCTGATTTTGCCCTTGGATCTTTGCTCTACACCTCTTCTCTTTGCTCCTTTCTTCTTCTTCTTCTTCAAGCCTTCAAAATCCACACAAAAACACTTAAAACAAACAAGGGATGGATTAGGGTTTCTCACAGCTCTCTGAGGGTGAAGGAGGCGAGTTTGGGCACATAACATTGCTTAAATATTGAGCAACCCGGGGATTTAGGGTTTCTTCCTGGCAGGCAGACTCGCCGAGTCCCGAATATGGACTCGTCGAGTCGCCGACTAACACGCGCACGAAAACTCGACCCTACTCGACGAGTCAGGCCATAGACTCGTCGAGTCCCTCAATAAAACTTCTAAATAAATGCCACGGGAACAACATACCAGAGATGGGGCGTTACAATTCTCCCCCACTTGTCTCAGACTTCGTCCTCGAAGTCTGCTACGGCTGAATCTGCAAATAACTCCGGGTAGTGCTCTCTCATTTCTTCCTCAGCCTCCCACGTCCACTCAGACCCCTTCCGGTGCTGCCACTGCACCTTCACTAACTGAATTGCCTTGTTCCTCAAGGTCTTTGTCTTCCGGTCTAGAATCGCGACCGGCCTCTCAATATAATTCAGGCTGCTATCAACCTGAATATCCTCTAGGGGAACAACTGCTGACTCATCCACCAAACACTTCCTCAACTGAGACACATGGAAAGTGTTGTGGATCTGGCTAAGCTCTACAGGAAGATCCAACCGATAAGCAACCCGACCCACTCGGGCCAAAACCCTGAAAGGACCAATGAACTTGGGGCCCAGCTTGTCCCTCTTCCAAAACCTGATGACACCCTTCCAGGGTGAGACCTTCAGGAGGACCATATCGCCCACCCGGAACTCCAAGTCTGAACGCCTCCTGTCGGCGTAGCTCTTCTGCCGACTCTGCGCAGTCTGTAGTCTACTACGGACCTGCTGAATCAACTCGGTCGTCTTGAGCACCACCTCTGTGCTCCCAACGACTCGCTTACCGACCTCGCCCCAACAAATCGGGGTCCTACACTTCCTCCCATTAAGCATCTCAAAGGGAGGTCGATCAATGCTTGCATGATAACTGTTGTTATACGAAAATTCCGCTAACGGAAGATACGTATCCCAACTGCCACCGAAGTCTAGAACACATGCCCTGAGCATGTCCTCGAGAGTCTGAATCGTCCTCTCGCTCTGCCCTTCCGTCTGAGGGTGGAAAGCGGTGCTGAAATGAAGACGAGTATCCATCTCGTCGTGAAACCGCTTCCAGAATCTGGATGTAAAACGGACATCTCGGTCTGACACCACCGATACCGGCACTCCATGACGTGCCACGATCTCACGCACATAGATATCGGCTAACTTTTCTGCCGATATACTCTCCTGAATCGGGATAAAATGAGCACTCTTCGTCAACCGATCCACTACTACCCATATTGAATCTACTCCTCACGCGGTCCTGGGAAGCTTGGTGATAAAATCCATTGTGATGTCCTCCCATTTCTACACGGGAATGTCTAACGGCTGCATTTTGCCGTGAGGCCTCTGGTGCTCCGCCTTGACCTTCCTGCAGGTCAGGCATCTCTCAACATACCAAGCGACATCCCGCTTCATGCAGGGCCACCAATAATCAGGTCGAAGATCTCTATACATCTTCGACGCCCCTGGGTGGATAGAAAATCGATACTTATGAGCCTCATCCATCAACACCTGCCGTACTCCTCCCCAGTACGGTACCCACACTCTCCCATGAAGTGTCAGCAATCCCCGACTGTCATAATCAAACGAAGCTACTCGGCCCACTATCCTCTCACACTTTTGCCTCTCCTCCTTGAGGCCCTCTACCTGAGCCTCCCTGATCCGTTCCAACAACGGAGTAATCACTGTCATCCTCAAACACAAATCTCTAATAGGGGCTGCCGACACTTTGCGGCTTAGGGCGTCGGCCACCACGTTGGCCTTCCCTGGATGGTAAAGGATCTCACAATCATAATCCTTCAGCACATCCAACCACCTCCTCTGCCTCATGTTCAGACTCGGCTGATCCATAAGGTACCTCAAACTCTTTTGATCCGTGTAGATAGTACAACGGACCCCATAAAGATAATGCCTCCAAATCTTGAGGGCAAACACAACCGCCCCCAGCTCTAAATCATGGGTAGGATAGTTAGCCTCGTGAGGCTTCAACTGCCTCGAGGCGTAAGCTATCACATGGCCTCGCTGCATAAACACTGCTCCCATACCTGTGATTGAGGCATCAAAGTAGACTACGAAGTCCTCTACTCCCTCTGGCAAGGTAAGGATCGGAGCTTCGCACAATCTCTGCCTGAGGGTCTCGAACGCTGCCTGCTGCTCAGGCCCCCAACGAAATACCACCGACTTCTTGGTCAGTCGGGTGAGCGGCACTGCTATCTTGGAGAAATCCTGAATGAACCTCCGGTAATACCCTGCCAACCCTAGGAAGCTCCGAATCTCGGATGGAGACTTCGGGACCTCCCACTGCATCACGGCCTCTATCTTGGCCGGATCCACAAAAATACCCTTCTGGTTGACGAGGTGACTAAGGAACTGCACCTCGTGCAACCAGAACTCACACTTGGAGAACTTTGCGAAAAGTCTCTCCCTCCTCAAAACTTCCAGCACCTCCCTCAGGTGCTCCTCGTGCTGCTCCTGCGTCTTGGAATACACCAAGATATCATCTATGAATACTATCACTGACCAATCCAGCATTGGCCTGCACATGTGATTCATGAGCCATGAACGTGGCTGGAGCATTGGTGAGCCCAAATGGAATCACCACAAACTCATAATGACCATACCTGGTCCTGAAAGCAGTCTTTTGCACATCCTCATCCCTAACCCGCATCTGATGATACCTGGAGCGTAGATCGATCTTGGAGAACCAAGACGCTTCCTGAAGCTGATCAAACAAATCATCTATCCTTGGAAGTGGGTAACGGTTCTTCACCTTTACCTTATTCAACTCCCGGTAATCTATACACATACGATGCGACCCATCCTTCTTCCTCACAAACAGGATCGGCGCTCCCCAAGGCGAACTGCTCGACCGAATGAAACCCTTGTCTAGCAGCTCCTGCAGCTGCGTAGACAACTCCTGCATCTCAGGGGGAGCTAGGCGATATGGTGCCTTGGCTATCGGAGCCGCACCAGGAATCAGGTCGATCCTAAACTCAACCTGCCTCTCAGGAGGTATTCCCGGTAAATCCTCGGGAAATACGTCCGGGAAGTCTCGCACTATCGGAACATCATCAACTGTCGTCTTGCCCTTCTCCCAGGCATCCAATACATAAGCTACATAACCAACGCAACCCTGCTGAAAATAGCGCCTCACCCTTGCGGCGGAACAAAAGGTCGGTCCGCGCTGTGGCCTCTCGCCCTGAAAATAGAGTCTCAGGATGGATGCAGGGAGGGAGTCTGGGACTCCCATCTTGATTCTGATCAGGGTATTGGATATGTACTAGTGGTTCATCCTGGGGGATGTTGGAGGATATCATCAGTGCATCTGGTTTTTCCCAACCTGAGGGTGCTGGGCAAGTTCAGCATGCGTATGTGATTGCAAGAGGAGAACTCGTGGGAGTTGCTCTGAGATTGAAGAGTGGGTCTTTTGTCAGCACGGAATGGATAGAGTGGGCTTCGGATCGGGGATCCGATGGTTCATGGCTTTCTAGCCCTTATGGGTCGAGCGATTGTTGAGATTTGGAGCAGTGATGCATCTCGGGTAATTCTCGATTGTTGAGTGTAATTATCAGAGGGTACAGTCGGTGCCCGGTTTGAGACGGTGGTCAGGACACCGCAAGGAAAGAGGAAGTGAGTTCGAGTTCGATGGTTATGCTTTGAAGAACCTGGTCCAGTTAGGGCCAGGTGGCGCGTCGTGGGAGTATTTTGGAGTCGAGTTGCCATAGGCTTCGAGGACAAAGCCTAATTTAAGTGGGGGAGAATTGTAACATCCCGAAATATCAAGAGTAGAGTTGAAGGGCTAAAAGAGTAATTTGGGAAAGAGTGACTCGGCGAGTCCATGGATGGACTCGGCGAGTAGAGTCGCGATTTGGTCGCGTGTTAAGTAGCCGACTCGGCGAGTCAATGAGATGGACTCGGCGAGTAGGCGCTGAGTGGAGAAAACCCTAATTCTCGGGGTTGAGCCCTATATAAGGAACATCATGTTTCCTTCTCAGCCTCTTTATCACCTCTTGAGTCCCAGAAACCTTAATTTTGTGGAGAAACCCCATTGTTGAGCAAATGGGAGCTTGGAGAGGTGGTTGTTGAAGAGATCTTAGAGAAGAAGAGGCTTGGAGCAAGGGGCTTTGCTTGGAATTGAGTTTCATTGCGGATTGGGGGCGTTCCTTTGAGGTAACATCTCGTTTTTGAGCTGCTATTTCTTAGATGCATCATTTTGGGAATGTTAGAGACCATGTCCTTGGATGTATTGGAGTTTACAGGTCAGATCTGAGGTTGCTACCTCAGATCTGGAATGGAGAAGGGTTGGAATGCATGAAAGTCCCTGTTTGTGAGTGGTTGATGGAGCTATTTTGTCCCAAATCCAAACTCTAGAGTGAAAATGCATAGATCTCTTTGGATTCACGTAAAGTTTGCCACTTTACGTGATGAATGAGTTGTAGGAGGTTAGATCTATGTTTTGGATGAATTGCATGGCCTGGAGTGCTTCTGTTTGGATTCAGACCGGTGGTACTCGACGAGTCACATGGGTGGACTCGACGAGTTGCTTGAAGATGAGCTCGAACTCGACGAGTTGGAAGAACAACTCGGCGAGTTGGATGAAGATGGTCTGGAACTCGGCGAGTTGTATGAACAACTCGGCGAGTAGGTTGAAGATAGGCTTGGACTCGGCAAGTCTGTTGTTGGACGCGGCGAGTCTTGTCGAAGAGTCCCAATATCTTCTGGTCGAGTTGAGAATCGGCGAGTCAAGGGATGACTCGGTGAGTTGTGTGCGAGTGGACTCAGAGTTGTGGAACTCGACGAGTCTCGGGGTGACTCGGCGAGTTGAGTCGCGGATTGGGGAAGTTCTGAGCATGGGGACTCAACGAGTAGACGGGTTGACTCAGCGAGCAGGGTCAACCAGGAGGGTTGACTTGCACTGAGGACTTTGACTTTGACCAAGAGTTGACCGTTAACTTTTAAGGCTTGGTCAGCGATGTGGCCTTTGGGCCAAGAGGGGGGTAAAATGGTCTTTTACCCTTAAGAAGGTGCCATGAGAGGGTTGATTCTAGTCTCGAGAGTTATATTCATGAGAGTATATGCCTTACGTGTTAGGCAGCGGCGAGTTCGAGATTCAAGTGTGGGGATATCTGCTTTCTGCTTGCCAGGTGAGTCTTCTCACTATACTTTACCTTGAGTAGGTAACCAGAGTTATGTGACAAAGTATTTGTATGCTATGTATGTTATGTGTTGTACTGCATTATTTCTATGTGATTTATGTTGTGCATGTTTTCAAAGCTGGAACCGGAGGGTTCCTAGAGTTAGAACCGGAAGGTTCACATAGTTAGAACCAGAGGGTTCACAGAGCAGGGTCCACGGACCCACAGAGTTATAGCCTCGAGTGGCTAATGTGTGTTGTGTGTGGTATTATGGGGAACTCACTAAGCTTCGTGCTTACAGTGTTTTGTTTTATGTTGTGTTGCAGGTTTCTTTCAGTATCACGGGACGGCACCGGCTTGATTGTACACACCAGAGAAAGAGTCATGTTTTGAGGATCCTGGTTTTCTATACAAGTGAAATGGAGTCATGTTTTTTTGTAATTTGATTATGAATGAGATTTTAAACAAGTGTTTCTAAGAATTAAACGATTATTTTTAAATGAAAAATTGCTTGAAATTTTCGGTGTTACAAGATCTGATGCTGCAACGGCAGTAGCAGGGGCCGTACAATCCCTGCTCAAATGCCCAGTCCGACCGCACTTGTAGCAACCGGAACTCCTTGCCTTGTACACCCCATCGTGCAATCTCCCACACTTGCCACATCGACCGTGGCTTTGCTGACTCCTGGATCTGTGATCAGAAACCTTGGGCTTTTTGCCCGAACTGCCTGTACCCGAAACCGCCTCCGGTTTCCTCTTCTTCTCCATCTCGAGATCAATCTCCCTCTCCCGAGCCCTAGCAATCACATCCAGTGTTTTACAGTTGGACCGGCTCACAAACTGACGGATATCGCTCTGCAACATCTCATGATAACGGGCCTTCTTCATCTCCTCATCGGCCGCATACTGAGGAACAAGAAGAGCCCTCTCCCTGAACTTGGCGGTGATCTCCGCCACAGTCTCTGTAGTTTGGGTGAGGTCCTGAAACTCTCTGGCTAACTGCTGCACCTCAATAACTGGTGCAAACTCCGCCCTGAACCTGGTAGAGAAATCAGCCCAGGTCATGGCATCCAACGCTGCATCATCTCCAATGGTATGTCCGACCTCCTCCCACCAATCCCGTGCCCTGTCCTTCAGAAGACAGGATGCCAATCTAACCTTGTCCCCCTCGGGACACCTGCTAGTGTGGAACGCGTTGGCCACATCCGCCAACCATCTAGTACTTGCTATGGGGTCCCGCGCCCCGTGATAGTCTGGAGCTCCACATGCCCTGAACTCCCTGAATGTAAGTGTACGCGACCCCATCATGGCTGCCACCTCGGCACGGAAGGTGCCCAATCTCTCATCCATCAGCTCTAGGATACCCTCCTTGATCGAACCGAAGATCACA
Organism: Lactuca serriola; assembly: GCF_051521515.1. Taxonomy (NCBI): domain Eukaryota; kingdom Viridiplantae; phylum Streptophyta; class Magnoliopsida; order Asterales; family Asteraceae; genus Lactuca; species Lactuca serriola. Next base: position 62,170,400 of record NC_136410.1, on the reverse strand, counting down.
GGAGTCTGCTCTAAAATGATACAAGTAATCTCTGAAGAAAGAAACTCTCTGGTCTGCTCATCCATGCGCTCATTCCCCGAGCCTGATCCTGATCCCTCCCCGGCACCTCCACTGCCGGCTGCTGGCCTCGAACGCAAAACCACCATTCTGAAACACATCATAGCAACATCATAAAACTGAAATATCTCAAGGGATCATTGATACTACTACTAGCTTCCTGGTCTTGTCTCGGCATTCCTTGATTCGAGTACGGATCCTCTGCTTTCAGTAGTACGGGCCCATACTACCTTCCACATTTATCCGTACTTTCCTCAAGAACTGCCTTGACTCCACCAAGTCACTTCTACTACTAATGATCTCTGCTACTCTCATCCTAGGCTTGCCCTAGGGAAATCTATGACTCCACTCAAACCATTCCTCAGCTGCTGAAGGCCTCCTTGTAATGCTAATTAGCCATCACCTGAATACCATCACATATGATGAGGCTCGGATAATCCTTCGAGTAAAATGCTTGTCCCTACAACGGTTAGACTCAAACAAGAGTTGCGCAATAGGGCCAAATCCAATACTCTGAGATTATTCAACCCTGATCACATGTGACGTGGCGCATTCATCTAACGGCTAACTCTCATCACCAAGAGTTCTACAAAGCACGAAGCAAGCAGCATTCGGACACCGGAAACTACTCAAGCAAATCTACTCTCATAACGAGAAACTATACTAGCATACAATGCTAAGCTCGCGCTACCAGGCATAACCTAAACAGGCTATCCTACTGCTGTCTACTCAATACTAGCATGCAATTCTCATAAAGCTGTAATACATATAGCAGGCACATAAGGCATCCTCCTAGATCCTTAGTCCTATACTAGCATGCTGTTCTACTGAAACTGGTACAATTAATCATAATAATAAAACTTGTATTGGTAATTTGGGAGTACTTACTTGAGCTCGACTGATCGCATGCACCACACCCTTATCTTGTTTAAAAAAAAATTTCTTTCTAAGTGCTTTTCAAAATTTCATTCGAAAACATTTTTCTTTTTGAAAATCTTTTTATCTTTCCCTTAGTTTGAGTTCAGATGCACCCGAAGGTGTATCCAAATCCCTCAAACTAAGGCTCTGATACCAACTTGAAACAACCCAAAAATACGACCCAAAAATTTCAATTTTTATCATAACAAAAACATGAAACCAAGTATCACATAACAAAATCATACGTTGTGTGTTTCAAAAACCATGATAAAATACTGAGAGAAAGAAAACTGTATCACAACTGTATCCAAACATATCAACTAACGGAATCAACTCCCAGGACAAAAACTGAAGTTGTGGTGTGTGCGATGCCATCATCCCGAGCTCTTCCCTTTGCTTGCGGAAGTACCTGAAACCAAAACTGAAACTATAAGCACGAAGCTTAGTGAGCTCCCCCAAACTACCACATACCATACAATACATATAAAGCACATATTGGTCCTTGCCCACTGCATCGGACCGAAGTCCGGAACTAGCTGCATCGGACCGAAGTCCGGAACTGACTGCATCGGACCGAAGTCCGGAACTGACTGATCATGGCATTGCATAACACATATCAACTAATATAGACACATATTCTGCATACTGCATCGGACTGAAGTCCGGAACATATAGCACACAAACACGCTTGAATCACATAGACATCAAGCATACTGAACTACTGCTTCGGACTGAAGTCCGGAACTACTACTAACTAAACGGGCCGGCATTGTGGCCGTAGACCCGTTCCTACTGGAAGGAAACTCACCTCGTGAACTGGCTGCTGTGTGAATGGCTCTGGAAGCTAACTGCTGCTGCTCCGGTATCTCCCCGGCTACAAATCCATAAACACACTCAATCAAATGCTAATCACTGCACTGGGGTAAAATGACTCTTTTACCCTTGGTCAAAGTCAACTCTCCCGGTCAAAGTCAACCTAAAGTTGACCTGACTCGCCGAGTTGGGCCGCCAACTCGCCGAGTCTCTAATCTCACTTCTCGTCCCTACTCATGGCTACTCGTCGAGTATGGCACCTACTCGACGAGTACCCTCTCGATTCAAGAACTCAGACAATCTGCATCCGACTCGCCGAGTCATATGAACAACTCGACGAGTTGTTCTTGAGCTAAGAAGATTGCCTTGGACTCGCCGAGTTGTATGAACAACTCGTCGAGTCCCTCCATTACTGAGTCTGCCCTCCAACTCACTGAGTCCACTCTACTACTCACAGGCTCCCACTCGACATCACTCAAAAAGGGGAAAAACGGGACTCGCGACTTGACTCGCCGAGTCGTTCTTCCAACTCGCCGTGTCACATCCATGCAGCTACTCTAAACTCGATTCTGCTTGAATCCAACGTCTAAAACTTATAGATCTGGGCTTCCTTAGTTCGATTAGCACGTAAAGATTCTATCTTTACGTGCCCATAAGCGACCAAGAAGATAATAAGGCTCAAAAAGCATAATAAAGGCTAGATCTAGGGTTCTTATGCAAAGCATCTTCAAAAAGGCAATAGATCCGGGCTCTACAACTCCTAAATGAACAGATCTAGGGATCTCTCGACCTATTAAGGCATCCATACAACTATAAGGTTTGGAAAATACATCAAACTAGCCCTAGAAGTGTTTAATGGAGGTCTAAAGCATAAAACAGAAGGAATCCGAGAAATACCTCAATGAACTCTGATTTTGCCCTTGGATCTTTGCTCTACACCTCTTCTCTTTGCTCCTTTCTTCTTCTTCTTCTTCAAGCCTTCAAAATCCACACAAAAACACTTAAAACAAACAAGGGATGGATTAGGGTTTCTCACAGCTCTCTGAGGGTGAAGGAGGCGAGTTTGGGCACATAACATTGCTTAAATATTGAGCAACCCGGGGATTTAGGGTTTCTTCCTGGCAGGCAGACTCGCCGAGTCCCGAATATGGACTCGTCGAGTCGCCGACTAACACGCGCACGAAAACTCGACCCTACTCGACGAGTCAGGCCATAGACTCGCCGAGTCCCTCAATAAAACTTCTAAATAAATGCCACAGGAACAACATACCAGAGATGGGGCGTTACACTACGCCCTGCGTAGACCTAGGTGTACGCCACTCGTAGGTCAACAAAAGGTTAATTGTTGACTTTTTGACCAGTTTGACTTTTTGTCGACTATGAGGGGTTGAGGACTTTGAAAGCGAAAATGGTCTTTTGCCCAAATGCGGATTAGTCTTAGTATTTGGACTTACTGAGTTGGGATATTTACCTTAATTGTTAATTTGGATTATTTTTTGATATGATTAGTAGGTGTCTAGTACCGGCACTTCGGGTGTGAGTTTTATCATTCTTCTGTTAGAGGTGAGTCTTCTCATTGTATTGCCCATGTCATAGTATGTGTGCATGTCGACCAGCTAGGTCTTACTTGATATTTGTTATTATGTGCAATTTGGTAGCCCACTGAGACTGCTGATAGTCTCTAGGGTTGCTGATAACCCACAGGGCGTGCTGTTAGCCCACTGAAATTGTTGATAGTCTCTTGGGTTGCTGATAACCCATCGGGCGTGTTGTTATCCCATTAGGAATGTTGATAATCTCTAGAGTTGTTGATAACCCATAGTTGTTTATTTTATGTTGTGTTGTGTGTGATATTTTGGAGAACTCACTAAACCTCGTGGTTACAGTTGTTAATTAAATGTGTTTCATCCTTTCAGGTACTTCAATTTATCGCGGGAAGGCGAATGCTTGATTGTGCACATTTGTTTGTAGTTTTGTGTTTCTGCATATTTTGACACTCAAATATTTTGGATGACTGTATTTGACACTTATGTTTTCTTGATGTGAGTTTTATGAACAATGTTATTTAAAAAAATTGATTCGAAAAAGGAACATTACACTAGTATTCATTAGTGAATGCGTTATGTAGCAGTACCATCATTTCAGAACTTGATACAGAATGGGCTGGTCCAAATCGAACATCAATCTGAAATGGTCCAATCCGGACTAAATGATCATTTTTCAAAAAATATATAATAATAGTTATTTCCTAAATTCATCAATAAAAAAAATAGTTAGATTATTCAATTTCTCTCTCTAGGATCTTAAATGAAACAATTCTCTTATATAATGTTAAATGAAACAATATATCACTTTTTTTATTTGTATACTTCAATGGTTGAGATGTCATTTTTCGGACAGCGAACAAGAAGGTATCGTTGGGCCCATAAACCAATCCGCATAATGAATGTTTGCCACATTAGCATGGAAAATAGACATATCTTTGTTTTATTCCCAATAGTATCAATCATATATTCATATTCATGCCACATATATAAAGAGTACTGCTTTGTTAACCATATAAATTATTGATATAACAAATTCAGTTGTAAAGCATATAGTAGCTACTCGTAAGCAAAATATTTGATACACAAAGTACACATGGCCAATGAGCTCATATCTTAATGTTGTTAGGCCAAGTCGTTCGTCATAAGTAATAACCATTTCTTGTTTTCATATCCATACGGTCATGTGTCATTAGCCAAGTCGGGAATATATATATATATAAATAAATAAAGAGAGAGAGGTTTAGGTTTTATAGAAAACAAAAAATCCTAAAATTCATAAAAATATATAAAAAAATACTTAGAGATATAATACAACTATCTAATAGTAATACGTTGGATATGATCGAGGCCAAAAGTTTAGTGTTTATCCACGTAAAACTGAGACCATTTTTTTTTTATTATTATTATTTTTTTTGGTTGGGGGTGGTTAGAATGGTATCAAAAGATTTATTAATAGAATAAAGAATAACAAGAAACTAATCAAAATAACACAGCATCAACCCAACTTATAAGTCAAGATTTGGTTTGTGAGCAATCCGTTTTGAACTTTATCGCTTCTATTTGGAATTTAAAATTTTAACCGAAAGGTGCAATGCATTAGTATAATTATGGCCGATTGTTTTAATTGAAACCATAGTTAGGGTAAGCATGGTCGGTTTTGTTCCAAAACAGAGCCCAAACCGATGACCATCGGTTTCCAAAATTTTGAACCCTAACCGACCCTAAACCCATGGGTTCGGTTTTATGATTTATCTTTCTACAATCTCATATCCCCACCCACTTATATAGAAGTGAATATAGTTTCTACTTTGATCCCTCAATCGATGTGGGACAAAGATAATTGCTTGATAAAACTAAAGAGGGTGTTTGTTCTGCTTATGTACGCGAGCATGTGTAGCTAAGTTTCAATCATGTGTCGATGTGGGATGAGTTTAGCTAACTGCGAAAATAAAAGAAGTTATATATCGGACACAGGTTTCGAACTTGAGACCTCTTGAAAAACTCGCAAGCACCTTACCCACCTGAACCAGCAATTCCTTTTGACATTACTTCGCTAAACATATTTATATTTGAATATAAATTATATATTTTTATAAACAATATATATTAATCAGTTCGGTTCGGTTTCTGTCGGTTTTACCAAACCCAAAAACCGAACCCAAACCGAAATTTTCGGTTTTCAAAAAATATAAACCCAACCCGTCGGTTTATGCTTCAGTTTCGGTTTCTCGGTTTCGGTTTTTCGGTTTCCGGGTTTGGTTTTGCTCACCCCTAACCATAGTTGAGTTACTTTAACCCTAATGTAACATTACCTATTCAAGTGTGATGTTACTTACTTTGTCCTCAATGTAACGTTGCAGTTGTGGAGTAACACTATTTTGCAACTCTAGAAATATGAACATTTCATTGTGATTTGGTGGTGATCAGTTGATATTTACGGACTAAATAAGTTGTCTCTTATTCAAATACGACATGTTTTAACTTTGGAGTTAACTTTAGTTATTTCCCAATGTAAGTTCATTTTACCCCCAATGCAACTTTGCTCCAACTTAACTTTCAAAACTTCCGTAAATAATATTTATGATGATACACTAAAATAAAAAGATGTTCTTGTGACTATTCCTATTGACAATCTTGGCCAGCATATGTCGCCAGTGAAGTATCGTGTCATCTTCAAGTATCGATTTAGGATTCATTTATTTATGGCTGATGAGACATGTTATGTTTGTCACAAGGCATGTTTGGACTCATTTGGGGAGCATACAGTTCATTGTAGAGAGCTCTCATGTTTCAAGTACCGACACGATCCGGTTAGAAATGTTCTTTTCGACATATTTAGGTGCGTCGTGGTTTCTGCTAAGAAAGAGGCATCTGTGAACTTTATGATTGACCCATTGGAAGGAAGATCAACATTTAGACCAACTGATGTTTTAGTATTTGGATGGGCTGGAGGGAAGCATGCATGTGTGCATAGGCGGATCCATTATAGATCCCCAGGTATCCCGGGATACCCCTAAAAAAAATTTAGTAGTGTTAATTTTGTCGAAAATTTCGTTTTATGTAGCGGTTTTATATTGGAAACAATTGGGCTACCCTAAAAAATTTAAGTTTATTTCTACATGGCCTAAAATACAAACTAGCCCAGATGGTCCAAAAATTTTAAGCCCACATCAACTATTTATTGAAACAAAGAGGTATTAAGCCCAATTAGTTTAATAAAAAAAAATCAGACGTAAATCTAATCCATTTGTGATCGTCCACTTCTCAATTGTCGACAATCAACTCATCTTTTGTTTCTCACCCTATCATCGACATCACAACCCTTACTCGTCTCAATTGTCGTCGCATGCCGCCTGCCGGAGAGAGAATTCCAGCCACCTCCTCCTTGACTCCTCCATCACAATGAAACAAGTTAGTATAACCAAAATACTCAATCCTATTATGTATTTAGGTTAATTCAAATTCCGATTGTTTGTCATTATGTTTGGAAAATTATAAATTAACAATTAACTTTGTTAAATTAGGGACTTAGGGTTAATACTTAATGATTATTTGTTGTTAAAACTTGAAATCAAGTTATAGCTGATATATTATGATTGAAGATTGTTATTTGTCCATTTGTCGTTGAAACTTGGAATCAAGTTTATAGTTGATATATCTTGATAATTGATAATTTGATTGTAGGTTGTTATTTGTTGACTGTTGTTGAAACTTGAAATTAAGTTTATAGTTCATATATTTTGATTGTAAGTTGCTATTAAAAGTTTTTAAATAGACATTTAGATGTTGGAGACAACAATGGTGAAGGAACTTCTAAAAAAAGGGCTAATGAAGGTAATCAAGTTCCACAAACTAATCAACCTATACCAAAACCACAAGAAACACAATCTAATGAACCTACTCAAAAACCAACAGTGACACAATCTTTTGATTTGAATGATCTTCCTTCGGACCCGAGGGATAGGCTAAAGATTACATCTTATAATTCTAATCAAATGGATGAAATAAGGAGGGCGTATTTGATTAAAGGGCCTTGTCAACCAAAGGGTCATAGTTTTGAATATACCTTATTTAGTAATAAGCCAAGATGTTTTGTTGTCCAATGGTTTATTGATTTTCCATGGTTAGAGTATAGCATAAAAAATAAGAAGGCATGTTGTTTTTGCTGCTACTTGTTTGGAAACATGGTATGGGAACAAGATGGAAGAGATGCATTTATAACCGAAAGCTTTGACAAATGGAATAAAAAATGCTCATTCCGGAAACATATGGGTAATTTCAAAGTAATCAGCATGAGGACCAAGAAAAGTGTGATTTGCTATTGAGAAAAAAACAATCTATTGGTGAAGTCTTGCATATTTAAATGGAACTTGAGAAAAGTAATTATGAAATTCGATTACGTGCTACAATTCCTAGTTGTAGATTTTTAGTGAAAAATCCATTACGATTTCGTGGACATGATGAGACGGAAACGTCTAATAATAAAGGACTTTTCATTGATGTAACACTTGGAAATTTTGTAAGTTTCATATGTAATCCCTCCTTATTAAAGTATTGCATTTTGGTCCTTGAGCCAGTACGCAGGGCGTAGTAGCCCAGATTTGGATCGCGACCTTGGACCACGTACGTTGGGCGTACGTGGAGTACACACGACATACACATGGATTAACGAAACCCTAACTTTAGAATGTTGCACCCTATTTAAACCTTGTGATAGCCTCACTAGGTTATGTTTAGATAACATCCATCCCCTCTTGTCCAAAATATCGAACCCTAAGTGAGATATTGAGAGTTTGAACCTTAAAGTGTGATTTGTGGGTGCTTGTGAAGGAGAAGAAGAAGTGAACCATTTGGAGTTGTGCTTGGAGCTTGAAGATCTGAGATTTGTTCTTCATTTGCTTTCCTTGTGAGGTAAAAAGATTCCATCTTGCTAATCCATGATGTTAGATCTAGTTTGGTGCCATTTTTGTGCTTTTTGAATCCATGGTTTGGTTGTTGAGCCTCTTGATTGACTCCAAAAGTGATTGATGGTAGATCTAGGGTCCTTTAGGTCCCTTTGTCCATAAAAATGCAAGCTTTATGGTATTTTTGGTCTCATGCATGTGTTAAGTCATTTGTTAAGCTCTTTTGAGCTCTAAGAGCCTCATTAAGCCATGCATGCATGTAAAGTTGGCAATTTTAGGTGATAAACCACCTTAAGGAAGTCAAATCTAAGTGTTGGAGTAAAGTCTTAACCATTTATGAGTTGAATGAGAAAGTTAGCTAAGTTGGTGGAGTACGCTAGGCGTACAAGCAGGTACGCTTAGCATACAAGCCCGAAAGCGAGTACGTTGACCGTACGAGCTGAGTACGCCCCGCGCGATGGGCTTCAGACATGTCGATTCCTTGATGTTGGTCCCGTTATGCGAGTTTGGGCGGGACCCGTTATACTGATTGGGCGGGGCACGTTATACGAGTTTGGGTGGGGCCCGATACACTCATTGGGCGGGGCCCATTATGTGTCTATTTATGTATGGTATGTAGTATTTTGGGAAACTCACTAAGCTTTGTGTTTACGGCTTTCAGTGTATGTTTTAGGTACTTCGGGATTGAAAGGAAAGAACCCGCGATGATTGCAAAGCACACACCACCTTTTTCCGCATTTTGAAATTTACTCTAATATGTTTTGATGTAGAGACATACTATCTTTTGGGGTTGTATGACAATGTTTGGATTAATGTTTTTATTAAATCAAAAATGAATTTTTTTGATCTTATTTTTGGGACGCTACAATTGAAGTCTTATCTTTGATTAGAGAAGATAATGATAAGATTTTAAAGTTACTTTAGAAAATGCTCCAAAAAAATGAAAATTTGACTTCTCCGACGATTCAAAAAGATATTGTCAATTGCTTTTCAAAAGAGATAATCAAGTCTATTCGTGATGAAATTGGTAAAGATGTGTTCGCTATTTTAGTTGATGAGTCTACTGATGTTTCCAAAAAAACAAAAGACGATAGTTTTGAGATATGTTAATAGACTTGACATTGTAAAGGAAAGATTTATTGGAGTTGTTCACGCATCGGATACATCTCTTTTGACTCTTAAAGCCGCCATCGATATTGCATTTTTCAACAACTTGAGTATAGCTCATGCGAGAAATCATAAAATATTTATTCCTTTAAATTTTAATACGATATTAGTTTTATTTTTATTTCTTATAGTTTTTTTATTAATTTTTTTTAAATATATAGATGAGGGGGCAAGGTTATGATGAAGCAAGTAATATGAGTGGTGCATTCAACGGTTGAAATCTTTGATTTTAAATGAAAACAGTTATGCACATTATATACATTGTTTTGCACACCAACTTCAATTAGTGGTTGTGGTGGTTGCAAATAAACATGATGATGTTGAAGAATTCTTTGAACAACTAGCTTTTGTGGTTACTGTCGTTTGTGGGTCTTATAAGAGAAAATATATGATATGAGAGATGCAAAAAGAAAGAGTGGCAGCTGAAATTGGTATTGATGAAACCGAAACTGGAAGAGGGTTGAATTAAGAGATTTCTCTTGTTCGAGCTGGATATACTAGACGGTGTTCACATTGTAAAACAATTGTAAGTTTGATGAATTTGTTTGCAGAAGTTGTTGCGGTACTTAAATATGTCAAAGAAGAGGGGTCTACTTTATCTAACTGTAATCAAGCAAAGGGTATTTTTTCATATTTCAAGACACATGATTTTGTGTTTCTTTTACACTTGATGTTGGAAATTCTATGCCTCATAGATACCTTGTCAAAGCATCTTCAAAAAAAAGATCAATATATTTTAAAAGTGACTTCGTTAGTAAAAGGGACAAAGAAAGCAATGCTAGTTTTTAGAAAAGATGGGTTTCCACAAATCTGAAAGAAAGGTATGTGCTTTTTATGAAAAGCATAGTATTGGAATTGTGGACATGTCGGAATATTATGATACACCACGCAAGCGAAGGATCAATAAGACTAATCAACATCATTTTAAAGTTGTGATTTTTAACACGATTTTGGATATGCAAATTCAAGAACTTGAGGATGGATTTAGTGAAGCTGACACGGAGTTGATGGAGAACATGGCGGCTTTGAGTCATTGTGACTCATTTTCTAGTTTTGATAAAAACAAAGTTGTTAAAGCTAAGCGAGATATACAAAAATGATTTTGACGATTCAAAAAGGGCGTAATTTAATGGGCAACTTGATATCTATTATCACTGTTTGCTCCATGATGGGAGATTTTTCAACTTAAAGAGAATTGCAGACCTCTCTTGTTTGTCAGTGGAAACTGGGAAGCACGTCTCTTTTCTTTTAGTTTATTGATTATTAAAACTAATTTTGGTTTTGCCCATCGCGACCGTAACCGTTGAACGATGTTTTTTCTGCAATGAAGTTCTTGAAGACCAATTTGCGTAATAGAATAGGTGACAATTTTATGAATGGTGTTTTGATTTGTAGTGTAGAAAATGAAGCACTAGAGAATGTTAAGACTGAAAATGTAATTATTCGTTTTTATAAAATGAAAGAGCGAAGAGGTGAACTTTAAAACGTAACTTCGTTATGGAAGTTGAACTTTATATCTAATGAAATTGCGATTTTTTTCTTATTGTATATTACACAAATTTTTTTTTATGGGATACCCTTGTTTTGACACTGGCTCCGCCATTGTATGTGTGAATCTAACAGGGGTTTCCCTCTTGTGGGCTTGGGGAGTGAGTTTTCACTGTGGAGCAAGCTGTTTTAAAAGTTGCATCATGTAAATGACAAAACATGAGAAAACATGCATAAAAAATCAACATACGTTTATATATTTTGCATTTGATACTTTGGGTTTCCTTGTGCCAGAACTTTTGGAGCTCCTCAATAGGGTCCAACAGGTCATGCATAATAATGTTATGATCACAAGATTTATAGATGTTTTAAAAAAAATTAGTTTTGTCATAAAAAAAAGAGTTGCGACACAGCTTGTTGCTTGTTTGTCGGCTACGTCTTTGTAAAACTTTCTTTGATTAATATATTTTCCTTATCTAAGGCAAAACTGTTTTTTTTATTCATATCATTAGAAAAAAATTTACATACTTTACAAGAAAAAAACATTTAAAAAAAAAAAAAAAAAAAAAGGCGAACAGCGCTACATAGGCTATTAGGCTACTATAATGAGTCTATAGCAATTAGCAAACATGGCGGACTGCGGACATAGGCATTGGGCCGTACTACTTTGGGCTACTGATCAAGATAGGATCCGGGCTTTGATCTGTGCACTAAATTTAGATAGCCTTCATTTTTGGCTCACGTGAGAAAATACTTTATTATAAAGCATTACATATTTGTCATTTGCCACAAGCAATATATTAACTTCCGACAGACAGCTTGGACGTTGGTTCATTTTGTTGTAGATATTGTTAAATGTGTTGAGCTTCAAGTTTATGTCCTTCCACTTTGAATTGATTTGGTGAATGTAGTACTACTTGGAAATTGTCTTTTATAGTATTTGAGTGCCCATTCCAAAATGAATCCGGTTGTTGTTGATTCCCGATAACTCAGTATTCCGAAATGTCGATACAAGCTTTTGCAAACAATGCTTCTTCCATTTGGTTCCATGTTATTGAATTTCTTGGTAATGACTCCATTACAGTAAGCAAACTATGTTATAGAAGAGGGTGGTTGAAAGAAAGATGTCTAAAATATGAAGGTATAAAGGAGTATTTATATATGTAAAAACTAAAAAGTATACGTAAATTTTTTTTAAATCCAAAAAAATGCAAACTCCGGTAGGGACATATACTCCTAAAGCAGCTACAGATGCATCCATGTTTCTCTTTACTAGTCAATAATAAATGTTGTAACCTTAGAGATAAAAAAATAAATATACTGTGGTTTAAACTTTGAAGCTTTCTTCTTGAGACTTTAATATCAAATGATAGGTTAGTTTTTGTGAAAGATTTCAAGAGGTTGATGGTAGATATTAGTTTTTGTTAAAGATTTCAAAAGGTTGATGGTAGATATTCCGGTTTAGAATTAGTGGTGGAGGTGGAGCTTGAAAACTCAAATTTGCGAATTTTATTAACAAGGATATGTTCCAAAGCGCTTAAATTTCAAAAGATTTCACAAGATTTTTTAGATTTAAAGTTTGTTATTCGAATTCAGTGAAGATAAAACAATGTGAAAATATATCGAACCGATTTATAAATTTTTTAGAACATATTTGTTTCAAATAAAGTTTGATGTTTTAGTTTCCGTTTGACTACATGCAATGAATCATATATAGAAGCCAAAAGGAACAAATATATAATGAGCAATAAAACCATCCAAACATAAGCAACCAAATACTAGAATCATTCAAGAACAAACCAAGCCTTATCTATTATTACAAGTTTGAGTCAATTATAGACACAATACGATCGACATATTGGTTCACTTTATGATTGATTAGTCAATTTGAGCCGTTCAAGAAAAAAATAGTGGATTTGATTGTAAACTAAATAGAAACATTCAACTTGATGAGAAACTTCGAAGTTGGCCGATTAAAGCAAAAAGACACATAAGAAGTTTACTATTTTTTGGAACGGTATATATGTTAATAAAAAATAACATGGAGCTGACACTAAAAATACTAAAAACTAATTACTGTTGGGATTCAACAAAACGACTTAAGCAACTTCAGACAAATTATAAACGAATTCGGTAAAACATGCGAATAAAACTTCTAAAAAACTATAAACGAAAAGTGCATGATGTTAGACTTAAAAGATATGACTGACAAGGAGGTGAAAAGAATGCATGAGGTTAGACTTAAAGGAGATGACCAATGTGTGACATTCGATTTCCCGGTATATATTTTATTGTTAAAGTGTTTAATTTTGAGTTTTTAGGGAATTAGGGTTTTGGCGGGAAGCGTGACGCGCCCTATCTAATTAATGGATCTCTAATTTTGTAACACCCGAAGTTTTGAAGGCCAAGAAAGGAAAGAAAACCCTAAGTTTAGGGGTCGACTCGGCGAGTCCAAGGAGGGACTCAGCGAGTCCGAGCGGGATCCGAGTCGAGGAGTAAGTGACCGACTCGGCGAGTCGGCCAAGGTGACTCGGCGAGTCTGGTATGTGCGAGGAAAACCCTAAATTCGGGGCTTGGAGCCTATTTAATCGCCTCATTCTTCTTCCTAGGGCTCCTTTACTGTCTCTCACCCCCAGAACGCCGCACCCTAAGCCTCCATTGTGCTCATTCAAGCTTTTAGCCATTTTTGAGTGATTTAGAAGAAGAAGAAGAAGAAGTGGGAATCTTTGAAGCATCAAGGAGTGGCCTTGGATCTGAAGTTTGGGGAACATTTCAGAGCATTTGAAGGTATTAATTCGTTCTCTCCTTTAGATCTTCTTTGGTTATGAGTTTTGGGGCTTTTAAGCCATGTCTAAGATCAATTTCGAGCTTGAGGTCCAGATCTGAGGTTGCTACCTCAAATCCATGCTTGTTTTGGTTTAGAATCCCATAAAGTATCAGTCATTGGGTGGATTTTGGAGCCTCTTGGTCTTAAACCCTAGTTCATGGTGTATTTTTCTTAGATCTCCATCTTTGCACGTAAAGTTTGCAACTTTACGTGGGGAATAGGCTTGGGAAGGGTAGATCTACAGTTTGGAGTCCATGCATGACTCGAAAGTCCTCTGCATGTATGTAGATCTGAATGGACTCGGCGAGTCCTTCGAGTGGACTCGGCGAGTAGCTTGAAGATGAGGAGGAACTCGACGAGTGGGATGAACAGCTCGTCGAGTCGGATGAAGATGGGCATGAACTCGGCGAGTTGGATGAACAACTCGGCGAGTTGGATGAAGATTACCTTGTGCTCGGCGAGTCTGTTCTTAGACTCGGCGAGTCAGGTCGCGTAGTCCCAAACCCTTCGAGTTAAGACTCGAGTCAGCGAGTCGAGCAAGGACTCAGTGAGTTGGACAGGACAGGATTCGGGAATCAGTAGACTCGGCGAGTCAAGTCGTGATTGGAAGGACTTTGAGCATAGGGACTCGGCGAGTTGGGTTGACCTGGAAGGTTGACTTTGATCAGGACTTTGACCTTGGCAAAAGTTGATTTGGTTGACCTTTGAAGGTCAGTTAAACTAAGTGTTATGTTGATATTCGTAGCTCGGGGAGCTAGTGGAGCAGCAGTTCGGAGTCAGTGGTCAGGTAGCGGTCAAAGGGATTAGCAGCAGCATTTCAGCAATATCAGGTGAGTTTCCCTTTGTGTGAATGGGTCTACGGCCACAATGCCGGCCCATGTAGACATGAGTAGAAGACCCGGGGGTTAGCCCTGGGCATCGTATGCTAGTATGTTGGCCAGGACGAGGTCCAATGTTAGCTGGCGGGTGCTCAAGGAATGGTTTATGTGATAGTTTATACTTGTTGTCTGTGTGATACTTGTATGTGCCCGGTAGGGAGGTGAGAGTGGGCGAGGTCCCGTATCTCACCAATAGTAGAGTGTGGATGGTGTTCCACATCTCAGTAGCAGCAGAGCAGGGGCGAGGCCCAAGTCAGGAAGGGAGTGAGTGTGGGCTGGGCCCGTATCTCACTACCAGTAGGAGCATGGACGGGGTTCCGTGACTCATCAGTAGCAGGACAAGGGCGGGGCCCAGGGATAGGTGAGGCCTTAGAACAAGAGCCGTAGTATATGTTTAGCTTATGTGATGTTATGTGATATGTGTATGTGCTATTATATGTTAGTGGGCGAGGCCCTGTGACAGGCGAGGCCTAAGTGAAACAGATCTGTATCCGAGCGGGGCTCGAAGCCAGGCGGGGCCTGGGGCGGCGGGGCCGTTGTAGGGGGCGAGGCCCGAGGTAGGGGGCGAGGCCCAGGATAGCGGGCATGGCCCGGAATGGCTGTATGTGGTTATGCATGGTATGTGGTAGGGTGGGGAACTCACTAAGCTTCGTGCTTACGGTTTTCAGTTTTGTTTTCAGGTACTTCCGGTAGCGGAGGGAGGAGCTCGGGGTGATCGCATGGCACACACCATAGTTTAGACAGTCTGGGAATGTTTACTCTGATAACGAATATGTATTTTGGAAACTAATACTTTGTTTATGTTTTGAAATGACGAATTTGCTTAACGTAATGTTTTAATTAAAAGAAATTTTTAGTCTTGAATTTTGGGACGTTACAAGTTGGTATCAGAGCCTTGGTTTGAGGGATTCGGGCATACTCTCGGGTGTGCCTGAACTCAAACTGAGGGGTAGGATAAAAAGTTTTCAAAAGTGAAAAGACAGTTTTGTAAAAAGAATTTTGAGAACGAAAAACATTTTTAGAAAAGCAAAAAGAATTCAGAAAGAGAAAATTTTGAGAAGAGAAAAAGGGGTGTGGTGCATGCAATCAGCCGAGCTCAAGTAAGTACCCCAAAATACCCATACCAGTTTATGTTATGATTATCAGTTGATAGAACAGTATGCTAGATTAGGACTAAGGATCTGGGAATGATGCCTTATGTGCCTATTATATGTGTTTGAGCTGCATGATAGTGCTGATTAGACAGTAGTAGGATAGCTTGTTTAGGTTATGCCTGAGTTTATGAGTTTGTGTTGCATGCTAGTTCAGATTCTTGTTGTTTGGATATGATTGCTTGAGTATGTTGTGGTTAGATTTTCCCCTTGTCCGAATGCTGCTTGCTTTGTGCATTGTGGGATTTTGAGTGATGGGAGTTAGCCATTAGGTGGATACGTCACGTCATATGTGATCAGGGTTGAATAATCTCAGAGTGCTGGATTTGGCCCTATTGCGCAGCTCTTGTTTGAGTCCAACCGTTGTAGGGACTAGTCTTTTACTTGAAGGATTATCTGAGCCTCGTCACATGTGATGATATCCAGGTGATGGCTAATTGGCATCACAAGGAGACCTTCAGCAGCTGAGGACTGGTTGAGTTGAGTCAGAGGTTTCCCTAGGGTAAGCCTAGGATGAGATAGTGCTGGGAGCAGTAGTAGTGGATAAGGGACCTGGTGGAGTCGAAGCAATTCCTAAGGAAAGTACGGATAGATGTGGAAGGTAGTATGGGCCCGTACTACTGAAAGCAGAGGATCCGTACTTGATTCGGGAAGGGCCAAGACAAGACCGGGAACCTAGTAGGGGGTGTGTTTGGTCTCGCAGCAGTGATGAGTTTTCTGATAGTGGTTGTGTTATATGTTTTAGCATGGTGACGTTGTGAGAGAGACCAGCGGGCGGATCAGGCGCCGGAGAGGGATCAGGCTCGGGTTCAGGGGCCGAGCAGCTCGAGGAACGGATGAGAGAGTTGATATCAGCTGAGGTTACGCGCAGTATTCTAGCTCAGACTCCTATGATCTTTGGCACGGTCAAGGAGGGTATACTGGAGATCTTGGATTGGGAGCATTTCGTACCGAGATGATGGCGTTGTTGGGTGCGTTACCTTGACATTTCGAGAGTTCAGGGCATGCGGGGCGCCAGATTATCATGGGGCTAGGGACCCCATTGCTAGCAGCAGATGGTTGGCTGATGTTGCCAACGCTTTTCGTACGAGAAAGTGTCCCCAGAGGGACAAGGTTAGACTCGCCTCCTGTCTTCTGAAGGACAGAGCGAGGGATTGGTGGGAGGAGATTGGTCATGCTTTGGGGGATGATGCCGCGTTGGACGCGATGACTTGGAGCGATTTCTCGGCCAGGTTCAGGGCGGAGTTTTCGCCGATTATTGAGGTGCAGCAGCTGGCACGAGAGTTTCAGGATTTGACGCAGACTACTGAGACTGTGGCGGAGATCACCGCCAAGTTCAGGGAGAGGGCTCTTCTTATACCGCAGTATGTCGCGGATGAGGAGATGAAGAAGGCTCGGTACCATGAGATGTTGAGGGATGACATCAGGGAGTTCGTGAGCAGGTCCAGCTGTAAGACGCTGGAAGATATGATTTCTCGGGCTAGAGAAAGGGAAATTGATTTGGAGCAAATCCGGAAGAGGAAGCCGGATGAGGTTCAGGTAGCTGCAAGTTCAGGCAAAAGGCCCAAGGGATCGGATTCGAGATCGAGGGATCATCAGGACCGCAGTCGGTGTGGAAAGTGTGGCAGGGCGCACGGGGGCGCGTGCAGGAGTGGTAGCGGTGGTGAGTCTGGTTGTTTCAAGTGCGGTCGGACTGGTCATTTCAGCAGGGATTGTACTGTTACCGTCGCGCAGGGATCAGACTTGATATGTTTTCACTGCAACCAGCGGGGCCACAAGAAGGCCCAGTGTCCGAGTTTGTCTTCTGCAGGACGGGTGATGGCACCCGCCCCTGCAACTTTGAGGATCATGGATGGCCGTCAGGGCCGGGTAGAGGCACCTGCGGCAGGGAGCAGGGCTTTTCAGATGACGACCTTGGAGACGCGAGCAACGCCGGACGTTGCAGGTATGCAATTTCCCATTTTCAGTTCTTTTATTTGTGCATGATTTTATTGTTATGGTTCTGCATCATTATCGGTAAAAGTATTTTATTTTGATTGGTTGATTGTGATCGAGTTATATGCCATCTGCATACCTTGGATATTTGTATGGTAGTTAGGGGATATGCTCTATTGAAGAAGGTTTCGAAGGATGCAGTAACTGTAGCATGCTTGGGAGAGATTTGGTGCGTCTCGCTAAGTTCGGAGTGGTACAGCAATTGTGATGGATTAGCTAAATCCCTAGCTATGGCGGGCTTGGGTTCCTCAGTAGATGGGTTATGGAATGGTAGCAAAGATCGGGATCTCTTTTGAGTATTGAGCAGCAAGTGGTAAGCAAGATTGAAGTGGGGGAGAATCCTCCAGGTGTGCCCAGAGAGGAGCACGCAGACCCAAAATGAGTACGTGACCTCCGAGAAGGAAGAGAAGTAGTTCAGCGTTTGATGGATTGAGGATTTCAGGGTTGGGAGTTTGAGAAACTCCCCATCAGCTAGTGCGTGTGATGGTAATGGTTAGTTATGGTTGAGAATTCAGGTTGTGGGTCGCCCGTAGGACTCGAGGGAGTCGGAATGAGGATCTTGAGAGCTAATGGCACATGGGTGCCTTCGTTCTAACAGTCAGCATTGGATGGTGATGTAAGACTACGGGTAAGCCGTAGCATTCCTTAGTAGTTTTGTTAGCGGAGTTGGGGCGAGGCCCTTATCTCCTAGTGATCAGATAGGGATCAGGAATGGGTAGTGGACGAGAATGGTATGGAGTTGCCTGTATAGCCCTAGAGAGGTGAGACCTTGGGAGAGGCCGCTCCAGGATATAGTTGGGTGAGACCCGTGGGAGAGCCCGTATGAGATTAGCAGTGTAGATGAGACCTGGGAGCATGGTAGCTCAGTAGTGTGGTTGGGTGAGACCCATGGGCGAGGCCCGAGCGAGAGTGATTAGACTAGTGGGAATAGAAGGATAAATGCGGGTGGGACCCGTGGGCGAGGCCCGTGAGTTTTAGCAGCACAGGTGGGACCTGGTAGGGACCTTAGTGTCAAGTTAGGGGATCGAGAATCCCAGGTTTGTAGTGCCTGAATGGCAGAGTAGATTGAGCAATTATCGGTGATCGAAGTTCTTTGGAAGTCGCGGGGAGCGACTATTGGTGGTGTTGGGACTAGCTACCGGTGGGAGCCGGTAATCCAGTCATTGGTAGGTTGGTGGGGACCAGGGTGGTCTCAGTTCATCAGGAAGTCAGACGAGGAATAGCAGAATTGCCAGTCAGTGGCAGTGCGAGTATGCAGCATAGGGTGGAATTCAGTTAGCTGATCATGCAGTGTTCGACACCAAATTGTAGTAGAAAGAAATGCCCAGTGGATACTGGCGATAATGACCCGTACTGGAAGTAGCGGGAGTAATAGAATCGGTGAAGACAGGGTCTTCGCAGTGGCAGAGGGAATAGTTGGTTATGGAGCATTGCCTTGGGGAGGCAAGGAAATCGCACTAGGAAGGAAGTGGAGAACCCCTATGGGTTCAGTGCAGTACTCGGTGAGTACCAGAAGGATTGTCGGTTGAGTAAGTTCTGGTTCTAAGTTGTTCAGGGTCAGGTTTGACCCTAGGTTTAACCGCGAGGTTTATGTTAGTCAGAATGACCAGGTGGAAGACCAGCGCAGGTAGGCGGCTGGTGTTGGGATAATTGGTGGGTATTGGAGGCGGATCGCAGGCGGTGGGCTATGGCAAACTTCGAGGACGAAGTTTAATTTAAGTGGGGGAGAGTTGTAACACCCGAAGTTTTGAAGGCCATGAAAGGAAAGAAAACCCTAAGTTTAGGGGTCGACTCGGCGAGTCCAAGGAGGGACTCGGCGAGTCCGAGCGGGATCCGAGTCGAGGAGTAAGTGACCGACTCGGCGAGTCTGGTCTGTGCGAGGAAAACCCTAAATCCGGGGCTTGGAGCCTATTTAATCGCCTCATTCTTCTTCCTAGGGCTCCTTTACTGTCTCTCACCCCAAGAACGCCGCACCCTAAGCCTCCACTGTGCTCATTCAAGCTTTTAGCCATTTTTGAGTGATTTAGAAGAAGAAGAAGAAGAAGTGGTAATCTTTGAAGCATCAAGGAGTGGCCTTGGATCCGAAGTTTGGGGAACATTTCAGAGCATTTGAAGGTATTAATTCGTTCTCTCCTTTAGATCTTCTTTGGTTATGAGTTTTGGGGCTTTTAAGCCATGTCTAAGATCAATTTCGAGCTTGAGGTCCAGATCTGAGGTTGCTACCTCAAATCCATGCTTGTTTTGGTTTAGAATCCCGTAAAGTATCAGCCATTGGGTGGATTTTGGAGCCTCTTAGTCTTAAACCCTAGTTCATGGTGTATTTTGCTTAGATCTCCATCTTTGCACGTAAAGTTTGCAACTTTACGTGGGGAATAGGCTTGGGAAGGGTAGATCTACAGTTTGGAGTCCATGCATGACTCGAAAGTCCTCTGCATGTATGTAGATCTGAATGGACTCGGCGAGTCCTTCGAGTGGACTCGGCGAGTAGCTTGAAGATGAGGAGGAACTCGACGAGTGGGATGAACAGCTCGTCGAGTCGGATGAAGATGGGCATGAACTCGGCGAGTTGGATGAAGATTACCTTGTGCTCGGCGAGTCTGTTCTTAGACTCGGCGAGTCAGGTCGCGTAGTCCCAAACCCTTCGAGTTAAGACTCGAGTCAGCGAGTCGAGCAAGGACTCAGTGAGTTGGAAAGGACAAGATTCAGGAATCAGCAAACTCGGCGAGTCAAGGGCTAACTCGGCGAGTCAAGTCGTGATTGGAAGGACTTTGAGCATAGGGACTCGGCGAGTCAGTAAGTGGACTCGGCGAGTTGGGTTGACCTGAAAGGTTGACTTTGACCAGGACTTTGACCTTGGCAAAAGGTGATTTGGTTGACCTTTGAAGGTCAGTTAAACTAAGTGTTATGTTGATATTGGTAGCTCAGGGAGCTAGTGGAGCAGCAGTTCGGAGTCAGTGGTCAGGTAGCGGTCAAAGGGATTAGCAGCAGCAGTTCAGCAGTATCAGGTGAGTTTCCTTTTGTGTGAATGGGTCTACGGCCACAATGCCGGCCCATGTAGACATGAGTAGAAGACCCGGGGGTTAGCCCTGGGCATCGTATGCTAGTATGTTGGCCAGGACGAGGTCCAATGTTAGCGGGCGGGTGCCCAAGGAATGGTTTATGTGATAGTTTATACTTGTTGTCTGTGTGATACTTGTATGTGCCTGGTAGGGAGGTGAGAGTGGGTGAGGTCCCGTATCTCACCAATAGCAGAGTGTGGATGGTGTTCCACATCTCAGTAGCAGCAGAGCAGGGGCGAGGCCCAAGTCAGGAAGGGAGTGAGTGTGGGTTGGGCCCGTATCTCACTACCAGTAGGAGCATGGACGGGGTTCTGTGACTCATCAGTAGCAGGACAAGGGCGGGGCCCAGGGATAGGCGAGGCCTTAGAACAAGAGTCGTACTATATGTTTAGCTTATGTGATGTTATGTGATATGTGTATGTGCTATTTGTAACACCCAAAGTTTTGAAGGCCAAGAAAGGAAAGAAAACCCTAAGTTTAGGGGTCGACTCGGCGAGTCCAAGGAGGGACTCGACGAGTCCGAGCGAGATCCGAGTCGAGGAGTAAGTGACCGACTCGGCGAGTCTGGTCTGTGCGAGGAAAACCCTAAATCCGGGGCTTGGAGCCTATTTAATCGCCTCATTCTTCTTCCTAGGGCTCCTTTACTGTCTCTCACACCCAGAACGCCGCACCCTAAGCCTCCATTGTGCTCATTCAAGCTTTTAGCCATTTTTGAGTGATTTAAAAGAAGAAGAAGAAGTGGGAATCTTTGAAGCATCAAGGAGTGGCCTTGGATCCGAAGTTTGGGGAACATTTCAGAGCATTTGAAGGTATTAATTCGTTTCTCTCCTTTAGATCTTCTTTGGTTATGAGTGTTGGGGCTTTTAAGCCATGTCAAAGATCAATTTCGAGCTTGAGGTCCAGATCTGAGGTTGCTACCTCAGATCCATGCTTGTTTTGGTTTAGAATCTCGTAAAGTATCAGCCGTTGGGTGGATTTTGGAGCCTCTTGGTCTTAAACCCTAGTTCATGGTGTATTTCGCTTAGATCTCCATCTTTGCACGTACAGTTTGCAACTTTACGTGGGGAATAGGCTTGGGAAGGGTAGATCTACAGTTTGGATTCCATGCATGACTCGAAAGTCCTCTGCATGTAATTAGATCTTAATGGACTCGGCGAGTCCTTCGAGTGGACTCGGCGAGTAGTTTGAAGATGAGGAGGAACTCGACGAGTGGGATGAACAGCTCGTCGAGTCGGATGAAGATGGGCATGAACTCGGCGAGTTGGATGAACAACTCGGCGAGTTGGTTGGAGATTGTCTTGTGCTCGGTGAGTCTATTCTTGGACTCGACGATTCGGGTCGCGTAGTCCCAAACCCTTCGAGTTAAGACTCGAGTCAGCGAGTCGAGCAAGGACTCAGTGAGTTGGACAGGACAGGATTCGGGAATCAGTAGACTCGGCGAGTCAATGGCTGACTCGACGAGTCAAGTCGTGATTGGAAGGACTTTGAGCATAGGGACTCGGCGAGTCAGTAAGTAGACTCGGCGAGTAGGGTTGACCTGGAAGGTTGACTTTGACCAGGACTTTGAATTTGGCAAGAGTTGACTTGGTTGACCTTTGAAGGTCAGTTAGACTAAGTGTAATGTTGATATTGGTAGCTCGGGGAGCTAGTGGAGCAGCAGTTCGGAGTCAGTGGTCAGGTAGCGGTCAAAGGGATTAGCAGCAGCAGTTCAGCAGTATCAGGTGAGTTTCCCTTTGTATGAATGGGTCTACGGCCACAATGACGGCCCATGTAGTTACGAATAGAAGACACGGGGGTTAGCCCAAGCACAGTATGCTAGTATGATATTCGGGACGAGGTCCAATGATAACGGGCGGGTTCCCAAGGAATGGTTTATGTGATAGTTTATACTTGTTGTCTGTGTGATACTTGTATGTGCCTGGTAGGGAGGTGAGTGTGGGCGAGGTCCCATATCTCACCCATAGCAGAGTGTGGATGGTGTTCCACATCTCAGTAGCAGCAGAGTAGGGGCGAGGCCCAAGTTAGGGAAGGAGTGAGGGTGGGCTGGGCCCGTATCTCACTATTAGTAGGAGCATGGATGGGGTTCCATGGCTCATCAGTAGAGTTTGGTTGTTAGGACCGGAGGGCAGTCAGACACCCCAGAAACGTCTGACAGTATGTGATGATATGTTTGCATGATGGCCTGTTATGTTATATGCGATAGAGCTAGTAGGAGGGGACCAGTCCCCAAGTTCGGTTGTTAGGACCGAAGGGTAGGTCAGACACCTCAGATATGTCTGACAATATGTTACGTTATGATATGTGTATGTGATAGTAGTAAAGTTCGGTTGTTAGGACCGAAGGGTAGGTCAGACACCCCAGATATGTCTGATAATATGTTATGTTACGATATATGTGCTAGTAGCAGTAAGGGGTGAAATAGTCCCCGAGGATCGGTTGTTAGGACCGATGGGTAGTCAGCACCCCAGAATGGCTTGACACGGGTAGTCAGCACCCCAGAATGGCTTGACACGGGTAGTCGGCACCCCAGAATGGCCGCACGGGTAGTCGGCACCCCAGAATGGCCGTACAAGGTAGTCAGGCACCCCAGAATAGCCTGGCAGTATGTATGCTGCATGTTTGCATGGTATGTGGTAGGGTGGGGAACTCACTAAGCTTCGTGCTTACAGTTTTCAGTTTTGGTTTCAGGTACTTCCGGTAGCGGATGATGGAGCTCGGGATGATCACATGACACACACCATATTTTAGACAGCCTGGGATGTAGTACTCTGATAATGAACATGTGTTTTGAAAACTATTACTTTGATTATGCTTTGAATCTACGAGTTTACTTTAAGTAATATTTTATTAAAAGAAATTTTTAGTCTTGAATTTTGGGACGTTACACTATTATATGTTAGTGGGCGAGGCCCTGTGACAGGCGAGGCCTAAGTGAAACAGATCTGTATCCGAGCGGGGCTCGAAGCCAGGCGGGGCCGTTGTAGCGGGCGAGGCCCGAGGTAGGGGGCGAGGCCCAGGATAGCGGGCGTGGCCCGGTATGGCAGTATGTGGTTATGCATGGTATGTGGTAGGGTGGGGAACTCACTAAGCTTCGTGCTTACGGTTTTCAGTTTTGTTTTCAGGTACTTCCGGTAGCGGAGGGAGGAGCTCGGGGTGATCGCATGGCACACACCATAGTTTAGACAGCCTGGGAATGTTTACTCTGATAACGAATATGTATTTTGGAAACTAATACTTTGTTTATGTTTTGAAATGACGAATTTGCTTAACGTAATGTTTTAATTAAAAGAAATTTTTAGTCTTGAATTTTGGGACGTTACAAATTTCTTGGGCCTTGGGGCTCATATAAAGGCACTAACTCTTAGTTATGTCTTCTATCAGCCTTCATATCCCCCATAGATCTCAGTGCAAGCAAAACCTAGCCTCCCTTATGGCCTTATCTCCTTCCTTGTGTGGTGTTTTTGGTGCTTGAGAGTGAAGAAGCAAGGCTTGTTTGGTGTCACAAGTCTAGATACAAAACTTCATCAACCTTCTAAGCATCTTTTAGACCTTTGTAAGTCTGAAAGCTCGAAGGTTTATGCTCTTGTATGTGTAGATCTGGGTTATTATGGATATTTTGGACCATTTCATGGAATTAATTGGGAGTTTGGAAAATTCCATGTCCAAAGTTTGAATCTTGGGGTCTTCTGGACTCATTGGAGTGTAATGACATGACTTTTATTCTTCCTTCTGAGCCATGCAAGACTTTGGGTACATTTTGAACCAACTTGAGATCTAGGGTTAGTTTTGGGTTGGTTTGATGCCTCCAAATTGATAAAGCTGGAAATTTTATCCATTAATTTGAAAGTTTAGGAGATTTGGACTTAAGGGATTAAGACTTTAAAATGAAAGTTGTCTAGATGTTAGGGCACAACACACCTTTCGAACCAGTCACAACTATTTTTGTCATTTTGTGAAGCATGATGAGACAAGTCATGGTCATGACGCGTCTAGATGCTGACCGTAGACTCTTAGTCCTTCAGGAATTAAGTTGTAGGCTGAGGGTTTACCTCTGATTGTATCTTAGGTGGTTCGTATCGTTAATACATTTGAGTATATGAGTGGGTGTTGGTCCAACTCTTTGATTCAAGTGAGTTTTCTTACTATATCGTGTGTGACATTGTATGTATAGTGTTGTAGGTTAGACGGGTACGGTTAGGGAATGTATGTGTGTTTAGGTTGGTTAGTTTATTTGTTGGTATACTTTAAAACCAATGGGAAGTTGTGATGGGTTTTATGTACTCTAACATCCCTATGGTGCACGTACAACCTAATGCTTTGGATCTAAGTTTTCTCTAATTATACATGTAATATTGTTTTTCCAAAGCATGAAGCCTAAACTAGCATACAACTTGATATATGAATCATAAAAACTAGTTAGAAGATTACCTCTTGTAGTAGCTTGTTTGTATTTGACCTTTAAGAGCTTAGCACTCCATGTGTGATGCCTCAAATGTTTCACAACACACCAAGAACAAAAGGAGGCTTGTGAGAGAGAGGCTAGGAAGCACAAATCAGCTAGTATTCTTCTTTAGAATGCATGAACCAATTTTAGGGAGTTAGGGGTTACTTTTATAGCCTAGGGTTTCATCCATGCAAACCCTAATTCACCATGAGTCTTCACATTTCATAGGCCTTTTGGGCTAAACCTTCATGAACTCTCATAAAGGTTTAGTCCAACCCTAATCAACATGGATCATTGGTCCTAACTATAAGTATTACTGATTTACCTAATCAGTCCCCGTAAATTTAGTCAGTCTCTTTTGATCACTAAATTAATTCAAAATTAATTTTTGATCAATACTAATAAAATAATGTGATTTCTCAATTAATATATTATACTTATAATATATTAATAAATCACAAATAACCTCTTTCTCAAATATCCATCCTATCAAATTGTTCCAGTGAATTGTAACCCAAATGGACCATGCTATTTTCAGGTCAAGTACATACTAATTATAGTTATGGGATTAGACACCTAATCCAACAGTCTTCCACTTGGATAAGTCTAATAACTATAATTGCAAATGCAACTTCAAAATCCGATTAGCAATCGTAGCTCTCTAAAGCCGCTGTCGAATCCTAACGCACCATTTAGATAATGGATCATATAATCCTCTGTTCTTCAAGATATCATGCGGACAAATACATGGAACATAGTCATACTTATTGTCCAATAGTTTGTTTCCCGATTTCTGATTTGTTTGACATAGAACTTAATTGAACACATCAATTAAGTCCTGATCGAACCCGGCACATAAGTCAAAACAAAATCATCGATGGGCCCAATATATCGCTTTTATTCCTCTTAGGATAAAAGGAACAAATAAACTTCGACTTATATGCTTGTACTAATTACTTGTTAAATCATACACAATAGCACATTTTATAACATCAAGTTACTGATGCGGTTTCGCATTATTAGTGTACAACCAACTCATAATCAATAACTCATATATCTTGGTTTGAAGAATAAGCGATATTATCGTCTCACAATCACTTATGATAAATTCCATGAAGTGATTCATGTAAGCATGGGTTTAATCCAATACTCAAATCTTATTTCAGGAGCACTCATGAATGTTGTAGCAAACTATTGGTATGTTTAAACTCTTTAGACAATCTACAAGCCAATTCATGACAGTCTAATCTCATAGCCTACTTCCAAAGTATGACAGATTGTGGATGGTTTGAATAATCTTATTATTCTCAAAGTTAAAACATGCAAATTGAAACAATAGTAAACAATTGACACAAGATAGTAACTTTACTCATAAATAAAACTCCTTTTATTCAATAATCAAACATCAATTAAATTTTATCTATTACAAGTTTCTAAACAACTATCTAATTACTAAAACTAATATCGTCCTTCAGCCCAATACTCCTTGCATGCTGCAAGTGCTTATCCCTACTCAGTCCCTTTGTAAGGAGATCTGTTGGGTTCTCCTCTGACGATATACTCTTTACTACGAGGAGTCCTTCTTCTACTTGATGTCGTATAAAGTGGTATTTTCTGTCGATGTGCCTGGATCTGCCATGATCCTGCGGTTCTGTGGTTAAGGCAACTGCATTCTCGTTGTCACAAAAAATATCCATAGGCTTCTTTACAAATCCAAGGTCTCCAATGAAGTTCTTCAGCCATATGGCCTCCTTTTCCGCTTCGCTTGCTGTTATGTACTCTTATTTGCATGTTGAATCAACTACAATTTCCTGTTTGGAACTTTTCTGTGTTACTGCTCCTCCATTGAGGGTAAATACCCAGCTCGACTGAGAGCGGAAATTATCTCTGTCGGTCTGAAAGATGGCGTCACTATACCCTGTCACTCTCAAGTCATCACTCCCGCTGAGGGTAAGGACCCACTCCTTAGTCCTCTGCATGTACTTAAGAATGTTCTTTACCACAGTCCAGTGAGCTCTAACAGGATTCCCTTGATATCTGTTGACCATGCTCAAAGAAAAGGCCACATCAGGGCGAGTTCATGTCATAGCATACATGATCGACCCAACTGCCGAAGCATATGGTACTTGACTCATATCTGCTATCTTTTCATCTGTACTCGGACTCTGAGCCTTGCTCAATTTGGTATTGCTCTGGATAGGTAAGTCACCTTTCTTGGAGTCCTCGATGTTGAAACGTTTCAACACCTTGTCCAAGTAGGTGCTTTGACTAAGTCCTATTAGTCTTTTACTCATGTTTCTCAATATCCTTATCCCTAGAATATAAGCAGCTTCTCTGATGTCCTTCATAGCGAAACACTTCCCAAGCCAGGACTTAACCTCCTCCAAGGTTGGAATGATGTTTCCTATGAGCAGTATGTTATCCACATACAATACGAGAAAGCTAACTATACTCCCACTAGCTTTGACATACACACTGGACTCATCCTTGCTTCTCAAAAATCCAAACTCTTTAACTTTCTCATCGAAACAAAGATTCCATCTGCGAGATGCTTGTTTCAATCCATAAATGGATTTCTCAAGCTTACACACTCTATTAGGGTACTTTGCATTGACAAAACCCTCTGGCTGACTCATATAAACATCTTCAGCCAACTTCTCATTAAGTAAAACGGTTTTGACATCCATTTGCCATATTTCATAATCATGAAATGCAGCTATGGCTAGCATAACCCTTATAGATTTAATATTCGCTACTGGTGATAAGGTCTCGTCAAAGTCAACTCCAAGAGTTTGAGTAAAAGCCCTTCGCAACCAACCGCACCTTATATGTGTGTACTTTCCCATCCATGTCGGTCTTTTTTTTGAAGATCCATTTGCACCCGACTATCTTACGACCCGGTACATTGTCAACCAAGTTCCAAACTTGATTGCCATACATGGACTGTATCTCGTTGTCCATAGCCTCCTTCCATTTTGCAAACTCGGGGCTTGCCCTGGCTTCCCTGTAGTTGTTAGGTTCTTCCAAGTTTACCAGTGTACTATCATTGATAAATGTGTCACCTTCAGTAGTAATATGGAAACCATAAAACTCATGTGTTATTCTAACTTTACTGGAACGTCTCAGAGGCAAGGAGTCGTCGATCGGTTCAATAAGAGTTTCCTCCTCGGTTTGAGCGCTAGTGTTTGAGGTTCCTTCATCACTTAACTCTTGAAGCTCTTTAAGGTCAATTTGCCTCCTACTATCCTCTTGGCATATGAGTTCTCTTTCACGAAAAACCCCTTTCCTCGCAATGAAGACAACACTCGGTCTATAGAAGAGATATCCAAGGAATTCTTTGGATAGCCGATGAAAATACAACGCTCACTACGAGGTTCGAGGTTGCCGTGAGTCTCTCATCTTACGAAAGCCTCGCAACCCCAAACCTTGATATGTGCTAACGAGGGAACCTTCCTTGTCCATATTTCGTGAGGTGTTTTGGAAACCTTTTTAGTTGGGACTAGATTAAGGATATGAGAGGCAGTCTCTAAGGCATACCCCTAGATTGAGATAGGTAACGAAGCTCGACTCATCATGGAACGAACCATGTCCAGCAAGGTTTGATTGCGCCTCTCAGCCACACAATTAAGCTGTGGTGTCCTAGGTGCCGTCAATTGTGAAACAATTCTACATTCCTTAAGATAGTCATGGAACTCGATACTAAGATACTCTCCACCTCGATCGGATATGAGCATCTTTATCTTTCCGTCTAGCTGATTCTCAACTTCTTGTTTAAACTCTTTGAACTTTTCAAAGGTTTTTGACTTATGCTTAATGAAGTAAATATAGCCATATCTGTTGTAATCATAGCTAAAAGTCACATAGAAGCGGTTAGCATCCCTTGTGGCGGATCTGAAGGGTCCACACACATCGGTGTGTATGAGATCCAACAAACCCTCACCCCTTGCACACGAACTGGTGAAGAGTGACTTGGTCAACTTTCCATGTAAACAAGATTCACATGTGTCATCCGACTCTAAGTCAAATGACTCCAACACTCCATCCTTTTGGAGTTGGTCTATGTGCTTCTTGTTGACATGTCCAAGACGACAATGCCATAAACATGCTTTATCCAAACCATTGTACGAATCGATATGCAACATATTATTTCCTAAGTTATCTACAACCATCAAAGTTTCATATATACCTTTACAAGGCAAGGCTTCAAAATAAAATTTACCATTATAATAAGCATTAATACTACCTATCTCATTATTAAAATAAAAAGTAAAACCTTGTTCATGCAAACCATGAAAAGAAATAATATTTCTCGCCATATCAGACAAGTAGCAACAATTATTCAATTCTAAATTTAACCCACTACTAAGAAATAAAGAATAAACTCCAATCTTGGTGACATTAGACTTTTTCTTATTCCCTGTTATCAAGCTCATCTTCCCGTGCTTCACATCCCTACTTCTTTTTAGACCCTGCAAAGCATAACAAATATGAAAACCACATCCTGTATCAAGGACCCAAGAATTAGCATGTGATGAGTTATTAGACAAAATAGTATAAATACCTGCAAAGGTGGGCTTGATCTTCCCATCCTTTATGTTCTGCAAGTATTTGGGGCAGCTTCGTTTCCAATCCCCCTTTTCATGACAATGGAAACCATCTGCTTCCTTTGGATTAGAAGAGGGTTTAACATAACCAACTTTGGTCCCACTGGAAGAGGATCCATCATGGGACTTTCCGTTGTGGCTCTTAGAAGGAGCCTTCCTCTTATTTCCCTTCCCATGTCCAATTGCCAAGACAGGGGAAGCAGTAGTAGGAGTGGGCATAACAGACTTGCCTCTTAAACTACTTTCAGCAGTTCTCAGAAGGCCGTGAAGCTTGCTTAGAGTGACCTCCTCATTGTTCATATGATAAGTCATACGAAACTGATAATGACAAGAAGGCAATGAGTTTAGGATAATGTCAATGGCCAACTCTTCATCGAAGTTGACATTCAGCTTCAGCAGGCGGTCCACAAACCTTTGCACCTTTTGCAAGTGGGTCATGATGGACTCTCCATCCTTCATTTTGGTTGTGATCATGGAGGCAATGATTTCATACCTCTCCTGCCGAGCACTTTGATGGCACCTTTCCATTAAATCTTGGTGCATTTCATAAGGACAAAAGTCCTCATAGGACTTAAGAAGTTCAGCATTCATGGTAGCAATCATGATACACGACACTTTTGTCGCGTCCCTCTCATGAGTCTTATACTTAGCAATTTGTTCGGGAGTAGAAGTGTTTTCATCAATCTCATTTAGCTCTTTATCGAGAACATATTCTTTGTCCTCGTACTGAATGGCCATTCGAATGTTTCGAATCAATTAATTGAAGTTTGATCCATCAAAGATGACCCTCCCACATAATTTCACGAGGGAGAAAGAGCCGGAAGAGTTTGGATTTGATACGGTGTATGAAGTAGACATCTGAAAAGA
The DNA here is from genome assembly GCF_051521515.1 of Lactuca serriola. NCBI lineage: Eukaryota > Viridiplantae > Streptophyta > Magnoliopsida > Asterales > Asteraceae > Lactuca > Lactuca serriola. Next base: position 62,139,681 of record NC_136410.1, on the reverse strand, counting down.
AAGACAAAGTTTAGATTAGTGAAGATCCTTAATATAACACCCAAATGAAATATTAAGGTTATGACCCAACACAATATTTCACAATTCGGAAGAGGGATGTCGTAATCCAATTGCAAAATATTTGAAGGTAGGTAAATGACGATTTACCAATTTTTACCATGAAAAACAAAATTATTTATTAAGTTTTAAATGAAATGAAATTCCTAAATTCTTTTGAGATTCATTGAACTTTTCAATGACATGTTTAAATCTCGATTTTTCCCTTCAAGTTTGTGACTGGGATACCAAGGATCACAAACAAGGTGTGAATAACCATGGAAATGTGTTTTGTACTCTTGATGTTACATATCACCTAATCAATGTGCCGGTTAACCACACACGCTCCATCGATCTATGATAAACATCAAGCTACCCTTTTCCACCCTTGTTAGTCCCGAATTAATGTGTCGGTTAACCACACACGCTCCACTAACGACTTAGCAAGGTGCAAAGTGCAATTTCATGGAATAACACCATTTTCACATTTTTCTTTAAGTAACTAAGATTTGGAATTTATAAAAGTTTAGTTACTTTATAATATCATTATACTTATTAATGAGGATTAATGTCCTATCCTACCCATTCCGCTAACGATCATCCACTAGTTAAGGGTGTGGTGGGTAAGAGTGGATACCCAATGGCGGTCATATTATAGGTCGCTTCCTTAAACACCCCTTGTAGACCAAATTCGTAAATGATGCCTACTAACGGTAAGACTGACTTGTCTTATACATATATATAAGTATTAATCTTTTCATATTATAATAGTATAAGGGTTGAATTTTAAAATTTTAAAATTCTAGGGTTTGGAATTAAAGTTTCATAAATGAAACTTTTCAAATTCCAAAACTTGAGGACAAGTTTTTGAAACTCTTCAAAAAAAACCTTGAGTTTTAGAATTTATGTTACATAAATCAGACTTTCCAAGTTCCATAACTTGAGGACAAGTTATGAACCTCTTCAAGACCTTTGGAATTCTATAACTTAAAGATTTAATGTTTTATGAATGAGACTTTTCATATTTCATAACTTGAGGAGAAGTTATGAAACTCTTTAAGAAACATTTAGATCAAATTTAAACTAATACAATTATCAAATAATATATCATTTACCAATTTGATCTAATTTAGTTCATGCAGCATGACAATTTCTAATTCTACAAATAATTATTTTTTTCGCATAATCAAGTAATTATCTTAAAAATTGTCAATAATCATGTTATTGGATGGGGATAATCATTACAATATTAGTAAAATCATTTTTTATGAACCAAAACAATTTGTGGTATTGATCCTAATCCAAAACATACCAAAAACTCGAAAATTCTGCCAACAGATGACCCAACTCGTCGATCTAGGCAATGGACTCGTCGAGTTCGTGGCTAAATTCATCCAACTCATCGAGTCCCTCTTAGGACTCGTCGAGTCCATCAAGCAGTGGTCATTTTTTCAGCTTTGAAAATCAAACAATTGCATCAATATAATAGAAAACACTCATGGCTTTAATACCACTGATGGGTTTTATGTACTTTAATATCCTTATGGTGCACATACAACCCTAATGCTTTGGATCTAAGTTTTCTCTAATTATACATGCAATATTGTTTTTCCAAAGCATGAAGCCTAAACTAGCATACAACTTGATATATGAATCATAATAACTAGTTAGAAGATTACCTCTTGTTGTAGCTTGTTTGTATTTGACCTTTAAGAGCTTAGCACTCCATGTGTGATGCCTCAAATGTTTCACAACACACCAAGAACAAAAGGAGGCTTGTCAGAGAGAGGCTAGGAAGCACAAATCAGCTAGTATTCTTCTTTAGAATGCATGAACCAATTTTAGGGAGTTAGGGGTTACTTTTATAGCCTAGGGTTTCATCCATGCAAACCCTAATTCACCATGAGTCTTCACATTTCATAGGCCTTTTGGGCTAAACCTTCATGGACTCTCATAAAGGTTTAGTCCAACCCTAATCAACATGGATCATTGATCCTAACTATAAGTATTACTGATTTACCTAATCAGTCCCCGTAAATTTAGTCAGTCTCTTTTGATCACTAAATTAATTCCAAATTAATTCTTAATCAATAATAATAAAATAATGTGATTTCTCAATTAATATATTATACTTATAATATATTAATAAATCACAAATAACCTCTTTCTCAAATATCCATCCTATCAAATTGTTCTAGTGAATTGCAACCTAAATGGACCATGCTACTTTCGGGTCAAGTACATACCAATTATAGTTATGGGCTTAGACACCTAATCCAACAAGTTGGATATATGCCTTCATGCCTACTAGGAAAAACGTTGGAACCTAGGGGAAGTTGGTTGTAATCCTCCAGGCCTACTAGGAGAATGTTTGTACCTAGGGGAATTTTGTTGTAAGCCTTTAGGGCTACTAGGAGACTGAATGGAAGTTCAACAAGTCTTTAGGGGACTGAATGGAAGTTCAACAAGTCTTTAGGGGTGATGGCTATGTAACTATAGGCCTATTGAGGTGTTACCTATAAGCCTTGTTTGTATGTATTGTTTTTGTAATGTGATATATGGTATTTTAGAGAACTCACTCAGCTTTGTTTTTATAGTTGTGGATTAAATGTATAGGTAGTTCTTCTAATCGTAGGAAGGGCCTAACTTGATTGTACGGTCCGCACATCATTGATGCTTTACATTTTAGAGATCCGCTATTTCTGATGATTCTAATACATTAGATTTTATGTCTTAGCTATGTGGTTTAAAACAACTTGGTATTTCTATGTTTATGGAAAATGGATGTTTTACTTATGTTTTAAAAAGAAAAATTATGTTTGGAATTTGAGATGTTACACGATGACATGATCTAAAATATTAGGGTATGAAGACTTAAAGGAAACAAAGTAATAACGTAGTACATGATCAATGTTTAATAGCTTCCATTAATTGTTTGTACTTCTCACTCATTTTGTAACATATTGATATTGCCCATTTTATTTTCATATTGTATTCTAATATTTACTTCCACTTTATTACTAATATATTTGCATTATTTGTGTATTCGTGAAGTATTTGTCCACTTACTCTAACTCTTATTTACTTTCAGCCATATCACTTTTATTTACATTTTTCTTTAGTCACACCATCGATTACTCTTTGTATATGTTAGCGTTTCATATGCATCAGACCACCAATATTATTTTATGATGTAGGACATCAATAAAACCAAATTTCCTATCCCCCGGTACATATTGCCTACATCTCACCTATAGTGTATACCATTATGATATTCATATTGGTATAGTTGTTAGTTTAAAAGTTTTGTCAACCCTCTTTCTACATCTTAATCTCTTTACCCCATTTGTAACGTTCGCAGATTCGGGCTAGTCAATTTAGATAATAAGCGTTCAAATGACTTTTTGATAGAAGATTATTTGGGATAAATAATCTTAATCAAAGTTATAGTATATGTCACAGGGATTTCGTACATAGAAAGAATGTTGAAATCCGACTTATAACGAAGAAGTTATGACTCGTTGAATTGTCACGATTAAACCGATACGACAATGCGTATCGTAAAAAGTAAGCTTTTGATAAATTAATTTTTATTCGTAGTGATCTAAACGAAAGTTGTAATAGTCATTAAACCAAGAGCGTGCATATAGAGAACGTCCAAAACTGACTTAATTTTAAGAAATTATGATTTTTCTAAGATTCAGTATAACAATGTACAACTCAGGAAGCGAATTTCAGATCGATCATTTATTAGCCGAAACAATCTAAACGATAATTTAATATTTCATTAATAGGAGCTCAACAATATAAAGACAGTCGAAAACGGACGTCGTATGACAAAGTTATGAATTTTTAACGGACTTTAACTGTTTAAGACTGTTAAAATATAACTTTAAAAACAAAGTCAAAATT